>NC_090437.1:577683459-577987859 GCF_031143425.1 Pleurodeles waltl
AGTCCACACTCCCCCCGGGACCCCTGTGAGCGGCCTTAGTGGCTGGAGTCTTCCCCCTCTCCCGCCGGGCACTGGCCAACTTCTGGTGCTTCACAGGGGGGGACTGGCTGTGCTCTGGCTCCGTGATACACTGGCTGGCCTGGTGGCCGGTGCACTCCACATACCTGTGACAACAGGCACCACTGGTCCCAGTGATTTTGTGGCTGAGGTGCTAGTACAGGACCTAGGAGTTGAACGGGAGGGGTGGTGGGAAATGGGTTAAGGGTGGACATGAAAAGTTGTTTGGAGACACTGGGACGGGTTGCTGGAGGGGGTTTGGGAGTGGAGGAAGAGGTGGTAGGTTGTAGGAGGTGTAACTTTTGTGGATTTGGGTGCAGGTGCATGCGCTGGAGGCTGTCGTGAGGTGGATGGCTGTTGGGTGGGTGTGTGCCTGCGTTTGTGTATCTTCGGAGGGGCGTCACAGACACACTGGGAGAGGACACAGGGGACGTGTGAATGGTAGTGGGGGAGGTGAGTGCACGTGAGCGGGGTGTGGTGGTGGGTGTGCTGGTGAGGGACGTAGTGGCTGTAGTGGTAGTGCATGCAGGTGTGAGTGTAGATGAGACTGGGAGGGAGGAGGGAGACGACGAGGAGGGGGACACAGTGGAGGCAGTGGATGTTGGTGTGTCTGTATGTGTGTGATGCTTGGGTGAGTGCCAGTGGGATGTGTGGTGCTTATGTTTGTCTGAGCTTCCCTTGTGTGGTGAGGTGTGTGCAGGCTGGTCTGATGGTGTGCTTGTGATAGGCAGAGGTACAGGGGATTGGGTCTGGGTGGAGGAAGTTGGAGGGGGAGGCTAGACACAGGGACAATGGCTGCCATCAGTGCTGAGGCCAGAGTTTGAACGGTTCGATGAAGGGCAGCCTGACCGGAATGAATGCCCTCCAGGAATGCATTTGTGTGTTGCAACTCCCTTTCTACACCGTGGATGGCATTCAAAATGGTAGACTGCCCAACAGTGAGGGACCTGAGGAGGTCAATGGCCACCTCACTGAGGGCAGCAGAGGTGACAGGGGCAGGGGCTGAGGTGCCTGGGGCAAAGGTGATGCCCACCCTCCTGAGTGAGCGGGCATGGGGCGAAGGCTGAGGGGCTGCTGGAAGGGCGGTGCTGGTGGGGGGGTGGCAGCTGTACCTGTTGAACTGGGGGGCACAGATGTTGCCGCCACCACAAGGGAGCTCTCATCGGAGGACGAGTCTGTGTCACTGGTTGCAGATCCTGTGACCGCCGTGGTGCTCCCCTCCCACTCCGTCCCAATGGTGTATTCAGAGTCCATAGTGTGGGCCTACATGCCCATGTGGGATGCAGCTCCCTCGTGCTCCGGTGCCACTGCACCTCCGCCTGATGATGCTAATGCACACAAGAACAGGGAGACCTCAAAAAAAGGGGGGGACAGAAGAAAGACAGGTTGAGTGCATGGATTACTGCTACCGTTGATGGACAAGCCAGACACAGCAGCCCCCTGCAATACGTCGCGCTGTTGGGCTCTACAGTGCAATTCCTGGGAAATGGCCTACAAGGCTATGGACTACATCTGCACACATAGATGACACAGGTGCATGAATAGCTGTACTTGGCACTCTACAGAGGTGGGGTGGGGGGCCACAGGACCATGCCTTACGAAGGGGCCTAGCCTACGGAACTCGCCCTGGCCTAGGGGAACCCACAGCCCTCCTCCCCCACCCGGACCCCTCCACTGCACTCAAAGTCAGCAGAATGAGAGTGTACTCACCCCCTTGTGTCTGCTGTGATGCCCTCAAGCACCCGTCCAACTCCGGGTAGGCCATCGCCAGGATCCGGAACATCAGGGGGGTCATGGTTCGACGGGCACCCCTCCCACGTTGGGAGGCCATCCCCAGCTGAGCCTCCGCCGTCTTCTTGCTCCAGTGGCGAATTTCCTCCCATGTCTTCCGGCAGTGGGTGCTCCTTCTGTGGTGGACCCCCAGGGTCCGGAAATCCTTGGCGATGGCACGCCAAATATCCTTCTTCTGGTGGGTGCTGACCTACATGAAATATACAGGGGAAGAAGAGAAGTCATTAACAACTGCACCGTCAAGGTGAGTGGCCCCCATCCCTACCCTTGCCATGTGGCACATGCACCCACCGTCTTTCATGCACACAGAGCTCTGCCCCCTTCCTTCTTACAACCAGCCCTCTCCACACAGGCATAGCCAATACAGCATGCTCTCTGTGTACTTACCTGTTGGTCTGGAGGACCGTAGAGTAGCGTGTACTGGGGGAGGACCCTGTCCACGAGCTTCTCCAACTCCTCCGATGTGAAGGCAGGGGCCCTTTCCCCAGACGCACAAGCCATTGTCTCTTCCAGACCGAGGTCACAGCAGCACTTGCAGTGTAGGTCCTCTCCTGTCGAGGTATCGAGTGATTCAACAGATAGAAAATGGCGGTCACGTCCGCGGCGGTTACGTCCGCGGCGGTGCGTACCATCACCGCCGGCGTACATCGCCATTGGCTCCTGGGACCCATAGGGTCCAATGTTAACCAATGCAGCGTTGGGCCGCGGTCTTCGATCGCCTACCGCGACGTTGTACAATGCCAGCGCAGTTACCTCACATCCCATTGTCCCGCTTTAGAGGTCAGGCAGCCGCCATTTCAGGGGCCCACATGGCCTACTTACCAACTGCGTCACACATACCTAGGCCTACTCTCAACACACATACAGGCCAGATTTTCTGAATGAATCGTGTTCTGTGTAGACTGTGGGTACATACCTCTGACTTGTTTGACTCTGTGCTCGCTGTTGTCCTTCCTAGGCACCGTCCGCTGGGACATGTGAAGAGATGGCGGAATCCTCCGATGTACCAACCACTGGTGGACCTGTCGACAATGGAGGAAAGAAATGTGATCATCACCTACAGGTTTGACCGTGCCACAATCCAGGAACTGTGTACCCAGTTGGAGCCAGACCTGATGTCAGCAATACGCCATCCCACAGGAATCCCCACTCAAGTGCAGGTGCTATCAGAGCTCCATTTCCTTGCAAGTGGGTCTTTTCAAACAACTGTGGCCATGGCATCAGGGATGTCCCAGCCTATGTTTTCCAACGTATTGTCCAGAGTGTTGTCTGCCCTGCTGAAACACATGCGGAGCTACATCGTTTCCCCTCAGGTGATGGACTTGCCTACAGTGAAAGGTGACTTCTATGCCCTTGGACATATCCCCAACATCATAGGTGCCATTGATGGGACCCATGTGGCTTTGGTCCCCCCCCACAGGAGTGAACAGGTGTACAGGAACCCGAAGAGGTATCATTCCATGAATGTACAGATGGTATGTTTGGCAGACCAGTACATCTCCCATGTGAATGCCATGTTCCCTGGCTCTGTGCATGATGCCTACATCATGCGGAATAGCAGCATCCCTTATGTGATGGGTCAACTACAGAGGCACCAGGTGTGGCTATTAGGTGACTCTGGTTACCCCAACCTGTCATGGCTACTGACCTCAGTGAGGAATCCCAGGACAAGGGCAGAGGAACGCTACAATGAGGCACATGGGCGGACTAGGAGGGTCATCGAACGCACCTTCGGCCTCCTGAAGGCCAGGGTTAGGTGCCTCCATATGACAGGTGGATCCCTATTCTACTCACCAAAGAAGATGTGCCAGATCATCATGGCCTGCTGTATGCTTCATAACTTGGCTTTGCGATGACAGGTGCCTTTTCTGCAGGAGGATTGTCCAGATGGCGGTGTTGTGGCAGCTGTGGAGCCTGTGGACAGTGATGAGGAGGAAGCAGAGGAAGAAGACATTGACAACAGGGACTCTGTCATCCAGCAATATTTCCAGTGAAGCACAGGTGAGAATACATTCCTTCCTACTACAAGTACTTTTACACTTCTACCTCTCTCCTGTCTGTCGATTTCACACAGTGTATGGTCACTGAGTTGTCACTTTCCCTTACGGTTTCACAGGTGTGGGTCCCAACGTGTGTCATCTGCTTAGATTCCTCATGGACTAGACCTGTGTGACATAGGTATGTTCACATTAGTATTTCCTGGAAAGTTTGTCACTGTAATTGCAAATACACTATTTCAAAATCACAGACAGACTCCAGATCTTTTGGTGCTTTAGGTGTGTTTATTTACATACAAAATATTGGAGGGGGAAGTTAAATGGTGAGGGGTGATGGCGGAGGAGTGTCCATGGTAGAGTCCAGTCTATTTGTCTCATAGGTGCATTGCCCATATGGGCATAGGAAGTGGAGCTGGGGCAGTTCCAATATGGACAGGGTGACAAAGTGGGACAGTGGGTTGACAATCAGGGTGGTCTCATTTCTTGGCGGGGGTCTTGGCATCATGCTCTGTCTTGTTCGTGGATCTCATGGACCGCTTGCGGGGTGGTTCTCCATCTGCAGAGGGTGGGGTGCTGGTGTGGTGGTCCTGTGGCGGTGCCTCCTGTCCACTAGCGCCGGGGGAGGTGGTGGGCAGTTCATCGTCCATGCTAGTGTCAGGGGCCCCTTGGAGTGCCACAGTGTCCCTCCTGGTGTTGAGTATTTCCTTCAGCACCCCTACAATGGTGCCCAGGGCGGTGCTGATGGTTCTGAGTTCCTCCCTGAACCCCAAATACTGTTCCTCCTGCATGCGCTGGGTCTCCTGAAGCTTGGCCAGTACCGTTGCCATCGTCTCCTGGGAATTGTGGTATGCTCCCATGATGGAGGAGAGGGCTTCGTGGAGAGTGGGTTCCCTTGGCCTGTCTGCCCCCTGTCGCACAGCAGCCCTCCCAGTTCCCCTGTGTTCCTGGGCCTCCGTCCCCTGGACCGTGTGCCCACTACCACTGCCCCCAGGTCCATGTTGTTGTAGGGGTGGTGGGTTATCCTGGGTTCCCTGTAGTGGTGGACACACAGCTGATTGACGTGTCCTGGGGACTGAGGTATGGGCCCGCTGGGTGGGTGCTGTGCTGGTGTTACCAGAGGGTGGAAGGTCTGTGGAGGCCTGTGCCTGTGTGAGGGGAACCGACTGTCCTGAGGCCCACGATGGTCCGGGCTGGTCATCTAGATCCAGTTGGACAAAGCTGCTGTCATCACTGTGGGCCTCTTCTGTGGGTGGGGTGGAGATATCTGGACCCTCCTGTCTGGTGATGTTGGGTAGTGGTCCTGCAGGGGTGGAAAAGCATGATTATTGCATCTGTGTGTGTCATGGTGTGCAATGGGTGGGTGACCGTGTACCCCAGTGCTTGCATTCCTGTGTGGGGGCTTGTGTGATGATGGTTTAGGGGGGTGTATGGGTATGTGCAGTGGCCATGCTTTAGTGATGGGTGTCCGTGCTTTGGTGTTGCATGCAGGGCTTGGTGTTGGAGTGGGTGGTTTGTGATATTGGGACATTTGTGAGGAGTTGGAGTGATGGGGGTGAGGGTGGGGGTATGTGATGGCATGCAGGTATGGTGGGGGATGTAATAGTTAAGATTTGTCTTACCAGAGTCCATTCCTCCACCGACTCCTGCGAGGCCCTCAGGATGCAGAATCGCCAAGACCTGCTCCTCCCATGTTGTTAGTTGTGGGTGAGGAGGTAGGGGTCCGCTGCCAGTCCGCTGAACCGCCTGGTGGTGTCTTGAGACCACGGAACGCACCTGCCCCCGTAGGTCATTCCACCTCTTCCTGATGTCGTCCCGATTTCTTGGGTGCTGTCCCACTGCGTTGACCCTGTTGACTATTCTTCGCCATAGCTCCATCTTCCTTGCAATTGAGGTGTGCTGCACCTGTGCTCCAAATAGCTGTGGCTCTACCTGGACGATTTCCTCCACCATGACCCTGAGCTCCTCCTCCGAGAACCTGGGGTGTCTTTGCCGTGCAATGGGGTGGTGTGGGTGATGTGTGGGGTGGTGTGTGTGGTGATAAGTGTGGTGATATGTAGTGGTGTGTGGTGTTTTGTGCGTGCGTGGAAGTTGTGTGGGTGATGGTGTTGAGTGCCTGTGGATGCTAGTTTGTGGATGGTGGTGTCTCTCTCTGGCCTTATCTCTGTAATAGTGGTCGTAGGGGTTTGTGGGTGATGTGGATGTGTGTTTTATATTGTATTCAGTGTGAGGGAGTGGTGTGTGTATGTGTATCAGGTGTGTGTATTTCGAATTGTCCAATGTGGCGGTGTTTTGTAGAAGTGTGTGTATTTTGAGCGTTGCGGTGTGTACCGCCAATGGAATACCGCGGTTGAAAGACCGCTGCATGGATTTGTGGGTCTTGATAGCGCGGGCGTATTAATGTTGGTGTGACGGTGGTTCGCCAGTTTATCACTGACCTTTGGTGTGGCAGACTTGTGTGGCTGTCTGAATTTTGTAGGATTTCGAGATGTGGGTCAGAATAGCTGTGGCGGAATTCCGCGGCCGAGGCGGCGTGTTTGCGGTGTTCTGCACGGCAGTAAGCGGCTTTTACCGCCAATGTCGTAATGACCCCCAAAGTGTCTTTAGCCTTTAAAAAGCAAACGAAGGCCCATATTTATACTTTTTGACGCAAAACTGCGCTAACGCAGTTTTGCGGCAAAAAAATTAGCGCCGGCTAACGTCATTCTGAAGCGCCATGCGGGCGCCGTATTTATTGAATGGCGTTAGCCGGCGTTAGCCGACTGGCGCTGCCAGGTGTGCGTGAAAAAAAACGACGTACACCAGGCAGCGCTGGCGTAGGGAAAAATGGCGTTTGGGCGTCCCAAAATGGGGCAAGTCAGGCTGAGGCAAAAAAATCGTCTTAACCCGATTTGCGCCATTTGTTTTGGGCGCCCAGGCGCCATTAACATGACTCCTGTCTTAGCAAAGACAGGAGTCATGCCCCCTTGCCCAATGGCTATGCCCAGGTGACTTTTGTCCCCTGGGCATGGTCATTGGGCATAGTGGCATGTAGGGGGGCACAAATAAATCAGGCCCCCCTATGCCACAAAAAAAAAAAAAAAAATACTTACCACAACTTACCTTTTCTTCCCTGGGGTGGGTCCCTCCATCCTTGGGTGTCCTTCTGGGGTGGGCAAGGGTGGCAGGGGGTGTCCCTGGGGGGAGGGGAGGGCACCTCTGGGCTCAGTCTGAGCCCACAGGTCCCTTAACGCCTGCCCTGACCCAGGCGTTAAAAAGAGGCGCAAATGCGGGGTTTTTTGCCCCGCCCACTCCCGGGCGTGATTTTTGCCCGGGAGTATAAATACCACGCACATGCCTGGGAGTCATTTTTTAAGACGGGAACGCCTACCTTGCATCTCATTAACGCAAGGAAGGTGTTCACGCAAAAAAATGACGCTAACTCCATGAACTTTGGCGCTAGACGCGTCTAACGCCAAAGTATAAATATGGAGTTAGTTTTGCGTCGAGTTTGCGTCGAAAAAAACCACACAAATTGGGCGCAAACGGAGTACAAATATGCCCCAAAGCACCTGGTTTGGAGTGGAAAATCTCCGCAGAGGGCTGCAGAGGAGGAGATGCGTGGAAAAATTGTGTGTGCGTCGGTTTCGCCCCTTCAAACACGGACTTGCATCATTATTTTCCACTCAGGGAGATGTGCGTCGTTCTCTGGGAAGAAAAATGGTGTGTGCGTCGGTTTCGCCCCTTCACACACGGACTTGCGTTGTTATTTTTCACTCGGGGACGACGTGCGTCATTTTCCGGCACGCGGGCCGTCTCCTTCTGTGGGTCGCGGGATTACCAGATGTCCCAGGGTCTGTGCGTGGAATCCTAAGCTTGTTATCCGGCTGCACGTCATTCCGGTGGGCTGTGTGTGGAATTTTCTTCCTCACAGCAGGCGTTGTGTCAATTTCCTCTCTGGAAGTCCGTCAGCGTTGTCCAGGCAAGGCCGTGCGTCGAAGTTCCGGTAGCATCGCAGACGTCGCATCGAGCAGCGTCTTTCCGGAACGGCGTGCAGTGAATTTTTCACCACGGAGCAAGCTGTCCGTCAAATTATTCGGCGCACAAGGAGTCCAGTTGAAAAAGAGAAGTCTTTTTGGTCCTGAGACTTCAGGGAACAGGGGGCAAGCTCTATCCAAGCCCTTGGAAAGCACTTTTGCAGCAGGACAAGAGTTCAGCAAGGCAGCAGGCCAACAGCAAGGCAGCAGTCCTTTGTAGAAAGCAGTCAGGTGAGTCCTTTGAGCAGCCAGGCAGTTCTTCTTGGTAGGATGCAGGTTCTGGTTCAGGTTTCTTCTCCAGCAAGTGTCTGATGTGGTAGGGCAGAGGCCCTGTTTTATACCCAAATGTGCCTTTAAAGTGGGGGAGACTTCAAAGAGTGGCTTAGAAGTGCACCAGGTCCCCTTTCAGTTCTGTCCTGTCTGCCAGGGTCCCAGGAGGGGGTTTGGCAGTCCTTTGTGTCAGAGCAGGCCCTCCACCCTCCCATCCCAGGAAGACCCATTCAAAATGCAGATGTATACAAGTGAGGCTGAGTACCCTGTGTTTGGGGTGTGTCTGAGTGAAAGCACAAGGAGCTGTCAACTAAAACCAGCCAGATGTGGATTGTAAGGCACAGAAAGATTTGAGTGCAAAGAAATGCTCACTTTTTAAAAGTGGCATTTCTAGAATTGTAATATTAAATCCAACTTCACCAGTCAGCAGGATTTTTCTATTACCATTCTGGCCATACTAAATATGACCTTCCTGCTCCTTTCAGATCAGCAGATACCACTTCAATAATGTATGAGGGCAGCCCCAATGTTAGCTTATGAAAGGAGCAGGTCTCACAGTAGTGTAAAAACGAATTTAGGAGTTTTACAATACCAGGATATGTAAACTACACAGGTACATGTCCTGCCTTTTACCCACACCGCAGCCTGCTCTAGGGGTTACCTAGGGCACACATTAGAGGTAACTTATGTGTAGAAAAAGGGGGGTTTTAGGCTTGGCAAGTACTTTTAAATGCCAGGTCGAATTGGCAGTGAAACTGCACACACAGGCCTTGCAATGGCAGGCCTGGGACAAGGTAAAGGGGCTACTTGAGTGGGTGGCACAACCAGTGCTGCAGGCCCACTAGTAGCATTTAATCTACAGGCCCTAGGCACATACAGTGCACATTACTAGAGACTTAAAAGTAGATTAAATAGTCCAATTGGGTATGATCCAAAGTTACCATGTTTAAAGGGAGGGAGCATATGCACTTTAGCACTGGTTAGCAGTGGTAAAGTGCGCAGAGTATAAATAGGCAGCAAAAACAGAGTCCAAAAAGTGGAGGGAGGCAGGCAAAAAGTTAGGGGTGACCACCCTAAGGCATGTCAAGTGTAACAATACCCCACCCCAAGACCCTGAAAGGTAGGAGTAAAGGTACCCTACTTCCCCAGAAATACACTAAAGTCGTGATAGGATATTCTGCAAAGACCACAATTGACTGCAAAGCACTGAAGATGGATTCCTGGACCTGAGGACCTGTAAAGGAAGGGGACCAAGCCCAAGAGTCACAAAAGTGTCCAAGGGGTGCAGGAGCCCACTAAACCCTCAGATGAAGGTACAAAATGGCTGCCGCTGGGTGGAAGAAGCTGAAGATTCTTCAACAACGGAAGATACCAGGAACTTCTCCTTTGCACAGAAGATGTCCACGGTGTGCTGGAGGATGCAGAGTTATTTCCACGCAAAAAGACTGCAAACAAGTCTTGCTAGCTCCAAAGGTCACAGTTAAAGAAAATGGGTGCTGCCCAGAAAGGACCAGGAGGTCTTCCCTTGGAGGAGGAGACAGAGGGAGTGCTCAGCAACATGTAGAGCTCATGCAGAAGCAGGCAGCACCCACAGAAGTACTTGAACATGGGTTCAAGAAAACTAAGCACGGTGGTACTCTCAACACTACAAAGGAGGGTCCCATGAAGCCGGTGGTCAACTAAGAGAGTTGAGCAATGCAGGACGGAGTGCTGGGGACCTGTGCTGTGCTGTGCACAAAGGATTCCTTGCAAAAGTGCACAGAAGCCCTAGTAACTGCAGTACACAGGATTACTGTCTAGCGTGGGGAGACAAGGACTTACCTCCACCAAATTTGGACAGATGGACTACAGGACTGTCGGGGTCACTTGGATTTAGCTCCTGTCTTCCAAGGACCATGCTCGTCACGATGAGAGGGGACCCAGAGGACTGGTGAAGCAGAAGTCTGGTTAGCAGGAGGAAGATGCAGTCGAGTTGGTATTGAGGCAGGAGTCATCTGGGGCCTTGGCCTATGTGATATGGCCCTGTGGGCCACGGACAATTTGGACTGGGCAGTGTCCCTCCATTTGTATATGTTGTAGATACTGTTTTGTGCTTTGAGGATGTATTTATTGAACTTTATATTATTACACTGACTTTACTCACTTCCTTTTGTCCTCGTGTTATTCCTGAGGATTACAGGGTGGATTTGTAATGTTGTTGCATCTGTTCTTGTGTATGGTGACGGGGTGGGGGAGGGGGTGTTGCGTGTGAGTGTCACTCTCTTTTTCCTCCCCCCCTCCCTTCTGTTCTAGGTGCAGTACTTACCGTGGTCGTCTTTGCCGCCGTTTTTGTTCCTGGTGTAGGACGAGGTATACCAGCATGGGAAACACATGTAGTTCGGGCTCCATGGTGTCGTGGTTCTTCCTTGAGTGTCCAGAGGTGAGTTGTTTCCCTTCTGTGTACTGTTTTCGCTGGGCTTTTGATGGCTTTGGTACCGCCCCAGAAAAGCTGGTGGATTGGCTTGTTTTGATAGGGTAGGTGGTACATTGTCTTCCACCTGGCTGCTGGCGGTTACTGCTGCGGTGCTTGTTGCTACCGCCGTGGCTGTCGGAGTGTTAAAGTGGCTGTTTGTGTTGGCAGTTTCCGCCATGGTCATAATTCAATTTTTTTCACCACCGGCCTGTTGGCAGTATTACCACCGCTTTATCACTGACCGCCAGGGTTGTAATGAGGGCCTATATGCGATTGCTACCTAAGCTATGTTAGAGCACAGCAGAATGAACCTATGATCAGGGACTGTTGTACTGCTCTCTGTCTGTGCCATGGCATATGTTAAGTTGGCAGGCATGGTTTTGGCATATGATAAGGGTCATGCTAGTGAAAACATCCGCTAATCTGTTCTACGGGACAAGGTCCGACAAAGCCCTTTCTACTGTGGTCTAGAAGACAGTACATTAGGGATATCTAGCTTGACTAAAGATGGTTCTGCCATTCTTGGCTAAGATAGTCCAGATATTTTAACAACCTAAGTGCTGTACTGTGCAATATAATGTTTGGTGTAACCAGACACTTGTGTCATTGTGCAAATTCTCCTCAACATGACGCTATCTGAGATATATCCCTCCTTCCATTACCATCTTATGTCTTCCTTATGTGCATCAAATGGGTTTACAATTCAACATCTCAAAATGTTGAAAACATGGGAGTAGGCAGTGTTTTTGTGATAGGTGTGTTTATTTACATATGTACAGGAAATAATTGTGAGACTCAACAAAAAAATAAAGTGATAGGATCAGTCATGGTGGATGAAATCAAATTAGTAGATGCCATAAGATTTGAAGCCAAAGTCCTGTGTCTTACTACCATGGAAAATGGAAAGTGGCTAAGAACAGTAAAACAGAGTGCATCTGTGGCACACAAAGGAGTTCCTTCAGGAAGATGTCACTTGCTGACAGTAGTTGATGTCTTGTCATCCGCACCTCCTGGAGTCTTGGGTGGATGTCTCCATTTGTGGGGGGGATCTGCTGCTACAGAGGCATAGGTGTCTGAGGCTGGTCCTTCCCCTGACAGCCCCCCCTTCCAGTGACTGCCACAGATGTTAAAGGTGTTGGTGTTGCTTGGCCAAAGGAAGAGGTGTGGTGCTGCTCGTGGTCACTGATTAGGGTACTACTGATCTTCTTGAACACCTCTGTTCTAGAGGCCAAGATGGTATTGGAGCCCTCTCACTTTTCCATGGCTTCCCGATGGAAGTCCTGCTGCAGGTGCTTCATCTCAGAGTTCGGCAAGTACCTGGCCCATCACACCTTGATATTGTTGGTAGGCTCCCAAGACTTGGCTGATGGTGTCCTGTCCAGGACCATCCTCACAGCCTCATGCTGCAGGCCCACACCATCCCTACCACACACCCTAACACCACATGCCTGCATCCTTGGCACAACTTGCCCCCTCCCACTGGTTCTAGGACCATCATTGTCAGAAGTGTTTTGCTGTGACTCTGGATCCTGGACTGGGAGTTACAAGAGGTTTGAAACTATCTTTGTGACACAGGTTTGGGGGTGACTGGCTGCCTGAGATATTGAAGCAACAGGGCTAGGAGGAGTCAATGTGGTCACAGTGAAGCTCACTGGTCTAGTTTGATTAGGTTGCCCGGATGGGCCCGAACCATCAACGTCCAGCTTTCCAGGAGTGGTGCTCTCACTGAGGGCTTCATCCATGGGGTAGTGACAATCTCTTCAGTGAGCTTGATATTCGCAGTGGCAGCTAGACCTGTTGATATGAGAGATACAATTTCAAAGGTTGTATTGTGAAATCTACCTCCAGTAGTAAACAGTGACATTTGGCTAAGGCCATGTACACATCGTATTTGCAGATTTCCCTTATGTGACAGGTACACATGCTATCAGTTGTATTGACCTGACATTTGAGTAGCATATCAATTCCATTTCAGTCAACTAGCTTCAGAATGTCTGAGTTTATTAGTGCTTGGAACAATGGTTATAGACTTATTCATTACTAGCAGTGCAGGCTAAACAGTGACTGGGCAGGATGTGGTTTAGGTTATTTTAAGATCTAGTTGACTGTTATGTAGGCAAACCGAGAACTTTGTTAAATATGTGATAGTTGTCATCATGTGGTCAGTGCATTGTGAATGTGTCTGCTGCCAATACCATTCATATGATGCATCTTGGGGCCTTTGATCTGTCTCAATTTTGTTTTGGCACACAGGTTGAGCTGTCGTTTCTGTCCAAATATTTTAATCTTTGCCTAACTGTTCCAGATGGATCTAGGTGGTAACTAAATCACAGAGTGTCCCATGATCTATATCTTGGCCCCTCCCAGGTGGGTAAACTTAATTTGTGAGTTAACAGACTGATGCACAATGTCATATGGACACTAGCCTGGTTATTGGAGTTACAAGGACTGGCCCTACTGGGATCTATAGTCATATTATTCTAAGTACTACGCACTGTATATATAGTTCATCCTCTCAGCTGGGTACAGTTCAAAACCTGAATAGAAGGAGAAGGGTCATTGGAGCAGAGTACACTGTTGTGGCTGAGTGTAGTGACAGTAGCAGTGCCTCCTGGCCTTAGCATCCCTGTCAGTGCCTGTCCTACCCACACACTATACAGATGCCCTCCTCTCAGGTGTGTACATTCCAATGGGGAGTTAACAAACGAGGTAACTGTGAGTAGGATACACAGTTCAGGTTTTTGTAATAGTAGAACAGTGCCTGCTATGAATTGTAGTGCACTCCCTATATACGCACTATACAGAGATGTTGTTGCTCTAGATGAGTCTAGTGCACATGTTGGAGGCCACACACAGGGGTCTATAGACAGGTGGACACTGGGCTTTTGAGTGGGTTGACAGTGAAGCTGGCAAACAGTGATCAGTGAGCATGCATGACAATACATTTAGATGCTATTTTTGTGTTATGACTTACCAGACTCTACTCTCCCAGGTTTTTCTGTCAAGACCTCAGGATGCAGGATGGCCCAGACCTTCTCCTCCCAAGATGTGAGTTGTAAAGGAGGAGGCCGGGGATCACTGCCAGACTTCTGGACATGCAGCTGGTGCCTGGATACCATGGAATGGACCTTGCCCCTGAGAATGTCCACCTCTTCCTGATGTCATCCCTTGTGTGCAGAGTGGGGCCTACAGCACTCACTCTGTCGACTATGCATTGCCACATTTCCATTTTCCTGGTGATAGTAGTGTGCTGAATCTGGGCTCCAAATAGATGTGGCTCTACTCTAATGATTTTGTTCATCATGACTCAACTTATCTTCTTTGAAACGGGGATTTTTCTGGGGTGACATGGTGGAGATAATAACAAAATTGATAGGTGGTGGGAATTAAACAGGTGACAGGGATTAAATGGATTAGAGAGGTGCAAATAGATGTGATAGAAGTGTTTTGAGGGTGTGGGATATATGCTTAGTCAATATTGGAGGGGTGCCTATTCTCTGGTTTTACCTTTATTGATAATGTGTTCTGGCTACAGTGTGTTGTGTTGTAGATGCAAAGGATTGTGGTGTTTGAAGGGGTGTGTTTTATAGAGTGCTTTGCCGGTGTGTCAGGTGTGGCAATGTGTGCCAGCTGTGTTGTTTTCAAATCCATCCAATGTGGTGTTGTGTATTACTTTGTTGACCGTGAACCACCATGGTTCAGACTGCCATTGGCGGAACGCATTAGCTGACCATCACTGCAACTTTGTACTTGTGATAGGTTAGGTGGTTGGTTGATGGGCTTCCAGTGCCAGTGGTTAGACTGTCTATTTCCTGCCCTCCAAAGTACTGCTGGTGTTGGTTTTTGTGACTGGCTTTTGTCGGTCTTGCCTCTGTAATTTGTAATACAGTGATCTGTATGACCGCCAACATGGTGGTCTTTTAGCAACCGCCACTATGACAGTCTGGCGGTCCAACCTCCAAACTCGTAATGAGGCCCTATGTGTTTACAAGGTATACTAGTATTGTTTTGTCCTCTCTGTATAAGTATAGCCGGTCTCAATGCTTGAATCATATCTGATACCTCTACTGCTATTAGTTCTGTATACATGAGTAGTATTGATGATGAACTATTATTGACCACAGTGATTGTGTGAGGGGTAAGTTTTTGTTGATAATGTATGTGATGGACATAGCAAGAAGCACAGATTACTTAGTGTGTGCATTAATAGTGTCATCATTTTTATTCAGAGGTATATTAAATGCAGGGCACTGACACTCTAGTGTAGTACCCTGGTTCTGGCACTTGATGGCAGCAAACTAGATGAACAGGAAAGTTTTTGGCTTTCCTAAATGTTAGCAGATGAGGGATGGATTTCAACCCATAGGACAGCGCCCTGAACTTTAAAGACTACCGATCAATTGATGTATTTGGTGAGGGACTACAAAGCTTGTTTTAGAGTACAATTTTAGCGTTCTTTCAGCAATGTATTTCTAGAATTTTGCAATTAGAAAGCTTGAAGCCCTGCCATTGTAGATTTTGTTCATTAAGCAGCAAGTTTTAAACATAATGCACTTTCTTACTGCGAGCTGGTGGAGCTGACAAAGGTATGGAGCAGAGAGGCAAACAATTTTAGTATAAAGATTGTTCTGACCAGAGCATTTTGTATTTGTTTCAGATCTACTCTTTCTTTGGGAGGCCAAAGTAAATGGACTTGCCATATTTAAATCTCGATGGGATGAAAGAGAGGCAACTGTGATTTTACAGGAAAAGGGTAAGAAAGGCATTTCAATTCTAAACCCCTGATCTAAAAGAAATGCATGATTTATCACTTTATTAATCTCCATATCACTATTCAGATTGGAGTCTAAGGTAACTCTGAGATAACAAACATTCAAGCAGGCTGGGTGCAGATCCCAAAAGAGCTGGTCCATACAGAGTAGTCCCATAGGTTATGTATATTAACAATGGAGAGACCTTTCGATTTGACAAGTTAAATATAAGGAATTCACTTTCCACAATCCAATTGGAGATTATACATAAAGTGCCTCAAACTCACAAAGTGGTGTGATGTGGATCCTCTTGGAAGCTAATAATCAGTTGTGTGCTATCAGCACAGAGGATGTCACTTTCAATGTGTTCAAAATCTCTGTGAGTGGTAGTACATCAAGGTTTAATAGTAGCAGGGACAGGTTTGACTCTTTTAAGACAGCTCCCTCGTCTTATTAGAGATGGGGGAAAAACTACCTAATTGTACAGTTTGAGAACTATCTGTCATAAAGGAGTCCAATCACTTCAGGACACTTCGTATGACTTGAAATTGTTTTGACCAAGAATTTATTTAAATCTGGTCAGTGGTATCAAGTGTCAGTGGCAGGTTTAGGAGATTAACTACTCCTGATTTTCCTGGTCAATGTTATCATTGTAGCACAGTGTGAAGTAAATTTGAGGTATTCAGACGGAATATTGTGTAAAAGTACAGTGAGACACAAGTATTGCACCAACAATATTGTGATGTCAAATGTAGCTTAAGACAGAATATACAGGTTAAGAATATCATTTTTTAGACGTTTTTATTTTTTTAACATAGGTGCACATAATTTTGTTTTCTCATTATTTAGTTGTGTTTTTTATATTTTATATTAAATGTGTTTGATGTTTTTTTGATGGGTTATTAAGCTTGTGCTGAAATACTGTGGAAAGTACATTAAATCTATATTTTTAATTGATTATGAACTTTTCATAAGTATAAACTATCTATTTAATTAGATATTTAATCAACATTTTCGAATATATCTTAATACATGTTTAAAATATTTATTGTTTTCTTAAAATAATGTGTTAGTCATTTAATTGGTTTTAATAATTTGTATATATATATGTATCAATTAATTATAATATGTTTATATTTTTGTCTACTAAGTCATTTTATAGCTTTAATATATTTGTAAATAAAAAAATATTGAAATTGAGGAAAAAAAATAGCCATTTTTTACCACGTTTTAGAAAGCAATATATGTTTACGTCTGCTGGACTCTTTTGGTTGCGGGGATATATATGGCTTGTAGGTTCATCAAGAACCCTGGGTACCCCGAGTCAATAAATGAGCTGCACCTTGCAATGGGTTTCCATTCTGTACCGGGTATACAGCCATTCATTTGCTGAAATATAAACAGTGAAAAAGAAGATAAGGTGTTGAGAAGTAGTGGTTATTTTCACATCTATGAATTCCGGGGTGCCCATACTAACATGTGAACTACAGAGCATTTCTCAAATAGATGTCTTTTTTAAACATTGTCTTACATTTGGAAGGAAAAAATGTAGAGAAAGACAAGGGGCAATAACACTTGCGTGGGTAGGTCCAATGCTCACGACAGGAAACACAACATGGACACTTCACATTTTTACATTGAAATCTGACGTGTTTTTTGCAAAGGCCCTAGCTGTAGATTTTGGCCTCTAGTTCAGCCAGCACCGAGAGAAACCTACAAAACCTGTGCTTTTTTAAAAACTAGACAACTAGGGGAATACGGAATGGGGTGACTTTTGAGGCTCACACCAGGTTCTGTTATTCAGTATCCTTTGCTAACCTCACAATTTGGCCCAAAAAACATGTTTTCCTCACATTTTGGTGACAGAAAGTTCTGGAATCTGAGAGGAACCACAAATTTCCTTCCACCCAGCATTTCCCCAGGTCTCCCAATAAAAATGGTACCTCACTTGTGTGGGTAGGCCTAGTGCCCGGGACAGAAAATACCCCAAAACACAAAGGTGGTCATTAAAACCCTGGCGGACGGTGCTAAAGCGGCGGCAAGACTGCCAACAGGCCAGCGGTAAAAATTTTGGAATTGCGACCGTGGCGGAAACCGCCAACAAAGACAGCCACTTTAACACTCCGACCGCCACGGCGGTACAAACAAACAGCGCAGCGCTCACCGCCAACAGACAGGCGGGAGACAATGTACCGCCCACACTATTATGATAGGCCAATCTTCCACCTTTTCCGGTGCGGATTCAACGTGGATAAAAACACAGCAGAAACAGGCATTTCGAAGGGAAAACGCTCACCTCTACACACTCCAAGAGGAATGACGACACCATGAAGCCGGAACTCCATATCCTTCCTGCGCTAGTCTTCCTGCTCCTGCACCAGGAGCACCAACGCCGGCGGCGAAGACCACGGTGAGTACTGCACCTACGACACAGGGGAGGGGGGAGGCAAAAAACAGGGACACACACACACGCAACACCCCCACCCCCACCCCACCCCCACCCAGTACAACACACACACCAATGCATATCTAAACATTACAGTTACACCCACCAACCCCCCTGGAAAAATGCAAAGACAAAAGGAAATGAGTGTAACCATTGTAATATATCAAAATTCTGTAAGCAAAAATATACATATATACACTATTAACAAAATATACACCACGAATAGTAGTCCAGGTATAGCACCATTCATAGTCCGTGGACCACTGGGCCCAAAATGCATGGGCGAGGCCCACACAAGATACCCGAACATGACGGAGAGAACACTGCAGGGGCATCAGATAGGAATACAACAGGCACCTCAGGGGGGAAGGTAGGGGGGGCACCTCAGCCGGATGAGTGCACAACGCCAGATCCACGAGTGACCTCCATGCCCAATGATGTATCCTGGGGAGTGCAAAGCCACAGTCTCTCAAGTCTCTACAGTGGGTGGGTTGCCCACTGTACCATCCTGGGGAGTGCAAAGCCACAGTCTCTCAAGTCTCTACAGTGGGTGGGTTGCCCACTGTACCATCCTGGGGAGTGCAAAGCCACAGTCTCTCAAGTCTCTACAGTGAGTGGGATGCCCACTGCTGCATCCTGGGGAGTGCAAAGCCACAGTCTCTCAAGTCTCTACAGTGGGTGGTTTGCCCACTGCTTTATCCTGGGGAATGCAAAGCCACAGTCTCTCAAGTCTCTACAGTGGGTGGGTTGCCCACTGTACCCTCCTGGGGAGTGCAAAGCCACAGTCTCTCAAGTCTCTACAGTGGGTGGGTTGCCCACTGCTGCATCCTGGGGAGTGCAAAGCCACAGTCTCTCAAGTCTCTACAGTGGGTGGGTTGCCCACTGCTGCATCCTGGGGAGTGCAAAGCCACAGTCTCTCAAGTCTCTACAGTGGGTGGGTTGCCCACTGTACCATCCTGGGGAGTGCAAAGCCACAGTCTCTCAAGTCTCTATAGTGGGTGGGTTGCCCACTGTACCATCCTGGGGAGTGTAAAGCCACAGTCTCTCAAGTCTCTACAGTGGGTTTGTTGCCCACTGTACCATCCTGGGGAGTGCAAAGCCACAGTCTCTCAAGTCTCTACAGTCGGTTGGTTGCCCACTGTACCCTCCTGGGGAGTGCAAAGCCACAGTCTCTCAAGTCTCTACAGTGGGTGGGTTGCCCACTGCTGCATCCTGGGGAGTGCAAAGCCACAGTCTCTCAAGTCTCTAGTGGGTGGGTTGCCCACTGCTGCATCCTGGGGAGTGCAAAGCCACAGTCTCTCAAGTCTCTACAGTGGGTGGTTTACCTGCTGCTTTATCCTGGGGACTGCAAAGCCACAGTCTCTCAAGTCTCTATAGTGGGTGGGTTGCCCACTGTACCATCCTGGGGAGTGTAAAGCCACAGTCTCTCAAGTCTCTACAGTGGCCTGGTGGCCGGTGCACTCCACATACCTGTGACAACAGGCACCACTGGTCCCGGTGATTTAGTGGCTGAGGTGCTAGTTCTGGACCTATGAGATGGACGGGGTGGGGGAGGTGTGGGAAAGAGGTCAAGGGTGGACAGGAAAAGCTTTTGGGACACACTGGGACGGGTAGCTGGAGGGGGTTTGGGAGTGGAGGAAGAGGTGGTGGTTGTAGGAGGTGTACGTTTGGTGACTTTGGGTGAAGGTGCATGCGCTGGAGGCTGTCGTGAGGTGGATGGCTGTTGGGTGGGTGTGTGCCTGCGTGTATCTTGGGAGGGGGCATCACAGACACACTGGGAAAGGACACAGGGGACGTGTGAATGGTAGTGGGGGTGGTGACTGCACGTGAACGGGTTTGGTGGTGGGTGTGCTGGAGAGGGACATAGTGGCTGTAAAGGTAGTGCATGCAGGTGTGAGTGTAGACGTCACTGGGAGGGAGGAGGGAGACGAGCAGGAGGGGACACACAGTGGAGGCAGTGGATGTGGGTGTGTCTGCATGTGTGTGATGCTTGTGTGAATGCCTGTGGGATGTGTGGTGCTTATGTTTGCCTGAACTACCCTTGGGTGTTGACGTGTGTGCATGTTGGTCTGTAGGTGTGCTTGGGATGGGCTGAGGTAGAGGGGATTGGGTCTGGGTGGAGGAAGTTGGAGGGGGGAGGCTAGAGACGGGGACAATGGCTGCCATCAGTGCTGAGGCCAGAGTCTGAAAAGCTTGGTGAAGGGCCTGACCAGAATGAATGCCCTCCAGGAATGCATTAGTTTGTTGCAACTGCCTCTCTACACCCTGGATGGCATTCAAAATGGTAGACTGCCCAACAGTGAGGGATCCAAGGAGGTCAATGGCCTCCTCACTGAGGGCAGCAGGGGGTGACTGGGGCAGGGCCTGAGGTGCCTGGGGCGAAGGTGATGCCCACTCTCCTGCGTGAGCGGGCACGGGGCAAAGCCTGAGGGGCTGCTGGGAGGGCGGTGCTGGTAGGGGGGGTGGCGGCCTTACTTGTAGATGCGGGGGCACAAATGTTGCCGCCACCACAAGGGAGCTCCCATCAGAGGACGAGTCTGTGTCGCTGGTCTCAGCTCCTGTCCCCGCCGTGGAGCTCCCCTCGCCCTCCGTCCCACTGGTGGATTCAGACTCCGTAGTGTCGCCCTCCAGGGCCATGTGGGATGCAGCTCCCTCCTGCTCCGGTGCCACTGCTCCTCCGCCTGATGATGCTAATGCACACAAGAACAGGGAGACCACAAAAAGGGGGGGAAGACAGAAGAGAGACATGTTGAGTGCATGCATTACCGCTACCGTTGGCAGACACGACAGACACAGAAGCCCCCTGCACTACGCAGCGCTCTTGGGCTCCACTGTTCAATTCCTGGGAAATGGCCTACAAGGCTACGGACGACATCTGCACACATAGATAACACAGGGGCATGACTAGGTGTACTTGGCACTCTACAGAGGTGGGCTGGGGTGCCACATGGCCTGCCTTACGGAGGGGCCTTGCCTACGGAACTCGCCCTGGCCTAGGGAAACCCACAGCCCACCTCCCCCACCCAGACAACTCCACTGCGTGCAAAGTCAGCAGAATGAGAGTGTACTCACCCCCTTGTGTCTGCTGTTATGCCCTCATGCGCCCATCCAACTCCGGGTACGCCACCGCCAGGATCCGGAACATCAAGGGGGTCATGGTGTGACGGGCACCCCTCCCACGTTGGGAGGCCATCCCCAGGTGAGCCTCCGCCGTCTTCTTGCTCCAGCGGCGAATGTCCTCCCATCTTTTAGGGCAGTGGGTGCTATGTCTGTGGTAGACCCCCAGGGTCCGTACGTCCTTGGCGATGGCACGCCAAATATAATTTTTCTGGTGGGCGCTGACCTACATGAAATGTACAGGGGAAAAAGAGTAGTTATTACCAACTGCACCGTCAAAGTGATTGGCCCCCATCCCTACCCTTGCCATGATGCACATGCACTCACTGTCGTTTCATGCACGCCTAAATCTCCCCCCATCTTTCATCCACCCCACTCCACACAGTCATAGCCCATACAGCATGCTCACAGTGTATTTACCTGTTTGTCTGGAGGACCGTAAAGTAGCATGTACCGTGTGGTTCTAAAAATTCTGGACCGATGTAATTTACTTTGCCACAGCAGTACGATTTTAGTATCAAAAGACCGATAATGACTAGTACACTAAGCATGAGCATTTTCGCTCAATTCCAGCAGCGTTTTCACCTCGAAATCGCCATTTTCATCCTGCACTCGTGGCTCCCATTTTATACACGGCAGCCATTTTTAAAAGTTGCCCTCACATAGGCTTATAATACAGTCAGATTTGATTCCAAGGACACGTACACCTTGATTGACTTTTCTCTGACCTGGGCAAGCTGGAACCATTGCCTCAGGCCAAACCTGTTTGGTCAGTCCCTCTCCCAGTGGCCGAATCAGATAGCATCAAGGCACACCAGGCCATAAAACCCTTATTATCGCTCACACACCCTGCCTAACTTGCTCACACCTGCACCTGCTCTTTTCTTCTTCTTACTTTACGAGGGGGAGGTGCCCGTTTTTATTAGGGGTCCACACTTATCTGATGTAAAATACTAGGCCTTGCCGGGTAATTTATTATGGGTTGGATGACATGAAATATAAGGTTTCATCATGACACAGTTTTTTCCTTTGTAGTGAAAACATGTGAATGACCAACCAAAATGTCAAGAATGTTTGCCTGAAGCTTAAAAAACTGTATATAAGGAAACCTGACTTTGCATTGAAACACAGTCTCCTGAGAACATACAAATCGTGCTGTTGTACTTCTAGGACACTTGTCAATTGGTTGCAGCCAATAAATTCGATCTTTGACTTCACCTAGAAGACTCTGAGTTTCTGTAGTCTGAATCAGGAAAGTACCCGAGGTCTTTGGGTGTACCCTGGCACCGCTGGGTTACCGGATCAGTACCGGTTCTGAAAAACCCAGTACCTCAGTTGGCGCCCAACGTGGGGCGATACCAGCGGTACCGGTCCAAGCCTGAGGTCCGTGGGGAGCTTCGTGTGAAAATTCTGGAGGAAGGCCGCCACTTCATCGACCCCTGCATGTCGACGTGGTCCGAAAGTCTTTGTTGCGAGGTTCGCCGCTTCCCGACGGCTATGAAGGACTGCTGCCCTGGCTATCGCCCTGATTTGGACCCTTGATTTTTGGTAGAGCGAAACGATAAGACGAGTCTTCTGGTGACGTCATTGATATTTTCAGTTAAGTATAAGTGGAGCGTCTCCCAGTCCTTAGTTGGACACTTGGTTTGGTCCTTAGTTGGACACTTGGTTTGGTCCTTAGTTGGACACTTGGTTTGGTCCTTAATTGGACATTTGGTTTGGTATCCCTTTGGGATCACTTTGATTTGGAACTTGCAAGTACCAAAGCCGAAGGACTCGTGTATTCACGAGACTATCGTAAACGATAATCCTTTGAAGTTTGAAGCTAGACTAGTGAGCGAAGATGCCTGGTCTTAGCAGACTTGGAAATTTGTTTTGTCTTGGTTGTAAAAGCGACTCCCGGTTGGAGGACTCATGTCCGGTTCCTCCGATTGGAACTCCAACCTTTGAACTATATGTGAAGCACGGAGTAGGCCCCATCACGTTTAATAAAGTATGGGTCCGCTATTCTCGGAAATAATTGAGAAAAGTTTTTTTTTTTCTTGTAAATATGACTTACAACTAGGATCTGCTAACGGTTCTGTAAGTAAATTGCGACGGCGCTATTTATGAAAAATGGCTAAAGCGCGCTGTATTGTGTGTCCTGAGTGTTTTCTGTTTATATCTGAAATGAGCTCAATGTGTGTTTGTGGGTCTTCTTGATGATTTCAGTTTGTTAAGTAAAATGTTGGTTAATTAATATTAAGTAGAAACTTAGAAAAAATCCAGAAATTAACCATGTGATGTGCTAACATAGCTATATGTTGCTCTTTAATTTATAGAATGAGCAATTGTGCACATATACAAAACTGCCGTTGAATGCTTAATAAATTAGAAAACACATTCAACAGATATAAATAGGGCCCCCCCCAAAAAAAACGAAATTATCTATTTTCAATTCAGCCAGCACTTTCCCAGTTAAACATGGGTGGAATTTTGCATAACCTTCCTTTTAAATGAAAGTGGCGCAAAAATGTGACGCATTTCAAGTTAGGCTTATGCGCTTAGGCTTGTGAGTTAATGTATCCCAAATAATAGGCAAGGGATGCAGCTTGCTTTTATATGTGGAATTATCAAAAAAAAAAAAAGAATAATTGGGTTCTTATTTTTTTTTTAAAAGAAAATTATTAATTATGGAAAAATTATTTAAAAAATAAGTGCCTTTCAAAATCGTTTTTTAATATTTATAAAGCTTAATACCTATACTATGACCTCCTAACATTAAAATTTAATTTAAGTTATGTTGCACCGCTAAAATGACATTTGTATGTGCAATTTTCCCTTGGCGCAGGAGCAAACAAGCTCATTTCTATAAAGTATAAGTTAATATTTTCAATGGCTGACTCATGGATTGTGTAATAGACATTCTGGTAATGCATATTATGCAAGAAAATTGTAGGATATTGATTTTTTAATGCCTAAAATATCAAAGTCGATTTTGGGCAAAAGCACTGTTTAAACTGCATTTTCTTTCATTCAGAGTACTTTTTAAAGTGTCTCAGGCTTCAGTAAATGCATACATTTAGGTTTGATATATATTTGCAGGTTGTGCCTTCTTATGATTCAATGAGTCAATGTGCCAGTACAAAGGCTTGTTTTAATATCAAGGTTGAAGGTTCTAACTTCAGCTGGGCCTGCTGAGACGTTCATTCATTCGAGGTTGATGAAATATGTACCATTGCATGGGATTGCAACAAGCATTTTTTCTAACAACTGGTATGTGTGTTATTAAGGTTTGTGAATTATTCACAGTAAATGTAGTTTAATAATCTGGAAATAGAGATAATTTTTTTAGCGCCTAAAAAGGAATTTTTGTTTTTGTTTAAATAGAGTGAATTTTTGCAGGTTAGAAGGAAAATAGGAAGGCCTACTGTCTTTGACAGATTCAGAGTGGCAGAAGCTAGGAGAGCTACAGAGGCTGGCTCAAGTCACGCTGCTGAGATGCTATCTTTAGTTTTCCCATAAACAATGGAGGAGGCTGTCATGTTGACACCTGTGACCTTTTAACTTAGGGCCTTGTCTCTGTGAAATGCAGAATGACCCTAGGGCCTCTAAAAGTGGGATTTCTGGTTTCTCCAGAAGAACATCAATACAATTAAAGAACTTAATTCCAAAGGGAAAATATAAAAAAAAAGGGGTTTCTTCGAATGTCCCAACATCATGTTAAATGCTCTGCAGAACTGATACATTTGTGTCTCCGCTCTAAAAAAATAAAATGATGCCTGCTAGTTGCTTTTATTTGACAGAAAACGAAGTGTTGCATTAAGTCTTAGACAGAAAATAAGATGCAGCCCTTTTTTTAAAAATTTTGAAGGCTACATGCCACAATGAGAACGATTTGCCAATTAAGACTTATTTTTCACAGTGGAAATTGTAGGTGCCAAATTAATATGGAGTGTCAGCGTAACAATTTTTACTTTTAGAAAGGTAAAACTAAGGTGGCTTGATGTTGCGAAGTAACTGACAAGAGGGTAACAGTTAAGTAATGGAAATTTATTTTCATGTATTTGGTCCTATCATGAATTGTTCTTGCTGGTCCTGTATGTTAGAAGAGAAACAGTAAAGTTATATTTGACAGCAGATTTCCATTGCCTGGTGATCTACTGTCAAAAAGAGGGTAAGGATTTTAAACCTGACAAATGAAACAGGCCCAAATATAGGGTTTTGGGCTGCAGGTTTACAGTGCATAAAGTACATGACATGGTGTTGTGTGTCACCGCTTATTCACACATGCTATTGTTTTGTCTATGCTTTTTGTGCTTGATACACAGCAAGTATATCTGATGGCTTGACGTTTTGTGCGTTTTTATTATTTTTTATTTGTTTTTTGCATGTTTGTTACTGCTTTTGATACTATTACAAGCTCCCCTGTGTTGTGAGGGGATGGTCATGACGATGCCCATCGCTACCCAACAGTTGGTTGAACTTGTTCTGGTTACTAAATTCCACAGATAATGATATTTCATGCTGTGAACATAAAAGACAACACTTCACCAGTGAACGTCTATTTGGCTATAATGGTATTGAAGGAAAATAAAAAGAGATATACAGGATCAAAGTGTGTCACCTGCAGTTAGTCACGTTACTGCCCCTTCCCTTAAGGGAACAGGCAGCCCTACATTTATGTATCCTTGATTGGACCTAAGGATGAAATTATAGATCTGTGACTCAAGGTGGCCTAATTTCTATATTACATTAGTTAATGATGTTCTGTTTCCTAAGTAGCATATGGCTTTCGTTCCTTAAAAGAAAACCAGGTTTTCATTTTTTCCTGAAGAAGGAACTGAAACATTAGCTAGGAGTACCGTATATGGTGTAGTCGCCAACTGTAGAGTTAAAATTTGTGTAACTTTGGCCTTTGTGTATCACCCGTACTCTTGGTGTTGTGTCACATGCCTGACTATCACCCAAATAATTTTTTTTGTTCTTTCTATAGATTTTTTCTTTGGTTACTTCCCCTGACCAATGTTGCACCATGCTTAGTTATTGAGATTTTAGCTATGTCCTAGTCCCATTTCTCTTTTTCGAATTCCTTTCACCAGTCAGCCCTTTTATTATTATTGATGTATTGTTCAGGTTCACATTTCCAGACTGCAGTGATGTACCAGGGACCCCCATGTTATGTATAATTCCCTTTGGTATGACCAGACTGGTTTTCAAGAATTTGCCTGCTTCAATGTTTTCCAGCCTGACTGTCAGGGTAGCGATAGACTGGTTAACTGACTCAATATTATAGTAAGACAAGTTTTCCATCTCAATAGGAGATATCTTATGTTTACCTTTTTGAACATGACGAATTTTCAATGTCTATTTTAATTTGGTTTTCGGTTCCCTTCTGTTCCTGCTACTTTAATTTTTTGTGGGATCAGATGTGTCCTAATCATGCAAATATCAGGACCCTCTAGTTCTTGTCTTTTTGTTTGCACATTTGACTATTAGCCTGTGTATTGCATAGTGCACCTGATGCACAGTTTTTAAAGGAAGGTTTCTACATGTCCCTGGTAATCGGTATCATGTGATTTCTCTATTGAGATGTTCTAAGGTAAGGAGGAACACCTAGACTTAATCATTGAGGCAAATATGTGTTTACCCCATTAGACAATGCCACTGTGTGAGGAAATCCATTCAGATAGAATTCTCATGTAGCTATAGATGGCAGAGAATAATGGAGAGAACTGAATTAAAGATGCTACAGACCCTGTTTTGCCCTTCTGCCTTTGTCTTTGTATTTTATGCCCATGGTGTATGGCTACTCCTTTGAAGATTGCAGACCACCTGCTTGCAGTCCCCTTGTTAAAAACCATGAACTGTTTTTGTACTAAATTGAAGGAAACTAACAGCTGTGGCACACTTCCTACGTCACTAGATTCTGCGGGTATCAAGTCATAATAACCTGCAGGACATTGATTTAAGCCTAATTCCCATCAGTGACAGCTACAGATGAAAGACGGACGTCTTGGCCCTACAGTCTCAGCACCCAAGAAGTAGCAAAGCTGGACAGCGATCGCCAGCGCATGATATCGTACTTGCTCCATCAGACGGCGTTGGACATCACAAAACCAAAGTTTCAGTGTAAAAGAACTAAAGAGAAGGATTCCTGTTGTTGATGGCAGAGCTGTTTTGAGGTTTCATTTCTCTACCTGTCATGTGCTGGTAACCTCTGACAGTGTGCAATCCCTTGAGCCCCTTGGCCTGAGTTTTGGCCACACACCCCCTTTTCTTTGCTCCAACGGAAGAAGGGCAGTGCACCGGAGATTTCAAGTTTGGAAAAAGGCACTATATTGTGGTGCCCATGAAAGAGCAGCTTGAGCGTCCTCTGACACTAAATAATGAGTGTTGGAGTCTGAAAGTGCTGCTGAGCTTGAGCTATTTCCCAATTAATGGTGCTTGCGTCTGCACGAGATGATTTGTGCCCTTGATCAATGAAGAGCACATTGTTTGTAGTGTCTGCCACAGAGGAGAGACACTGGTGCATTGCTTTAAGACATTGAGACTTTCGAGTGAGCTGTGGGTGTTTGCCAGGAGGGCACTCCAACTAAGCAGTACTTTTCTCACAAAGAGGCCTGAATTGAGAGGCCCATGCGAAAGAAAACAACAAAAGAAAATTTGATGGACAATAGAAGCCTGCCAGAGAGGCTTTTTGAACGGACTCTGGGCATAGTTGGTTTCACAAGAGGTTTCCGTGTGATTGTATAGACTAGGTGTTAGGAGACTGATTGTTTTGCTGGCATTGTTTTAAAGTACTATTCTGTTTAGTAAAAGCAGAATAAAGTCAATTTTCTGTGGAAAGAGTACCCCCTTTTCACCTTAGAGCATTGATGAGAGTCACCACTGTTCCACCTGAACATACAAAAATTACTGAAATGCAGAGGAGCACTAAAAATGTTACTAGATAATTTTAGGATTTGCTTTTTGGTTAGGGTTGTGAAAAATTATTATTTCATTTGTAAATAGTGGTCACTACTTTCTCCCGTTGTCTATATGTTCTTAATAACGTGTTTTCTAGTGTCTTTTAAACATGACGTTGTCATTTATGGGTGGGATTGTTTTTCTCTACTCAATTGACTTCTGCACCCACTTCCCAACCTATGTCTTTTCCTACTATTGTTTCTTTGCACTCTTTTCACCCTTTTCCTGAACATGAGAAGGTCAGAAGATCAGAATTTGTAAGCAATTCTTTTGTACAGCTTCTGCATCAACACTAGTTAGTAGTGAACATCACTAATTGTTGGGTGTGTGATCTTATGCCACCTACTGCAGATAGAGGTATTCCTTATTTTGTCCTGCCATATGTGGCCTTTTGTGCTACTTCATGTTCGAGGAGACCTGTCCAGAGAGAGTTACCAAGTACTAGAATTTTGCTCCAGCAACATCTCCATGGCCTTATAAACATAGACCTGGACTCAGATTAGCATGAGAATAGGTTTATTACCTATGTAAGGGCAAAAGGAGGGTTTGTGGTTCTAAAAATTCTGGACCCATGTAATTTACTTTGCCACAGCAGTACGATTTTAGTATCAAAAGACCGATAATGACTAGTACCCTAAGTATGAGCATTTTCGCTCAATTCCAGCAGCGTTTTCCCCTCGAAATCGCCATTTTCGTCCTGCACTCGTGGCTCCCATTTTATACACGGCAGCCATTTTTAAAAGTTGCCCTCACATAGGCTTATAATACAGTCAGATTTGATTCCAAGGACACGTACACCTTGATTGACTTTTCTCTGACCTGGGCAAGCTGGAACCATTGCCTCAGGCCAAACCTGTTTGGTCAGTCCCTCTCCCAGTGGCCGAATCAGATAGCATCAAGGCACACCAGGCCATAAAACCCTTATTATCGCTCACACACCCTGCCTAACTTGCTCACACCTGCACCTTCTCTTTTCTTCTTCTTACTTTACGAGGGGGAGGTGCCCGTTTTTATTAGGGGTCCACACTTATCTGATGTAAAATACTAGGCCTTGCCGGGTAATTTATTATGGGTTGGATGACATGAAATATAAGGTTTCATCATGACACTGTTTTTTCCTTTGTAGTGAAAACATGTGAATGACCAACCAAAATGTCAAGAATGTTTGCCTGAAGCTTAAAAAACTGTATATAAGGAAACCTGACTTTGCATTAAAACACAGTCTCCTGAGAACATACAAATCGTGCTGTTGTACTTCTAGGACACTTGTCAATTGGTTGCAGCCAATAAATTCGATCTTTGACTTCACCTAGAAGACTCTGAGTTTCTGTAGTCTGAATCAGGAAAGTACCCGAGGTCTTTGGGTGTACCCTGGCACCGCTGGGTTACCGGATCAGTACCGGTTCTGAAAAACCCAGTACCTCAACCGGGGGAGGACCCCATCCACAAGCTTCTCCAACTCTTCCGATGTGAAGGCAGGGGCCCTTTCCCCAGACACTCGAGCCATTGTCTCTTCCAGACCGAGGTCACAGCAGCACTTGCAGTGTAGGTCCTCTCCTGTCGAAGATCAGGTATCGAGTGATTGAACAGATAGAAAATGGCGGTCACGTCCACTGCGGTGCGTACCGTCACCGCCGGCGCACATCGTCATTGACTCCTGGGACCCATAGGGCCCAATGTTAACCAATGCAGCATTGCGCCGCGGTCTTCGACCGCCTACTGCGACGGTGTACAACGCCAGCACAGTTACCTCACATCCAATTGTTCCACTTTAGAGGTCAGGCAGCCGCCATTTTAGGGGCCCACATGGCTTCATTTCCAACTGCGTCACACATACCTAGGCCTAAACTGAACACACATACAGGCCACCTTTTGTGTATGATTGGTTTTCTGTGTAAACTGTGGGTACGTACCTCTGAGTTGTTTGACTCTGTGCTCGCTGTTGTCCTTCATAAGCACCGTCCGCTGGGACATGTGAGGAGATGGCGGCATCCTCCGGTGTACCGACCGTTGGTGGACCTGTCGACAATGGAGGAGCGACATGTCATAATCACATACAGGCTCGTTCGTGCCACAATCCAGGAACTGTGTACCCAGTTGGAGCCAGACCTGATGTCAGCAATCCGCCATCCCACAGGAATCCCCCTTCAAGTGCAGGTGCTGTCAGTGCTCCATTTCCTAGCAAGTGGGTCATTTCAAACAACAGTGGCCATCGCATCAGGGTTGTCCCAGTCTATGTTTTCCAACATATTGTCCAGAGTGTTGTCTGCCCTTCTGAAACACATGCAGAGCTACATCGTGTTCCTTCAGGTGGAGGATTTGCCTACAGTGAAAGGTGATTTCTATGCCCTGGGACATATCCCCAACATTATAGGTGCCATTGATGGGACCCATGTGGCGTTGGTCCCCCCCCCACAGGAGTGAACAGGTGTACAGAAACCGGAAGAGTTATCATTCTATGAATGTACAGATGGTATGTTTGGCAGACCAGTACATCTCCCATGTGAATGCCAAGTTCCCTGGCTCAGTGCATGACGCCTACATCCTGCAGAATAGCAGCATCCCTTATGTGATGGGTCAACTCCAGAGGCACCGTGTGTGGCTATTAGGTGAGCACCTGGAAGCAAGACAGTGGGAATGGTTGTCTGGGGTTACCATGCAGGTTAGTGTGTGTCTAATACTTGTCCCTCGCCATTTGCAGGTGACTCTGGTTACCCCAACCTGTCATGGCTACTGACCCCAGTGAGGAATCCCAGGACAAGGGCAGAGGAGCGCTACAATGAGGCCCATGGGCGAACTAGGAGGGTGATCAAGCGGACCTTCGGCCTCCTGAAGGCCAGGTTCCGGGGCCTCCATATGACAGGTGGATTCCTCTTCTACTCACCAAAGAAGGTGTGCCAGATCATCGTGGCCTGCTGTATGCTTCATAACTTGGCATTGCGACGACAGATGCCTTTTCTGCAGGAGGATGGTCCAGATGGCGGTGTTGTTGCAGCTGTGGATCCTGTGGATAGTGAAGACGAGGAAGTAGAGGAAGAAGACATGAACAACAGGGACTCAGTGATCCAGCAACATTTCCAGTGAGACACAGGTAAGAGTACAGACCTGCCTAATACATGTACTTAAACACTACTACCTCTCTACTGTCTGTCGTTTTCACCCAGTGTATGGTCACAGAGTTGTCACTTTCCCTTACGGTTTCACAGATGTGGGTCCCACTGTATGACATCTGCTTTGATTCCTCTGGGACTTGGACTGTGTGACATAGGTATGTTGACATTACAATTGAAAGAGCATTTTGTCACTGTAATTGCTAATACACTATTTCAAAATAACAGAAAGACTGCAGATTGTTTTGTGTTTTAAGTGTATTTATTTAAGTGCTCAATATTGGAGGGGGTAGTGAAATGGTGAGGGATGATGGCGGAGGAATGTCCATGACAGAGTTCAGTCTATTAGTCTCACAGGTGCATTGCCCCAATGGGCATAGGAAGTGGAGGTTGGGTAGTTTAAGTATGGACAGGGGGACAAAGTGGGACAGTAAGATGGCAATCAGGGTGGTCTCATTTCTTGGCAGGGGTCTTGGCATTGTGCTCTGTCTTTGTCCTGGATCTCAGGGACTGTTTGTGGGGTAGTCCTCCCTCTGCAGGGGGTGGGGTGCTGGTGTGGTGGTCCTGTGGCGGGGCGTCCTGTCAACTAGCGCCGGAGGAGGTGGTGGGCAGTTCATCATCCAAGCTAGTGTCAGGGGCCCCTTGTAGTGCCACAGTGTCCCTCTTGGTGTTCACAAGTTCCTTCAGCACCCCTACGATGGTGCCCAGGGTGGAGCTGATGGTTCTGAGTTCCGCCCTGAAGCCCATATACTGTTCCTCCTGCAGGCGCTGGGTCTCCTGAAACTTGGCCAGTACCGTTGCCATCATCTCCTGGGAGTGGTGGTAGGCTCCCATGATGGAGGAGAGGGCCTCGTGGAGAGTGGGTTCCCTTGGCCTGTCCGCCACCTGTCGCACAGCAGCCCTCCCAATTCCCCTGTGTTCCTGGGCCTCCGTCCCCTGGACCGTGTGTCCACTACCACTGCCCCCAGGTCCCTGTTGTTGTTGGGGTGGTGGGTTATCCTGGGTTCCCTGTAGTGGTGGACACACAGCTGATTGACGTGTCCTGGGGACGGAGGTATGGGCCCGCTGGGTGGGTGCTGTGCTGGTGTTTCCAAAGGGGGGAAGGTCTGTGATGACCTGTGCAGGTGTGAGGGGAACCGACTGTCCAGAGGTCCCCGATGGGCCGGGCTGTTCATCTAGATCCAGTTTGACAGAGGTGCTGTCATCACTGTGGGCCTCTTCTGTTGGTAGTGTGGACATATGTGGACCCTCCAGTCCGGTCACATCGGGTAGGGGTCCTGCAGGGGTATAAAAGGATGGTTATTACATCTGTATGTGTCATGGTGTGCAATGGGTGGGTGAGCGTGTTTCCCCAGTGCTTGCATTCCTGTGTCGGAGCTTGTGTGATGGTGGTTAAGGGGGTTGTATGGGTATGTGCAGTGTGCATGCTTTAGTGATGGGTGTCCATGCTCTGTTGTTGCATGCAGGGCTTGGTGTTGGGATGGGTGGTTTGTGATGTTGGGACATATGTGAGGAGTTGGGGTGCTGGGGGTGAGGGTGGGGGTATGTGATAGCATGCAGGTAGGGTGGGGGATGTAATAGTTAAGATTTGACTTACCAGAGTCCATTCCTCCACCTACTCCTGCGAGGCCCTCAGGATGCAGAATCGCCAAGACCTGCTCCTCCCATGTTGTTAGTTGTGGGTGAGGAGGTGGGGGTCCGCCGCCAGTCCGCTGAACCGCCTGGTGGTGTCTTGAGACCACGGAACGCACCTTCCCCCGTAGGTCGTTCCACCTCTTCCTGATGTCCTCCCGATTTCTTGGGTGCTGTCCCACTGCGTTGACCCTGTCCACTATTCTGCACAGGTTAGTGTGTGTCTAATACTTGTCCCTCGCCATTTGCAGGTGACTCTGGTTACCCCAACCTGTCATGGCTACTGACCCCAGTGAGGAATCCCAGGACAAGGGCAGAGGAACGCTACAATGAGGCCCATGGGCGAACTAGGAGGGTGATCGAGCGGACCTTCGGCCTCCTGAAGGCCAGGTTCCGGTGCCTCCATATGACAGGTGGATTACTCTTCTACTCACCAAAGAAGGTGTGCCAGATCATCGTGGCCTGCTGTATGCTTCATAACTTGGCATTGCGACGACAGGTGCCTTTTCTGCAGGAGGATGGTCCAGATGGCGGTGCTGTTGCTGCTGTGGAGCCTGTGGATAGTGAAGACGAGGAAGCAGAGGAAGAAGACATGAACAACAGGGACTCAGTGATCCAGCAACATTTCCAGTGAAACACAGGTAAGAGTACAGACCTGCCTAATACATGTACTTAAACACTACTACCTCTCTACTGTCTGTCGTTTTCACCCAGTGTATGGTCACAGAGTTGTCACTTTCCCTTACGATTTCACAGATGTGGGTCCCACTGTATGACATCTGCTTTGATTCCTCTGGTACTTGGACTGTGTGACATAGGTATGTTAACATTACAATTGAAAGAGCATTTTGTCACTGTAATTGCTAATACACTATTTCAAAATAACAGAAAGACTGCAGATTTTTTTGTGTTTTAAGTGTATTTATTTAAGTGCTCAATATTGGAGGGGGTAGTGACATGGTGAGGGATGATGGCGGAGGAATGTCCATGGCAGAGTTCAGTCTATTAGTCTCACAGGTGCATTGTCCCAATGGGCATAGGAAGTGGAGGTTGGGCAGTTTAAGTATGGACAGGGTGACAAAGTGGGACAGTAAGATGGCAATCAGGGTGGTCTCATTTCTTGGCGGGGGTCTTGGCATCGTGCTCTGTCTTTGTCCTGGATCTCAGGGACTGTTTGTGGGGTGGTCCTCCCTCTACAGGGGGTGGTGCTGGTGTGGTGGTCCTGTGGCGGGGCATCCTGTCAACTAGCGCCGGAGGAGTTGGTGGGCAGTTCATCATCCATGCTAGTGTCAGGGGCCCCTTGTAGTGCCACAGTGTCCCTCCTGGTGTTCACAAGTTCCTTCAGCACCCCTACGATGGTACCCAGGGTGGAGCTGATGGTTCTGAGTTCCTCCCTGAAGCCCATATACTGTTCCTCCTGCAGGCGCTGGGTCTCCTGAAACTTGGCCAGTACTGTTGCCATCGTCTCCTGGGAGTGGTGGTAGGCTCCCATGATGGAGGAGAGGGCCTCGTGGAGAGTGGGTTCCCTTGGCCTGTCCGCCCCCTGTCGCACAGCAGCCCTCCCAGTTTCCCTGTGTTCTTGGGCCTCCGTCCCCTGGACCGTGTGTCCACTACCACTGCCCCCAGGTCCCTGTTGTTGTTGGGGTGGTGGGTTATCCTGGGTTCCCTGTAGTGGTGGACACACAGCTGATTGACGTGTCCTGGGGACGGAGGTATGGGGCCGCTGGGTGGGTGCTGTGCTGGTGTTTCCAAAGGGGGGAAGGTCTGTGATGACCTGTGCAGGTGTGAGGGGAACCGACTGTCCAGAGGTCCCCGATGGGCCGGGCTGTTCATCTAGATCCAGTTTGACAGAGGTGCTGTCATCACTGTGGGCCTCTTCTGTTGGTAGTGTGACATGTGTGGACCCTCCAGTCCGGTCACATCGGGTAGGGGTCCTGCAGGGGTATAAAAGGATGGTTATTACATCTGTATGTGTCATGGTGTGCAATGGGTGGGTGAGCGTGTTTCCCCAGTGCTTGCATTCCTGTGTCGGAGCTTGTGTGATGGTGGTTAAGGGGGTTGTATGGGTATGTGCAGTGTGCATGCTTTAGTGATGGGTGTCCATGCTCTGTTGTTGCATGCAGGGCTTGGTGTTGGGATGGGTGGTTTGTGATGTTGGGACATATGTGAGGAGTTGGGGTGCTGGGGGTGAGGGTGGGGGTATGTGATAGCATGCAGGTAGGGTGGGGGATGTAATAGTTAAGATTTGACTTACCAGAGTCCATTCCTCCACCTACTCCTGCGAGGCCCTCAGGATGCAGAATCGCCAAGACCTGCTCCTCCCATGTTGTTAGTTGTGGGTGAGGAGGTGGGGTTCCGCCGCCAGTCCGCTGAACCGCCTGGTGGTGTCTTGAGACCACGGAACGCACCTTCCCCCGTAGGTCGTTCCACCTCTTCCTGATGTCCTCCCGATTTCTTGGGTGCTGTCCCACTGCGTTGACCCTGTCCACTATTCTGCACAGGTTAGTGTGTGTCTAATACTTGTCCCTCGCCATTTGCAGGTGACTCTGGTTACCCCAACCTGTCATGGCTACTGACCCCAGTGAGGAATCCCAGGACAAGGGCAGAGGAACGCTACAATGAGGCCCATGGGCGAACTAGGAGGGTGATCGAGCGGACCTTCGGCCTCCTGAAGGCCAGGTTCCGGTGCCTCCATATGACAGGTGGATTACTCTTCTACTCACCAAAGAAGGTGTGCCAGATCATCGTGGCCTGCTGTATGCTTCATAACTTGGCATTGCGACGACAGGTGCCTTTTCTGCAGGAGGATGGTCCAGATGGCGGTGCTGTTGCTGCTGTGGAGCCTGTGGATAGTGAAGACGAGGAAGCAGAGGAAGAAGACATGAACAACAGGGACTCAGTGATCCAGCAACATTTCCAGTGAAACACAGGTAAGAGTACAGACCTGCCTAATACATGTACTTAAACACTACTACCTCTCTACTGTCTGTCGTTTTCACCCAGTGTATGGTCACAGAGTTGTCACTTTCCCTTACGATTTCACAGATGTGGGTCCCACTGTATGACATCTGCTTTGATTCCTCTGGGACTTGGACTGTGTGACATAGGTATGTTAACATTACAATTGAAAGAGCATTTTGTCACTGTAATTGCTAATACACTATTTCAAAATAACAGAAAGACTGCAGATTTTTTTGTGTTTTAAGTGTATTTATTTAAGTGCTCAATATTGGAGGGGGTAGTGACATGGTGAGGGATGATGGCGGAGGAATGTCCATGGCAGAGTTCAGTCTATTAGTCTCACAGGTGCATTGTCCCAATGGGCATAGGAAGTGGAGGTTGGGCAGTTTAAGTATGGACAGGGTGACAAAGTGGGACAGTAAGATGGCAATCAGGGTGGTCTCATTTCTTGGCGGGGGTCTTGGCATCGTGCTCTGTCTTTGTCCTGGATCTCAGGGACTGTTTGTGGGGTGGTCCTTCCTCTGCAGGGGGTGGGGTGCTGGTGTGGTGGTCCTGTGGCGGGGCGTCCTGTCAACTAGCGCCGGAGGAGGTGGTGGGCAGTTCATCATCCATGCTAGTGTCAGGGGCCCCTTGTAGTGCCACAGTGTCCCTCCTGGTGTTCACAAGTTCCTTCAGCACCCCTACGATGGTACCCAGGGTGGAGCTGATGGTTCTGAGTTCCTCCCTGAAGCCCATATACTGTTCCTCCTGCAGGCGCTGGGTCTCCTGAAACTTGGCCAGTACTGTTGCCATCGTCTCCTGGGAGTGGTGGTGGGCTCCCATGATGGAGGAGAGGGCCTCGTGGAGAGTGGGTTCCCTTGGCCTGTCCGCCCCCTGTCGCACAGCAGCCCTCCCAGTTTCCCTGTGTTCTTGGGCCTCCGTCCCCTGGACCGTGTGTCCACTACCACTGCCCCCAGGTCCCTGTTGTTGTTGGGGTGGTGGGTTATCCTGGGTTCCCTGTAGTGGTGGACACACAGCTGATTGACGTGTCCTGGGGACGGAGGTATGGGGCCGCTGGGTGGGTGCTGTGCTGGTGTTTCCAAAGGGGGGAAGGTCTGTGATGACCTGTGCAGGTGTGAGAGGAACCGACTGTCCAGAGGTCCCCGATGGGCCGGGCTGTTCATCTAGATCCAGTTTGACAGAGGTGCTGTCATCACTGTGGGCCTCTTCTGTTGGTGGTGTGGACATGTGTGGACCCTCCAGTCCGGTCACATCGGGTAGGGGTCCTGCAGGGGTATAAAAGGATGGTTATTACATCTGTATGTGTCATGGTGTGCAATGGGTGGGTGAGCGTGTTTCCCCAGTGCTTGCATTCCTGTGTCGGAGCTTGTGTGATGGTGGTTAAGGGGGTTGTATGGGTATGTGCAGTGTGCATGCTTTAGTGATGGGTGTCCATGCTCTGTTGTTGCATGCAGGGCTTGGTGTTGGGATGGGTGGTTTGTGATGTTGGGACATATGTGAGGAGTTGGGGTGCTGGGGGTGAGGGTGGGGGTATGTGATAGCATGCAGGTAGGGTGGGGGATGTAATAGTTAAGATTTGACTTACCAGAGTTCATTCCTCCGCCTACTCCTGCGAGGCCCTCAGGATGCAGAATCGCCAAGACCTGCTCCTCCCATGTTGTTAGTTGTGGGTGAGGAGGTGGGGGTCCGCCGCCAGTCTGCTGAACTGCCTGGTGGTGTCTTGAGACCACGGAACGCACCTTCCCCCGTAGGTCGTTCCACCTCTTCCTGATGTCCTCCCGATTTCTTGGGTGCTGTCCCACTGCGTTGACCCTATCCACTATTCTGCGCCATAGCTCCATCTTCCTTGCAATGGAGATGTGCTGCACCTGTGATCCGAATAGCTGTGGCTCTACCCGGACGATTTCCTCCACCATGACCCTGAGCTCCTCCTCCGAGAACCTGGGGTGTCTTTGCCGTGCCATGGGGTGGTGTAAGTGATGTGTGGGGTGATGTGTGTGGTGATAAGTGTGCTGATATGTAGTGGTGTGTTGTGTGAGGTGCGTGGAAGTTCTGTGGGTGATGGTATTGTGTGCATGTAGATGCTGTTGTTCTTGCTGGTGATGTCTCTCTCTGGCCTTCTTTCAAGATTTTTTGTCGTAGGGGTTTGTGGGTGATGTGGGTGTGTGTTTTATATTGTAATGGGTGTTTGGGAGTGGTCTGTGTATGTGTATCAGGTGTGTGTATTTTGAATTGTCCAATGTGACTGTGTTTTGTAAATGTGTGTGTATTTTGAGCGCGGCGGTGTGTACCGCCAATGGAATACCGTGGTTGAAAGACCGCCGCGTGGATTCGTGTGTCGTGATAGTGTGGGTGTATTTCTGTTGGCGTGATGGTGTCGGTTTTGTTTTTGCCAGTTTATCACTGATGTTTGGTGTGGCGGACTTGTGTGGGTGTCTGAATTTTGGCAGATTCCGAAATGTGGGTCATAATTGCTGTGGCGGGTTTCCGCGGCGGTGTGTTGACGGTCTTCTGCGCGGCGGTAAGCGGCTTTTACCGCCAATGTTGTAATGAGGGCCTTTATATCACTTTTCACTGGTATCTCAACATTTACTTATTGCATCTTTAATCGTTTTGACCTGCATTTATCCAGATAAATATTATATATTTTTCTAACACTGTGTGGTATATGTTTGTGGTGCTATGTGTATGATTTGTTGCACAAATACTTTACAGATTGCCTTCTAAGTTAAGCCTGACTGCTCTGTGCCAAGCTACCAGAGGGTGGGCATAGGATAATTTGGATTGTGTGTGACTTACCCTGACTAGAGTAAGGGTCCTTGCTTGGACAGGGGGTAACCTGATTGCCAACCAAAGACCCAATTTCTAACAGGGACCCACACAAGTGAGGTATAATTTTACTTGGGAGACTGAGGAGAATGCTGGGTGGTAGGAAATTTGTGATGGAGTGATGATCTTACAAAGAAAGGTGAGGAAAATATGCTTTTTGAAGCAATTTTGAGGTTTGCAGAGGAGAATGGGAAGAAAATATTGGGGGATCCACACAAGCCACACCTCCTTAGAATTCTTGGGGTGTCTAGTTTAAAAAAATGTCTGGGTTTGGTAGGTTTCCCTAGATGAAGGCCGCACCAGTGAACAAAAACATAGGTTCCCCCCAAACACAGTGAAATTTACTGTTAATAACTGAAAGGCCAAAAAACTGAACCAATGACTCACAGCTTGTGAGCTGTAAAGCTGTGTCAAGGTAAAAAGGGCCAGATGTACAAAATTCCGAGTCACAAACCCGAATGCTGGATGGTGTCCCCAATATTTATGAGGTGGGTCGCAATTTGTGACCCCTTGCAATTCGCAGCAATCACAGGGACGGTGGCATGCTGGAGACAGCAGACCACTATGTCTGTGACTGCTTTTAAATAAAGCAGTTTTTTTTGTATTGCAGCCCGTTTTCCTTAAAGGAAAACAAGTTGCAATACAAACAAAAAAATGAAACGTTTTTGTTTCATTTTTTCAGAGCAGGCAGTGGTCCATAATGTTTTCAGGGCCATTCACAAAGGGGAAGGGGTCCCATGGGGACCCCTTTCCTTTTGCGAATGGGTTACCACCAGTGTGACACTGGTGGTAACTGCAAATTGCTTTGCGGTCGCAAAGCAATTCTGCATCGCCGATGCGAATCGCAAATAGGAAGGGGAACACCCCTTCCTATTTGCGACTCGCATTCCCATTTTGCGAGTCGGTAACCAGGTTACCGACCCGCAAAATGGGAATGAGCATCACGATGTGCTTTTTGCATGTCGCAAACAGCGAAAGTCGCTGTTTGCGGCATGCAAAAGGTTTCGTACATCTGGCCCTAACTGCTTTACAGCCCATTCACACACCTTTCATACAAGACATGCACAAGACCAATCATGCCGCCATCAGCGGGCCCAGCACATTACAACACTCACATCAACAGACAGCACCATTCAAGGTCCCATCACTTTCATACGCCCAGATGCCTGATACAGCAAACACACCAGCTGATGGGAGTGTGTGGAGTGGCGTTTGGCTGGCACCGCCAGCCAAGCGCCACCCCTGGCATACCGCCAGCCAAGCGCCATCCCACACACACTGCCAGCCAAGCGCCATCCCACGCACACTGCCAGCCAAGCGCCATCCCATGCACACCGCCAGCCAAGGGACACCCCACACACACCGCCAGCCAAATGCCACCCCACATATTATGAATAATGAAAATTGTAGAAAATGATTAACATAGAAAAATAATGTGCATGTTTTGAAAATGTGCCCTCGAAGAGTGGCTACCAAAATTATATTCAAAAGTGACTAAAACATGTGGAACATTGAAAATGTATAAAAATAATGTAGTAGTATGTCATAGAGATATAACATATGTTTTGCATTATATTGTAGAGCTTAACTTAGCCAAAGTTGTGGCTTATTTTTGCCAGGCCTTGTGCAGAAGATTAATATTAACGTTCAATGTAAAAATGCTGATGTGCTGAACTGACCATGAACTGTTTGTTGTTTTAATAAAATCTGCTTAGCTAAAATCCTCTGCGAAGAACCGACGGACAGGAGATGATGGAATCAAATTTGTATCAAGGACTGTGTAAAGTATTCAGAGTGTACTTTCCCAGGACTTGAACAATAGAGACACTGACTAGAGAAGAAGATGCAACATTTTCGATACCTGACGAGCCGGATGATGAGAACATCATAAAGTGAACCAATCGACATCCTGAGTACTGTGTAATATTAGAGTTCGTAGATTTGAAAAATTAAAACTATTAGGTAGAGTTATAACTGGTGATTAATTGACCAATTAGGAACTGCAGGAAAGTCTGGGTGGCTTTGATATAATGTCGTGACAAACGGAGAATACTTCAGATTGATGGAGGGAGATGTTAGGTGCAGATGTCTGGAGAGAGACTACGAGATCGAAGAGATTTGAGATTCTGTCATTGGGCTCATGCTGTTGAAAGCCTGATGCAATGCTGATCGACTGATGACCTGAAAGCAAAGACTGACTTTGTTGCTGATCCATACCATGGATAGGTAGCTATGACAATGTGACTGATTGACCTTTTGTGCCTTTCCGTTTTAGGTACCAACTGCGCTGTCTAATAGTTTTTCTCTTAGCTAGATGTTTTCCAAATTCATGTTCTAAACTGTTTTCGCATGAAGTTCCACATGTTTATGCTAATCTGGGTTAGGTAAAGTTCCTATTCTAAGACTTTGATTTATACAATGACGAATGATTGACGGACTGATTTGCTGAACTCTGCTATTCATGTTGATGTACTCACCTTTAATTCATATGCTGATTTACGCAATTGTTTTAGAATGGATTTTGTCACAAGTTTTGATTAGATTATGTTACTGGTGGACACTGATGAATTAATCTTGAATTGATTTGAATAAAGTTTGAATTAATCTTATGAATTAGTATTGTAGCTAACAGGGAATAAAATTGCTAAACGTACATTGAGTTGTGGTTATTCATGACTGAAAGGTCATGGTGTCATGCTATTAACTGCTGATTAATGATTTGCCTAAAGGTTATTGATTTGTTTATTGATTATTGTGAACATTGGTCTCACCGTAGCTAGGTTACTGTATGCAAATCAAAAGGTTCATCGACCTATACACGTCCCTTTATAAGTTTACTTATTACGGCCCAGGTGCGCTAGCATAGTCTAAAATGCACACAGGGTTGCGCACTTCAGCAACTTGACCCCAAATAGCCACAGGTGAAGTACTCTCATCATGGATTGTAGGTAGCATGTATACATCCGTCCTGTCTACAAATTTCTGAGCTAGCAGCTCCTCATTCCGCAAGGCACTGAACTGTCCCTTCTCAAGAATTTTACAGACAAGCTCTATTGGATAGCCTTTCCAATTAGAGCAGATTGTGCCGCAAGCAACAGTGTCCACTCGGAACAATTCCTTGAATACCTGAACTCCAGTGTATAAGTTATCTACATATATATAGTGATCTTTGTTAAACAGTTGTCTACCAAGGTCCCACACAATTTTCTCACTAACTCCGAAAGTAGACGGACAACCAGGGGGGTCAATACTGGAATCCCTACCAGTGTAGACCAGAAATTATAAACATATCCTGTACTACTTTCAGACAGCATATACAATTTAATTCCATAACGTGCCCTCTTGCTAGGAATGTATTGCCTAAAAACCAAATGACCCTTGAACAGGACCAAAGATTCATCTACAGATATTTTGTTGTCTGGAAAATAGATCTCTGAAAAACGATCTACAAAATGATCAAGGACAGGTCTGATCTTAAAAAGACAGTTAGAATGAGGGTGATCTTGTGGCAAGGCTAAAGCATCCTCTACAAAATGCAACATCCGAAGAAAAAGCTAATACCGGTTACGACTCATGATTGCAGGAAATATAGCAGTTTCCATCAAGGGACTATTAGACCAATGTGAAGCCAGTGAGGGCTTCCTTAACAGCCCCATCAAGAAAGTTAAACCCAAGACCTTTTTCAACTCTTCCAGATTTGTGGGAATCCACTGGCTAGCTCTAGAGTGTGGCCTAAGTCTGGCAGCGTTGTCCCTCAAATACTGCTCTGCATGCAAATTAGTCTGCTCAACAATCGCTTCCAAAAATACAACGTCCATAAACAACTCAAAGAAGTTGACAAGCAAAACGTTTTCTGTATTTACTCTACACTCTGGAAAACCAGTAAAGGCAGGCAACTGTGGCTGCTCCATGTTTCGTGCAACCCACATGTCAGGTCTTCCAATGGGAAGCCTTTCAGGCCCAGGCTGTTGCACTATTGTCACATCAGTGTCCTCCTCTAAAACAGGCCCTTCATCTGCACTGAGACTGGCTTCATCAACAGATCATTCCTCTCGGACAGAAAATTCACTTCCAGAATCTTGCACTTCCTCCTCTGCCTCAGATGCAGAGTCAGTCTCATAATCATGGTCAGAAGATGACTCAAAAACCACACCAACAACCAGCTGAGTGGTCATCCTATGGCTAGCCATGATCCTTCCTTCAAAAAGTAACTGGACAAATTGAGCATCAACAACCAGCACTGTGTAAGATAAGTAATAAAAAAAGTGTAGCTTTATCACTAAGAGTTATAAACTCAAAAACTATAAAACTCACTTGCCTGAAAAAGCTTGACTCACCAGCAACTACTCTGCACAGCCACAGCAATCACCAAAGATGTCCCACTAAAAAGAAAAAAGAAAAGTAAATTAGACACAAGACAACACAAATATCATTGTGCATAAATCTAAGGACAAGTTCACACACAATCCTGCATTTAGTACACCACTTAGAAACATGTCATTCATGCATGGCAACAATACTCCTTTGGAGTAAATCTAATTACTTACCTAAAACATGCAACTACGCAAACTGCAGGACAACCACTGCCAAAACCGCAACAAGCCACACCAAAGGAAGCAAAAGCTTTGAGCTAGAACAAAAAGGAGAAATAAACTGTTGCAAATACTTCGCCAGTTGACAAACACCCCACCACTAAACATTTCTATAATTTCCCTAGTGTTCTTTGCCCCCCTTGGGGGCAGATGGGCCTAAACAATGAAATGGCATAGAATATATTGCCCCCTCTGGGGGGCGATCCTTGCCCAAGGGGCCACCCCCACACAAAGCATGCACACACACATGATCCAAGGATCTAAGTGGATTCTGCACCCCTTGGGGGGCAGATGAGCCTAAAACAAATAGGCTAATCTGGCAGAACTACCCAACAGTGCTTTGCCCCATTTGGGGGGTGACCCTTGTCAAAGGGGGTGCCCCCAACACAAAAACACAAAGGAAAGAAAAAAGAAATCCCTGGCATCTGTATGGCTTCTGCCCAAAGGGGGCAGAAATGGCATAGAATATATTGCCCCCTTTTGGGGGGTGACCCTTGCCCAAGGGGCCACCCCCTACACAAAGCACACACACATGATCCCTGGCGCTAAGTGGACTCTGCCCCCCTTGGGGGCAGATGGGCTGAGAGAAAATAGGCCTATCTGCCCCCAAGGGGGGCAGAACTGCATAATAGTGCTTTTTGCCTCTTGGGGGTGACCCTTGCCCAAGGGGCCGCCCCCAACATTAAAAAAACAGACTCAAAATCAATCCCTGGTTTCTAGTGGCTTCTCCCCCAAGGTGGCCTAAAACTAAAAGGGCAATATGCCCCCAAGGGGGGTAGAAATGGCGATAAATGTATTGGTCCCCCAAGGGGAGTGACCCTTGCCCAAGGGGCCGCTCCCCCACACTGTAAACACACACACATAAAAAAGTTCCCTGCTGTGTAGTGGGCATTCCTGATGCCCAATCGCATTGCGGTCAGGCAGCAGGAATGCTGAAAGAGGCATTAAGGGAAAGGCTTTCCTTCCCCCAAAGCATCTTTTTTAGCAAGCTCCCCCACCCGGAGGAGGAACTTACCTTCGTTGTTCTCAATGCATTGGAAGCAAATGGCTTCCAGTGCATCTGGCACCCTCTGATAATGTCAGTGTGCAATCGTTTGATGATGTCATTCGGGGGGCTGGGTTGAAGAGGAAGCGATCCCCCTTCCAACCCTGACCTGGGTCCCTCGGGAGGAGCGCTCGCGCTTCCCCCGAGGGCCGGTCCCAGGATCTAATGGTTATGTCTGTGGCGCCTCAACACTGCAGCCACGGATGTATCCATTACGTGCTTGGTGGGGAAGGGGTTAAATATAATTTTAAATGTTCAATTTGTGTATTTGTTTTTAACAATTCATAAAATGTGACGTTATTTTTAAAAGAATGTGTGTATATATATATATATATATATATATATATATGTATATATATATATATATATATCAACATATATATATATATATATATATATATATATATATATATATAGAGATATATAAATATAGATACATATATATGTATGTCTCTCTCTCTCTTTCTCTTTCTCTATATATATATGTATATATACACGTACGCAGTTGCCACTGGGTAGTTAAAGTTATGAACAAGGGCCAGATATATGACTTTTTCTTTTGCGACTCACAATTTGCGATCCGTTTGGGAATTGCAAATTGTGAGTGGCAACACAAAATGTATAACAGTGTCAAGCACACTGTTTGCAATTCTCAATGGGTCGTAAATGAACTCCCTCATTAATATTCATAAGGTAGGTCGCAATTTGAGACCCCGTTGGGAATGGCTGCACTCTCAGGGATGGTGGGCTGCTGGGGAGAGCAGACCACCATGCCTGTGACTGTTTTTAAATAAAGAAGTCCTTTTGTTTTGAAATGTAGCCCATTTTCCTTAGAAGAAAACGGGATGCATTTTAAAAAAGAAAATGAAAGCTGGGACCAATCTCTGCTCTTAAAAAATGCTTTTACAGACATTCACAAAGGGGTCCTCTGGGGACCCCTTACTGTTTGTGAATGGGTTACCACTAATTTGAAGTTGGTGGTAACTGAGAATGTTTTGCGACTGCGTTCATGGTCACAAAACATTCATACATGCCAGTGTGATTTGGTATTAGGAATGGACACCCTAAACATGTCCCTTCCTATTACCAAATCGCAAAATGAAAATGTGATTAGGTAAACAAGTTACTGAGTCACATTTTGCATGTTGTAGATGGCAAAATGCATTTAACATGGGTCCTTTGCGACCGGTAAAATAGTTTGTAGATCTGGCTCCTAGGAAAATCAGTTTTTTGCTTGCGTACATCTTTGATGGCGCTTGACGAATCTTCACAAAATTTTCAAAAACAATTGGACAGTGAAGTGAGCTGCTGTGTGGAAAGTTGTGCGGTGATCCATCAAGCGGGGGCTAAGATAAATTGGGGGGGTGAAATTTAGAGTGTTTTTCCAATGTTGATTCGCATAGGAGAAATTGAACAGCGATAGCTCAAAAACCACTGGGTGGAATTACATCAAATTTGTCAGAAAGGTAGCTCTTGGCTCAGAAAGAACCTTTTTGTTATTTGGCGTAAATCTGTTCAGTTGTTTTAGAGACGTTAAAGGGAATTTAAATTTGTTTATATAGGAACACAAAGGATTTGTGATGCCTCCTGATCTCATGCTGAGATCTGATTGGCTGACACTTAGACAAGTAGGTGTTGGCAGCCATGTTGGGACTCAGATTCAGCCGTGTCCCAGAAAAAAAAAAATACAATAGGGGCCATGTTACGGACACGCTAAACCCTTAGCTCTGGTGCTGGGGTCCCAAAGCACCCCCCACCCCCCCTCCGCCCACAGGGACTGAAAATATTTGTTGTTGAAATTTGTGCTGCAGAATTGCAATGGGTTTGCAAATCTGTGGCAATTTTTTTTTTAAAAGGAAGGGCGGACTTCCGCCCTTCATCAATTTGGAGCTCCCGGGTGGGCCAAACCCAGGGGCAATTATTTAGGCATGGGGAGTGCAGGGAAGGTAGCAGTCCCCATTGCCACGGGTACTGCCACCTCCCCGGGCATTAATGAAAGTAAATGCAGGGTGGCCACTTGGCCCCGCCGCAGCCATGGGGACCACCTCCTCACTGGGGTATTTATGTCATTTTGTGCGGGGGAGGTGTGGCCCTCTCCACAGCCCCAGGGACCACCACCTCCAGGGGCATTTATCTTTTGTGCCTCCCCCACACCCCAGGGATCACCACCTTCCCGGGGTTTTGTAAATATTCAGTGCACGGGGTCACGTGGCCCCAGCAAAGCCCCGGGGATCACCACCTTCCAGGGGCTACACTAAAAAACTGATGGGGGTCCGTTTCGTACCCCCAGGCCCTGGGGACCACCACCTCCCCGGAGCCATTCTCATTGGATGGGGGTTCACATGGCCCACCTATGGAGCATCTGATGGCTTAGGAGACCGCCAATCCCAGGGCCAGCTCCTGCTATTTTCAGGGGTGCCCGCCCCGGGACATAGCTGTTTCCTGTGGCTTGGCTGCAGCTTACACACCTGCAAACAAGTCACTGCAAACAGTGTCTGGTTTTTCACAGAGGGACCTGTCAATCAGGTCCCGCTGTCAAAAAGTTGACTTTTTATCTCTGTTCCTTGCATACAGATATGAATGTAGGGATCAGAGATGAAAGCTTTGCTCCAGCAACCATGCAGCTGCTGTTGAAAACATCTGTCTGCTTGTTGGAGCAATGAGACTGGGGGGGGGGGGGGCTTGAGGCTTCCTCTGCAGTCTCTGATTGCATATAAGGTTGTATTACAAAATAAATTAAAAAAAATAGTGAGGGACTGCGGGGGAGGCGTTGAGGATTCCCACGTGGTCCCTGATAGCCCATGAAGAGCTGAAAGGGCAAAAAAAAAATATGTTTGCACGTTATAGTTTTCTTCTATATATTTTATCAGAAGTATATATTTTTTAACTGTAATACTATTTTTAAAGTTAATATAATTAAAAGTTAATTTAGTGTGCAATTGTTAACATGCAATATGCTTACCCATTTTTATGACATTGTGGTCTTTTGTATTTCTGTTATCAGTATTATCGACAATGCTTACAAATAATATCAGGTTGACAATTACGCCTTCAATTTGTTTTTGGAATATTGTTGTCAGAGATATTTTGTCAAACTACCAATGTTGGTAAGGTATGCCTGACTGGAAGCCGAAACATAAAGAGCACTCTAAGAGGACTGTTCTCCACTTAACTAAACTAGCAAAATATTAGAACAGATTTTTATGAAAATCCAGATCAGAGATATTTCTCATTTAAACTTGATTCTACCATTATCAGTTCCTTTCAGTAACACTGTCTCCAAATACTGGTCATTATGAATATAACTCCATCTTTCAGCATGCATAAACCAATTTCATAGACCTGCTATCTTCTCTAAAGATCTCTGTGCTGTGCTGTTTCAAATATATCTTCTTCAATAGAAAAAGACAATTCCTTTGTTTTTCTGCTTTGTTCCAATCCTTTCTTAATTATACGATAATACCTCCTCTCAGCACCACATGGCACTAGTTAAATGAAAGACATCTATTTTTCCAGGTACAGGATGGCATAATGAGAGTCATAGTGAGGGATCTTGGTTGGACACTTTGTGGCTCCTGCTGCAAACATCTTGTGAGTCTGTGTTCTCTTTTTTACAATCTCTTGTTTTCCGGTGCCATGGTTTCGTATTCTCTTCAGTCCTCTAGTCTAGCATCTCCTCTCTCCTCTCACATTGACTCCATTTTACCCACAGTTTTAACTTTTTGATACCAGTCTCTACCAGCATCCATTGCACTATACAATGGTGGCTTCTTCTTGCATACTCAGGAAAAATATTTCCTCTGTCCCTCCCTGGACCTATGGTGGTTACATAATACAAGCAGCAATGATTGGATTTCTGTCTTCCCAAGGGTTCTTGGTCCCATGAGAAAGCTCTTATTCTTCTAAGTATATGGGTTTGGTCACCGTGCTCTGGACTTGTATCTGATGATTTCCTCAAGTTATGCAAATGACTCCAGTTATAGTATGGATATTTCCCCAGGACTCCTGCCAGCTGCACTGTACTTGTGTGTCCTGTTTCCATTCAGTATCTTTAACTGTTGGCTTTTTGATTGATAAGAGGGGTTTCATGTTCAAGTATTTTCTCCCATCCCCAGCAAATCCTGCTCAGGAATCTGACTGGTTCCCAGTAGGGGATTTGGCAGTCCATTGCGTGAGGGCAGGCCACAGTCCCTTTGACAAGTAAGTGTCAAGCCCTCCAAACTCCCAGCCCAGGAAGACCCATTCAGTGTGCAGATGTGTGTAGGTGTGACTGAGCATCCTGTGCCTGGGGGTTGTCTGAGTGAAATGCACAAGGGAGTTGTCAACTAACCCAGCCAGACGTGGATTGTAAGGCACAGAAGAATTTAAGTGCAAAGAAATGCTTTCTAAAAGTGGCATTTCTAAAACAGTAATATTAAATCCAACTTCACCAGTCAGCAGGATTTTATATCACCATTCTGGTCATACTAAATATGACCTGGTCACTCCTTTCAGATCAGAATTTACCACTCAAACAGTATATGAGGGTAGCACTAATGTTAGCCTATGAAAGGAGTGGGCTTCGCAGCAGTATAAAATGAATTTAGAAGTTTTACACTACCAGGACATATAAACTACACAGATACAAGTCCTGCCTTTTCCCTACATTGCACCCTGCCCTATGGGTTAGCTAGGGCCTACCTTAGGGGTGACTTATATGTAGAAAAAGGGGAGTTTAAGGCTTGGCAAGTACTTTTAAATGTCAAGTCGAATTGGCAGTGAAACTGCACACAAGGACCTTGCAATGGCAGGCTTAAAAACATTGTTAAGGGGATACTTATCTGGGTGGCACAACCGGTGCTGCAGGCGGCCCACTAGTAGCATTTAATCTACAGGCCCTGGGCACATGTAGTGCTCTTTAATAGGGACTTATAAGTAAATTAAATAAGCCAGTTGGGTATGAGCCAATGTCACCATGTTTTAAGGGAGAGAGCATATGCACTTTAGCAATGGTTAGCAGTGGTAAAGTGTGCAGAGTCCTAAAACCAGGAAAAACAGTGTCTAGAAAGTGGAGGGAGGCAGGCAAAAAGTTAGGGGTGACCCTACTAAGGCTGTCAGGCCTAACAAGTTAAAAATCCTGGAAAAAATGATGCAGAGAAATCTGTTAGAGTTCTTTGTGCCATTTTTTCAGCACCCCCTTTGCATACATTATGCCTGGCACAGGCATGAAGTAGCGCAAATGGTTATAAAGTGGCACAATGCAAGGATTGCGGCACTTTGTAAATATAGAGCTGGGATTTGGGCCTCGTTGGGCCGCATTAGAGTCAAATAAAATGACACTAATTTGGGACAAAGAGGCGCTAGGGGCTCTTAAAATGCCCCCTAATATTCCCATTCTGTGCACTTCCGCCTCAGAGAATATCTTTTTAAACAGGGGTGTAAGGCATCTAGCTCCACCTTGAATCACTGGATGAAGACAGTGGTCTCTGTTGCTTTTGCTTTCCAGGTGTTTCCTTGGTAGGATCAGTACATTGGCTGTTCACTCGTGGATTGGCAGCGTGAAGGATGGAAGCTGGTGGGAACCTCAACTGAGTGCATTTACAGGGCTGCACCTACAGGGCTACTTGGTCAGCTTCTCCCAACATGTCTCCTGTTATCGTTTGGATCTGAAGAATCAGTGGCCCTTGGATTTTAGGGCTAAAGGGAATCATTCCTGACTGATGCTCTCCCCCAATGCTGGGTTCTTCATTAAAATAGTTGTGCTGCATTACAATGGAGTTTGGTGTGTTTTTCGTGGTTATCATGGCGCTAGTTGCTTGCTTTGCCATATCCTCATTTATAAAGGACCGGGACAAGATAGGTTTGATGAGGTGGTGTGCCAATTAATTACTGGTAATCTTCATTACTCTAGTTAGCCTTCCTCATTCTAGTATTTATATGATCCCTGCCCTCCTGTTGTTGTGACACTGATTACAAGGCACTGTGCTGCATTCTCGCCATGTCCGGTGCTGCACGAGTATCATCTAGGCTCAGTCATACTGTTATTACTGCAGCGTCTCCTTAATGTACAGAACATCGCCGAGGTGTGAATGTGCAGCAGATACTCTGGTGCGTGTGGTGTTTACTGTTTTGAGATGTCAGGCTGATGTGGATCAGCTGCTTTGCTAATCACATGAATGTAAATGCCAGCTCTGCATGTTATTCTGCTAAATAGGCAGCCATTTAGCCCTGAACGCTAGCGTACCCTTCCATCCATTTTTAATGAGATTAGCCCTTTTCTTTAGAAGTAACCTCATTATGCTGTGTTGTGCTGTTCTCCGCTGCCACTGTAGCATATCAAACCTCCTCAGTGAGGAAATGTCACCTCGCCACCAGAAATGCAAAGTGCTCGGCAGCAGCTTTCAGAATCAAAATGGGCTGCGACGGAATCAGCGCCCGAGGCGTACTTCCTATTTCGAAGAGTACAGCTGCTGAAGGTAAATCCAAATCTGGCTAATGAGGAATATGTTCTCAAAGCCAGCACAAACATTTACCTCACGAGGTTGGCCTTAATGTGTAGGTTATATGCCAGGAGGAGACTGCAGAGCCTTGCTACTGTGGGCATGACCACACCGTGTCGAGCCCCATAAAGCGAGCAGCACTCGACTTTGAAAGATAACTTGCCACCAAGAAGAATGGAGACAACAAACATGGAGACAATGTGTTATTAATGTGAATAAGGGCGCCGTCCTTTTACAACATTGTCTTTCGAGGGTAAAGAATTAGCCGGACGCAATGTTCGAAAACTCAAATGCCGTCTTCATCCGGCACGCATTGATTTTATTCTTTTGAAGTTTGATTTGCGAGTGCGAAAGAAGGGTCGGCAGGAAGGCGGTGGATGATTCAGCCTCGCACTGAGCTATCTTTCATAGGAAAATATCCTGCTTTCCATTGTGTCACCTGCGCAAATTGTATGAACGTAATATAAATAAAATACGACCTGAATGTTTATGGTTTCAGCTGCCAGGTGCACAAGTCATGCAAGGAACACTGCCTAGCTTGGTTGCTCATGAGAGAAACAGATTTGTGCAGGTACAGATGAGAGAGGAAGGGATAGTTTCGAGAAAGATAGTAGGATTCGCCATAGGCAATGCAAATCATGCGACATGCTGCTCAAGTGTCCTGTTTTAATTCTATTGAGGTTATTACTTTACAGCAAAAATAATAGTAGGTGTTATACGGTTCCTAGATTCCTATGAATTAAGTAAGACTGTGTATCTGGCCAACGCAAACGTCAGCGTATAGAGACTCAATCATATAGGAAATATTGACACAGTTCTTAGCTAGCCCACAGTGTCCCACCTGAGCCCTTAACCATAGAAGGGTTCCAGATGGTATCTACAACCTTGAACATGACTACTCAAATTCTCAAGGAAATCGTGGAAATGGATCTACATATTCATTGTCACTCTGGGCACCCACGATAAAACACAAGAAAGATGAGAAAATGTCACTTCAAACATTGGTTGCAATAGTCATATTCTTGCATAAAAAACATGAGCTGGAATTATTAGGCAAACCAATCAGAGCATGGTAACCAGAGTCACGAAAATGGTGAAGAAGATAAACAATTCAACCATGGCAATGGTATTATGTTGGTAAACTCCTATCTGTTACTACCTACACTATTCAGAGCAAAGCAGGAGTACACTCTGCCAGATCAATTGGGTTAGTCTAACTCCCAATACATGGGTAAGATGTACCAGGAAGCCAAAAAGGCTGGTCTGGTTAGTGCAGGCTATTGCCCTATGGAGGGTAGAGGTCAGAGTCAACATCACAGTCAGTAAGGGTTAATTTCGGCCACAGTGCACCATGTTCCAGGATAAACCTAGCACAAGTGCTCCTCTGCTGAATGTGGCTGTTAGACTTGGCATCCTTGGCGTGTTCTCCCTTACCTTTTTGCCTCTGCCTCCCAGGTTGTTGATGTGTGCTGGACTCTGTTTCTGCTGTTTTTGATACTCTGGGCACTTTACCACTGATAACCAGTGTTAACGTGCAGGTGCTCCTGTATAAAATGTATGCGTAAATGGCTATCCATGTTTGACATATTTGATTTACTAGTAAGTCCCTAGTAAAGTGCACTAGAAGTGCCAGGGACTGTAAATCAAATGCTACTAGTGGTCCTGCAGCACTGGTTGTGCCACCCACATTAGTAGCCCTGTAAACATGGCTCTGACCTGCCACTGCAGTGTCTGTGTGTGCAGTTTTAAACTGCCGGTTCGACTTGGCAAGTGTACCCACTTGCCAGGCCTAAACCTTCCCTTTTTATACATGTAACACACCTCTAAGGTAGGACCTATGTAGCCCCATGGGCAGGGTGCAGTGTATGTTAAAGGTGGGACATGTACTGATGTGAGTTACATGTCCTAACAGTGAAATCCTGCTAAATTCAGTCTTCACTGTTGCAAGGCCTATCACTCTCATAGGTTAACATGGGGGCTGCCTTTAAATATTATGAAAGTGCAGATTCCCTTTGAGAGCAGATAGAAAGTGGAGTTTGGTGTCTCTGAACTCATAATTTAAAAATACATATTGTAGTGAAGTTGTTGTTTAGATTGTTAGTTTGAAAATGCCACTTTTAGAAAGTAGGTATTTTCTTGCTTAAACCCTTCTTTGACTCTGCCTGTTTGTGGATTCCTTTTCTCTGTCTGTTTGACAGTTAGGCTGTTTGTGGGTCCCCTTTATACAGTGATACAAAGGGAGCTGGGGTATAGCCTGCAGATCCTGATAAGCCATCTGTGCTAGAGTGGAGGGAGGAGTGGTCACTCACACCTGAATGGTCTATGCCTGCCCTCTCAGTGCAGTCTCCAACCCCTTGGTCTGTGTCTGGAGCCTGGCTTGGGCAAGACAGGATCTTGTGAATAACAGAGACTTTCCTTTGAAGTATGCCTACTTCAAAAGCAGAAAGGTGTATACGTATTGGACCCAAAACCCCTGAAAATTACATCATTTCTGGAACTAAGAGGAACCTCTGCCAGGAAGAAGGGCTGAAGAGCTGAGGAGAAGTGCGGCCCCTGCCAGTGACTGTGCTTTGTTGGGCTATCCTGAAGTTGCTGCTTCTGCCTGTGAAAGAGGACAAAGACAGACTTTGTGGTATGTTTCTGCTTGTGAAGAATTTCGAAGGGCTTGAACTGAGTTTGCCTCCAGTTTTGAAGTCTCAGGGCCATCAAAGACTTCCTCCGCCATCACCTGGACTCTCTGCTGAGACTCCCGCCCTGCCAAGTGGTACCCTATGCAGTCCCTGGGCCCTTGAAAGGTGAAGTTGGGAGAACATGAGTTGAAAATCCACACACAGAGCGCAGTGTGGGGAAAGTTTCTACACACCATCTGCAACACGGCTGATAAACGATGCACCACAGGATTCGCAGCTAAAATCCATGCTCCACCTGCATTGCAGCTGGGAGATCAATGCTTCGTGACTGGAGAAACATGTGCAACATCTGCTTGCGGCTGCTGATAATGACGCAAACCCCATGCAGTGCCATTTTCTAACACCGTGCAAACAGAATTTCCATGGCTCGTCCCTGGGCATCAAAGTCATCCCGACTCTGAGAAGATTCGAGGTGCCCCATCTGGAAATCGAAGCATTGCTCTCTTGTGAGGGAGAAAAACGATGCAACGCCAATCCGACCGGAGAAGAAACAACACATGGCCTCCTTTGCGAGGAAGGCATCGACGCATCGACGCATCGCTGCTCATCTGTGCGGCTTAATTGAAGACGCAAACCAGGTACTTTGTGCAAAATCATCATTTCCATTGTTTTCTATGGAGTAAGTCATATCATGACTTGTATATGTTGGATTTTTGTCATTTTGGTCTTGTTTGATTTAGATAAATATTGCCTGTTTTTCTAAACTGGTGTGGTGTCCATTTTGTAGTGTTTTCATTGTATTACTGTGTGTGTTGGTACAAATACTTTAAACGTTGCTTTTAAGTTAAGCCTACCTGCTCGTTTCAAGCCACCACGGGGGTGAGTGTGGGTTAACTAGGTGTGTTTCTACTTTGCCCTGACTAGAGTGAGGGTCCTTGCTTGGACAGAGGTAACCTGACTGCCAACCAAAGACTTAATTTCTAACAGTGGCGCAGAGGAAGGCAAGCACCAGTTGTGCTGCACTGTGTCAGAGGTACAGAAACAATGCGATGATATGTCTGTAAGCGAGGAGCAGTCTCCATGGACAATCGCAATACTAAGGCATTGCATTCTGTATGCCTAGCCTTGGACAGAGCGTGCAGACTTCATGGCAGCAAAACTTTAAATAAATATGCTGCATGTACAGTGATTTCTCCGAACATTATCACAAGTAGAAAGTCACATAAAAGGTCACCATAAAAAAAGAAATGCTAAGTTGAAATGTGCATTCTAAAATGGAGGTACTAAGCAGGCCCTATTGTGCTTTACCACATAGGTACCTAGGTAGGGGGTATGTGACTGACTACACCTGCAGTGTAATGTTGAACAGAAAATGTGAAACTAGAGACAGAATGATTCCCTGGTGGTCGTTTGGCCACACACAAAGATGTAAACATCTTTCTGCACAATTCTTATAGTTTTTTTCAGTGACAAATATCACAGTGGACATAATGAACCTGATATTGCTAATGTTAGACCCTACATCCTTAGCATGTATTCCTCAAACATTTTACCTTTACCATTTCTATTTGCTAAATTTGTTTTTGTTGGCTTTACGACTCTGTACACCTTACCACTACTAATCAGAGCTAAGGTGCTTGTGCCCTCACGTTCAAACTTAGTAACATTGGACTACACCTAATCATCAATTTAATTCACTTGTGAGATACCAGTAAATAGTACTACCAGTACCCAGAGCCTGTAAATCAAATGCCACTACTGGATGGCAGCTCCCATTGTCCCATCCCCTATCAAATATGTTTTAGTTCTGCCACTGCAGCCTCTGTAGCTTTAAAGGAACAATGTTCCCTGAGGAAAGAATATTACACATAATAATCATAGAGTTACATTGAAGTCTATGAGCGAATTTTGAGGGATGCCTTAGAATAATTTGTGCATTTATTAAATCAAAAAATAATAAAAAACAATGCAGTGGGAAACCAAGCATAAAAAAAACTGTCCTTAGACAAATTCAACGTGACATGAATAGTATACAGATGAAATCACACATGTGGTACCCGTGCTCATATCCATAAAGTAATTTATAACATTTTGAGCTATGGTACTTTTGTCAATGACGTTTCAATCCCACACATAATACCAGGATCACCATCAGGACATGAGAATGTGCCTGAGAGACTTGAAGGGTTACTGCTTGAGTAGCCAAAGCCTGTATGTATAAGGGAAGGAACAAAAAAGAAGAGAGAGGAGGGAAGGGACAAGGAAAAACTATTTTAAGTGAGAATATTTCAGAAGAAAACATCAGAAGAAACCAATAATAAGGATGAGGCTGCACATGCACATCTTAGAATTTCCTGCACCGGAAACAACCACTGCCAATACCAGATATCGCATGCAATACACAGACAAATAGGAATGAGTATGTAAGAACTTCTGGTAAACCAGTGTAACTGTGAAAAGGTGAATCATGCAAAACAGCTGCTGAATAAAATATTCATGCAAGGCACACAGTGGAAAAACTAAAAGAATAACTAACCAAGGCCAGTTTCCACCAGAGCTTCCAGGCCTGAAGGCCTCCAAGAACCCAGTAGGGCAATCAAAGCAGACATCAACTATCTAAAATAGAATGAAAATTGCATGAGCAGTGTACATGGCTCCCGTACTGCAAAAAAGTCTAGAGAGATAAAGGGTAAGGGGTACTGTTAATCTTACCACGCCGGGGGACCAACTGCTATGCAAACCAATTAAAATTATGCAGCAAAACACTGGAGCTGTATGGAACAGAAATGCAGGATCAAAACTAATGTACACAAAATCAACTACAAAGGGGGCTATCCAACGTATTACTTACTTACAAGCATGCTGGTGGAAATTGTGGCTAAGTGATGTATCAGGGCACGGAGAAGAAGGCAGAGTAACACCGGGTCCAGAGGGAAAAAGAGCGAGTGCACCGGTTAACGTAGCAATAAATAGAAAGGAGGTCAGGTGACCTCGCTCGAGACCCATGAAAAGGGAGTTCAGGTACTGGCAAACTACATATGATACACCCTTGACAAGGAATACGGATAATCCCAATCTGTGTAGCCAACACCAGAATAGTATACTGCAATTACAGTGTAACAATAATTTGTCCTAATGAGTCAATCTACCACACGAGAGGCAACCAAGGAATAATGGTCACATAAAAACTTGGGAGAATTACGGCGGCCAACTAAAGTGAAAATGCCAGGGTCAAGGAGCTCAAAAAAATGACATAACAATGGACTTCACAATGAATTTCAACCAACTGCAAAATTGTGTGACGTACAACAAGTCAACAAATCACTCACAAAATTAAGAGGGGGGGAGAAAAAGCAAAGGTAAAACAGGAAACAGGGTAAGAGAAAAAATGGACAGGGCAGAAAAGAAAAGGAGGAAAATGAGTAAGGAATAAGGAAGAAAAAGGGGACAAATCAGCTGCAATGGTATATACATTGCCCTTTTAAATAAAGTTAAAAAAAAAAGTTTATGTACGTTGCTCTTTCATATATACACGGAGAACTATAAATACACTCAAATGTATACCCAAAAAAGTCCATCTAAGAATGTCAATAAAAAAGAGAGTACACAAGGACCACACCAGGAATTTGCCCATTGTATAAAGTAGGTTACACCAGTGTTGTCCAGTCCTCCCTTGTCCAGTAAATGATCCACCAGAGGTGCATTCAGCACTTTGCACCAAATCTGGGTCTGTAGGCAGTTTCAACCTAGCAAAATAAACCCTTTGCCAGGTCTATATTGTTCTTGTTAATACTTATGTCACCCCTCACATAGGTCCTAAAGGCTCAGACGACAGAATGGACTTTATTTGGAAAGTATTCTATGTTTGGCCATGTTTTACATGGCTTCGCAGTGAAGGTCTATCTCTCCCATTGATTAACACAAGGTTACCTTATTGCATTTAATAAGTGCTAAATTTAAATTGGGAGCAGATAAAGATATGCTATTTATACTCAAATGATTTGTAATTTAACATTCACTTTAACCTGATTTTTAGTTACAATTTTGAAATTAACACTTTTAGAAAGTTGCCATTTTCTTGTCCCAACCAACTGTATCTTTTCCATTGTCCTGGGTCACATGACTGTGAAGGGCTCTGCTATTAGGGCTTGTGTATTGCTTCCAGACAGTGAGACAAATGAGGCTTAGGGGTATTTTAAAAGTAGAACATGTTTACGTAAGTTTCACATGTCTTAGCAGCGAAAAACTCCTAAAGTCATTATTTATTGTTTGTAAGGCCTACCACCCCCATTGTCTAACACAGGGTTACCCTACTAAATTTAGAAAATTGGGACAGATAGAGATACACTGTTTACACTCAAATGAATTGCAATTTTAAATCATATTTAATAAAGAGGTTGGATTTTAAGTTAATATTTTGAAAATTACACTTTTAAGAACTTGGGGCCATATGTACCAATGCATTTTCCCATAGACACAGAATGGGTAAAACCCTTTGATACATCTGGCCCTTGGATTTTACTGTCCCAATCAATTGTGCCCTCTGTCAGTGTGCTGGGCCACACAACTGTGAAGGGCTCTGCTGCTGGGGCTTGTGTATTTGTTCCAGATAGTAATACAATGGGGTCTTAGATGTGGCTAGGATGGGCATGCTGGCAGGATGGCTTGGTAGGAGTTGTGGTCAGCCTCACTTGCACTTTAAAGGGCTTTAAGTAAGGCACACACAAAGGAACCTGACACCTGTCCTGCCCTGCCTTGTGTTACCCCAGATAATTTGGAGCCTTGATCAAGGGAAGAAGAAGAACTTTCCGGAACTAGCTGTGGGGTTATGTCAGGGAGTACCCTTACACAAATGCTGGCACCTGGTGTATATATTGGATCTCCAGAGCTACTCCTCACAACACTGCTAGATCTGTGGAAGATTCAGAAAAAGGACTGCCCTGCTGTCAGAGGACTGCCACTACTTTAAGAACAGCGTTACCTTGATCCTGGGCTAACCAGAGAGACTCCAAGGGTCAGCTATCTGACCTGTGTGAGCTACAGTGGAACAAGCTTCAGAGGCCTCCCTGCATTTGCCTACCTCATCAGCTGAAATTGGATTTGCCAGGACCTGCCTGAGCCCCACCGCTGGCCTCTGCTGGAGTGAGTCCTGTTCCTCAAGAGGTATCCCCCAAGTCCTGGACCCATGGCTGGCATCAGTTAAAGCTCCTCTACAAAAAAGGTAAAAATCATCTAGTTTGGGTTCCTTATGACAGTGAACGGGCCTGTTGACATTAAAACTCTGCTGCCAATGAGAAGCTCTGTTGAAACTGGCTTTTCTAGCTGACAGCAACCATCAGCAACAGCTACCAATGTGAGACACTTTGGGGGTCATTCCAAGTTTGGCGGGCGGGGGTTGCCGCCCGCCAAACTAACCCCGTCAAATGACCGCTCCGCGGTCAGAAGACCGCGGGGGCCATTCAGAATTTCGCACTGGGCCGGCAGGCACCCGCCAAGGGAGCGCCCGCCGGCCCAGTGGGAAAGGCCCTGCAACACAGAAGCCGGCTCCGAATGGAGCCGGCCGTAGTTGAAGGGGTGCGACGGGTGCAGTTGCACCCGTCGCGATTTCCACTGTCTGCTAGGCAGACAGTGGAAATCATGCTGGGGCCCTGTTAGGGGGCCCCTGCACTGCCCATACCAGTGGCATGGGCAGTGCAGGGGCCCCTAGGGGCCCCACGACACCCGTTCCAGCCATCCTTTTCCTGGCGGTAAAAACCGCCAGAAACAGGCTGGCGGGAAGGGGGTCGGAATCCCCATGGCGGCGCTGCTTGCAGCGCCGCCATGGAGGATTCTCCCAGCCGGGGAAAATCCGGCGGGAAACCGCTGGACCCGGCTGGGCGACCGCAGCTTTACAGCCGTGGTCGGAATCCCAAATGAAGCACCGCCAGCCTGTTGGCGGTGCTTCCGTGGTCATCCGCCAGGGTTGGAATGACCCCCTTTGTGTTAAAGCTACAACAGCCTGCAATGATCACAAACATAAAGCTCCAGCGATGACCAGATGTTCACTGTACAGCAATGATCATCATGCCAAAAGCCTCCTATTCGGGGTCTCTTCCAACGTGAACGGAACTATTATCAACAGACTTGAGAAGGTAACATTTTAGTAAAACTAACCTTGACCCTGTATCTGACCCGCGCTCCATCGCTGTTGGCCTGAATTTGTTATTTTCCCCTGATCTACCACGACCGGATGATCGTGAGTGTTGCTTTGTACTTATAGGCGTTATAGTCACTAAATACTGTAAAATTCAATATCTCTGGTTTTACTGATTGGACTTCTGTTGTTCTGGTTTCAGTTCATTAATTAAAATTATGCTATTTTTCTAAATTGGTTTGGGACTTTTCCTGTGTTGTGTTTTTATTTTATTACTGATTGGCTGCAGCAAAAATACTTCACACATTGCCTCTAAGATAAGCCTAACTACTTTGCGCTAAGGTACCAGAAGGTTCAGCATAGGTTAATTTGATGACTTTTTTGTGATTCACTCTGACAAGGAGTCTGATTGTTGCCTGAGTGGGGCTTCCACCCCCTCAACCAATAACCCCATTTCTTCAGCTAATTATTTAGAAATTAGTTAGACTTGCTTCAGAAATGCTTTCAGTCAGTAATGGGTCCTTAATAGAGCAAGCACCTACCTGGTCAACAATATATAAGGAGGCCCCCCCCCACGCTGCCTCCCTGAATTGGTCCCTGAGAGGCAGTGCCCCACCACTCGTGGCAGCATTGTAGCACCTATAGTACTCCTTTGCAGTACCTATTAGGCCTGAGGTTCATCAGTGGCCCTTAGTAATTACGGTAGGTGTACACCACTAACTTCATGGCAGACTGGATAGTTACAGCAGCAGTTACAGTTACATTTCCTTTGCATTGTTGCTTTGTTTCCTGCTATATTTTGTCCCCATTGTATAAGATGTTTACAGTTAGATCATCATGATATACTGTCTGTTCTGGGGGACCATGGGTGACTATATTGTTTTTCCCATGCTGCAGCATTGTTTTTTCTTTAATGTGAAAAATCAATAAACATATTAAAAATAAAAATCCAGCTTGGCCCAAAACAAAAGTGTGAGTTAAAGGGTCATCAGCCCTTCTGTTGTTTAAGTATCATTCTGGCTGGCAGGTATATGGAGGCTAACACCTAAAAGCCAATACAGTGGAAGCGAGCAATAGCACACAGCTTGTTATCACTTCACAAGTACCTAGAGCAACTATTGGAGGCAGGGTTTTAACTTTGTTGAGCTCCCTATGTAAGAGATGTGCTTGCTCTGTAGGACTGCAAGATTTATTTGTCTCTATGGCCAACTACACAAATGATGATTTAAATGGCACCCACTATTATTTTACTTACTAATTTTATAGTACCACTCATCCCAGTGCAGACTGTCAGATCATTTTACATTGCACACGAGGTATAAGAAGCCATAAACGTGTCTAGGGTTTAGGCTATGTAGTACAGGGAGTGACCTGACTGCAACTCCCAGCAGGCCCTGTTTTTGCTACTCCAACCACCAGCACAGTGGTCACATGCCCCAGTTCTGTTTGTGAACTCTCAAATAAAGTGTACTCACCCAGGGGATAACATTTCTCTAGTGTGTGTAGTACCTAACTGTTACTCTCCTCAGACCCTGTTTCAGCAAATCCAACCACCAGCACAGTATTCTTTGGTACAAAGACCACTGTTTGACACAGTGATCTCATGCCCCAATACATATGTTTGTCAACTCACAAATATAGTGTTCTCACCTGGGAGTGAGCAAACACAGATCATGCTCAAGTCATAGATGTTTCTGTTTACATAGCTTAATCCTGACTTGCTAACCCAAGATGAAACTTTAGAGGAGAGGATAGACAGCTTACCCAGTGTGTGCAAGAGGTATTCCTATGGTCTCAAGATGCATCACCAGATTGGCAGCAGACACATTGACCCAGCACTGTGCACTTAATGATTCCAGTCACATATGCAACCAAGCCCTAGGTCTGACTGCATCCCACTTAACTAGACCTCCAAATGGTCAAAGCAATATGTTGTCTCTCCACTGTGTTGGCTTCGCTGGTGGCAAGACACCAGTTTCAGGCCCTCCTCCCAAGTGCAACTGATCTGCACATCTCAGCAGGTGCTCAAGTCTAGATGACTTAGAATACTTCACACGTCATATCAACACACCCAATACCACGGTTATTTGCTCCAACTGATTTAACTACAACATAACTTTGTACAATCTCTCTAGTTACTGTAACTCTTAACCTTTGGCGGTAGATGTAAAAATGCAAACAGTAACAATGTATGTTTTACATCAACTGGTGGATCTGCTATTGAGCACACCGAGGCCATTGAACAGACTGCCACTACCCCCATGGATGAAGCCCTCATTGATGACAACACTCTTGGACATCTGGAATTGGAGGATGGCTCTGGCCCATCTGGGCAACCTGTTCAGACGGCAACAGTGAGTCTCACTGTGCCCACAATGTCACCACCCATCACTGTTGCTACAACATCACAGGCAACCATTTGCCCACCAACCTGTGTTCTGAGCACAGTGTCTACCATCTTGTACCCCCCAGTCCTCGATCCTGAGGTACAACGCAACAGTTCAGACTATGAGGGTCCAGTATCAAGTTGTAGGGGGCACCTTGTGGCAAGGACACAGACCTTTGGGGGTAGGGTGCTGTGGCCAGAAGGGTGAAGCCACTGGGGCTTCTCTGGGCCAGGACACAATCAACCACATATTGGGGGTCTATCAGGAGTCCCAAGGCATGATGGGACAGATGTTGACTGAACTCTGGGAAATCAAGCAGCTACAGAGGGACCATGTATTGAGACATGTCGGAATAGTTTGAGGCTCACAATAACAACATAGCCTCCCTAACATGGGTGTTGAGGGACATACATTCCATCCTGAACACCGCTTTTCAACACACATCTACCTCTTCCTTTGGCCAATCAACAGGAGGCACAGCATGTGATGCCACGCTTTACCATAGCTTCCCTTTTACAAACCGTGGTAGGGCCGCCACTCTTAGTATCGGAGCACCGGCATTACCGCGGCCCGCATCTTTGTATTTCCTTTTTGGTGGCACGTTCCAGAAAGCACATTTCGTGCTCCCGGGTGCGCCGCCATTTCACATGTTTCCCTGAAATGTTTCTTTCCTTACCTGGTGGGCAGGACTCCTCTTTTTTTCTTCTCTTATATTATTTTTCTCTTTTCACTTTGCCTTTTCTTTATTCTGGTCTCCATATTGTCCTCTTAGTGTTCTTTTTCCCAGAATGCCCTTTTCTTTTATACTGCTATTTTTTTCCTATTCTTTTCTATTAGGCCAAAATGGTGTCACTCTTTTTTCCTGTTTTGTCACTTCCTGTCTCCTGGTATATAAGTCCTTCAGTCCTGGTCTTCTTTGCGCAGCAAACATTTCTGCTTGGTGGTGATCCTCGCTCCTGTTTCTTTGTGTTTTCTCTCCAGTTCTAGTTGAGTATTTTTAGTTATTCCATTTTTTCTCTTTTTTCATTATTTGTTTTTTTCCTCTTTTGCCAGAGTTCCTGTGTAGATGTTTTTCCCGCATTTTTTGTTGTTTTCCTTTGGGACTCCTTCTGGAGGGTATGGTTTGTTCAGGCATTTTCCTGTCAAGCAGCACCGTGGCTACTAAAAAGGGTTGCCTTTATCTTGGTCAGTCCAGAACCAGCAGAAGACCAGGTGCTCTTTCAAGTGTTCCAGTCAAAGGTGTGAGGCGACGTGCAGACCTTCATACAGCAGCATTGGTGCCAGCCACTGGAAGTGGGGCTCTTCCAGAGGAACACCTAGGCCTAGACTCCCCTGCCTCTGTAGCAGCAGACCCCCTCACACAAGTGGGGAAGTCCAGCAAATTATCCAGGAGGTGTGGATAGCAAGACACCCACCACTGCAAGTAGTAATCTTCTTCCTTAAGGACCTCTTTTGTGTGCTACACATTCACTCTGGTCTGACCATGAACCACTTTCAATTTCCAATGGGAGTAGTACTTTGGACTTTGTACTCCCAATGGTGTGGCATCTACTCCAATGACTTCATTCACCATGACTGACCCCTTTACATTTGAATTTTTGTTAAGTCATATGAAGGAAGGGGGCTTTCTTCTAACATGGTTACCCCAATCTTTGACCTGTTTGCCAGTGTTTGTCAGTGTGTCTTGACTGTCTCACTGGGATCCTGCTAGTCAGGACTCCAGTGCTCATAGTTTGTGGCCCATATGTACTGTCAGCAGGCTTGACTGTGTCACTGGAGTTCTGCTAACCAGAACTCCAGTGCTTATGCTCTCTCTGTTTACCACTTTTGTCACTATGGTTTTGTGACTCCATATTCCAATTCAGATTGACAAACTGGATCCGCCTTATAAGTCCCTAGTATATGGTGCCTGGGTACCCAGGGCATTGGGGTTCCAGGAGATCCTTATGGGCTGCAGCATTTCTTTTGCCACCCATAAGGAGCTCATACAAACACTCCTCCAGTACTGCCACTGCTGCCTTAGTGAAATAGTGCACACACTATTTCAAAACCATTTTCTCTGCACCAGGTAACTTATAAGTCACCTATATATCTGACCTTCAATTACTGAAGGCTAGGTGCAAAGTTACTATGTGCGAGGGCACCCTTGTACTAGCATAGGTGCCTCTACGTTGTCCAGGACCAGATTCCCAGACTTCGTGAGTGCTGGGATACCATTATAAGCATGCACTACATACATGCCAATACATGTATGTAGCTTCACAAAGGTAACTTCGAATATGGCCATGTGAGGTGTCTAAGATTGTGAAATTGAACCCCCAATCCAAATCCGATATTGGGGGGCCAATTCCATGCACCCTGGGGGCTACACTATAGGCCCCTAGTACTGACAAACCAGCTCTCTGAGGATTCCACTGCAGCCACAGCTGCTGCCACCTCACAGACAGGTTTCTGCAGCTCAATTTCAGGAAGGCAAAACAATGCATTTCCTATAGGAAAGAGGTGTTAACCCCTTTTCCATTGGAAATAGGTGTAACAGGCATGGGAGGGGTAACCTCCCAGAGACTCTGGAAATGCTTTGAAGGGTACAAACAGTGCCCTCCTTGCATCATCCAGTCTCACCAGTTCAGGGACCCCCCAGTCCCTGCTCTGGCACAAAACTGGACAAAGAAAATGGGAGCGACCACTCCCCTGTCCATCAACATTCTGGGTATGGTGCCCAGAGCTCCTCCAGCGTGTCCCTGGGGTTAGCCATCTTGGATTCCAAGGTGTGGCGACCCTCTGGGAACATCTGAGTGGCCAGTGCCAGCATGTGATGTCAGGGACCCTTCCTGAGAGGTGCATACTTGGGTAGGTTGCCAATCCCCCTCTGCGGGATATTTAGGGTCTCTCCTCTGGGTGTTTCCTCAGATTCGGTTTGCAAGACTCCACCACTACTCTGCATCCTCTGCTTCAGCTTCTGACCATCGGATCAACCACAGACTGCTCCAGGACCCACTGTAACTGCAACAAAGTATCCAGGAAGGCTACTGTGACCTGCAACTTCAGCTCTAGCCAGCAACTGCAAAAGTTTCCAGGTTGTGCACACTCTGAGGACTGCCTGTCTTCACCCTGCACCAGAAGAACCAAAGGAGTTTCCCGTGGAGTGACAGAGTGACTTCCCTGCTTCAGCAGGCACCTCTCTGCAATGACCACCAGTACTCTGGGACTCCTCTCCTGTTGACGAGCATGATCCCGGGAATACAGGTGGTGGACTGAAGTGATCCTGACTGTCCAAAGGTCCAGCTGTACAAATTTGGTGGAGGTAAGAGGTTTCCTCCCCGTGCCAGACAGTACCCCTGTGCATTGCGTCTTCTACAGCTTCTTGGACTTCTGTGCACTTCTTCCAAAAGTACTTTGTGCACAGGGTAGCTCAGGTCCCCAGCACTATATCCTGTGACGCTCAGTTCCCTGAGTTGTTCTCCAGCGGCGTGGGATCCCTTTGTGTAGTGCTGTGATGCCTGCACTTTGACACTCCTTTGTCCCCATGTCCTGGGAATCCTGTGGGTGCGGCCTGATCTTCTGAGGGCACTCTGAAGTGCTGAGAGCCCCCTCTGTCGCCTCAGTCTGTGTTGAGACCCCCAGGTCCCTCCTGGGTCCGGGCAGCGCCTCTTTGATAAAAAACATGTTCTTGCATGAACCAATGCGTGTTTGCAGATTCCAGCGGCACAAACAGCCTGCATCCAACAACATGACGTGGGACATCTCTTGCACCAAGCAGGAATCCACAGCTGTTTCCTTTGGTGCATTTCTGTACTTTTCTTCTAACCGGAGAATCCACTTTTGCACCTTCACCCATGTTGGTAGGGGTTCCTGTTCTTCCTGGACTCTTCATCGACTTCTGGACTTGGTGCCCTCTCTCCACAGGTCTTCAGGTCCAGGAATCCATTGTTGGTTTCTTGCAGTCTTGCTTGGTTCTTCCATAATCCTTCACCACGACTTCTAGTGTGTTCTGAGGAAACTTGCTGAACCTTACTCCTGTTTTCCTGGGCTCTGGGGTGGGGTACTTTACTTATCTTTGGTGTTTTCTTACACTTGCAGCACCCCTCTACACACTACACTTGCCCTGGGGGGAATCCGACTTTTGCATTCCACTATTTTAGTATATGGTTTGTGTTGCCTGTAGGCCCATTCCAATCAATTGTGTTTTTCACTGTTTGCACTGTTCTATGACAGTTTTCTTACCTGATTTTGGTTACTAGTGTATCTATTGTGTATAATACTTACCTCCAGAAGTAGTATTGCCTCTAAGATATTTTTGGCCTTGTGTCACTAAAATAAAGCACCTTTATTTTTGGTAACACTGAGTATTGTCTTTTATTGTGTATAAGTACTGTGTGAGTATAGTGGTATTGCAATAGCTTTGCATGTCTACTAGCTCAGTCTTGGCTGCTCTGCTACAGCTACCCCTTGACAGCCTAAGCTTCTAGACACTGCCTACATTTCATTAAGGTGGCTCACTGGTCCTGGTATAAGGTGTAAGTACCTCTGGTACCCACTACAAACCAGGCCAGATTCTCACATTGTGTCACATATATTTTCTGTCAGTGATAGCTGCACAACAAAATCACCCTTCTCTGACTCTTTGTTTGCTGATTCTGATTTCATATTTATCCATGTAGAAATGTCAAACCATGTGAACCATACAATAATGATCCAAGCTACTTGTCCAAGATGGGATATGTTGCATGCATACTGTGTAGCTCAGGATTAAACCCCTCCCAAACAAACACATACATGCAAGTGTCTGTTCAAACGAAAACTTGTATTACAGTGTGCAGCATATAGGCTGTCAGTCTGTCTGGACTATTGAAAAGCACAAATGATTGACTCATACTGATTAAATGAAAATGGTGACATATACAGACCTCCAGTCCACTGTAGGAAGAGATTTGTCAGACATTGTCCTGTAGAATAGATGAACATTAATGTGGTTTATGTCAGCAGCATGACACTTATCTCATACCACAACAAAGTAATCCAACATCACATAAACCAAGATATAGACAGATGTCAGTCTAACAGTTCCTGATCACAGGGTCATCATAATCCAATGCCCATGCATCTGGTGGTATGACACCAATATATGTCATCTACAGCTACATACATGTCAAACAAAAAGAGTATTTAGCCAATGTGAAGGAAACCTAACTTGGTTGTCAGCTAGGACTCCATATTGTATTCCCAAATGATGACACACATGATGCAATCGACCCACCACCGCACACAAAGCAAGTCCAATGGGAATTTCTGACCTTCCACCCAAACACTGTGCAAGCTGTCTTGGCCAGGCATCATACCCTCAAACTCTTTGACCTATATTTCCTGGAACCATCCATGTCTACTTCGTATGTCAGAACATCATCAGATACCTGCCAATGTCACAACTCTGAAATGCCAACATGAAGATGTCAAAGGTGAAGGTACCTGTACAATGAGCAAAACAAGAATTATAGACTTCAAACCATACATATGACACATTTCACCTAGCAAGCATCTGGAAAAGAAAGTACATTGCAAGAAATCTGACACAAACAAAGCAACATCATCAAGGTGAGGATATGCCAAAAGCTATCTTATCAATCAGACTTTGGCTGATTACTATAGAGTATTAGCTCCTTAACTGTATCGGAAACACTTAACTCTGAAAATTCTCACAACATATTCCTCCGCAGGTCGATGTTGTGGAGCATGCAGTATGCCACAGTGATCTGACACACTTTCCTGTGTGAGTAGAGGAGGGCGCCACCAGTCCTCTCCAGTCAGTGAAATCTGGCCTTCAGGAGCCCAAAATACCGCTCAACTGACCTCAGTGTTCTTCCGTGCACCTCGTTGAAGCGGACTTCCCCTGGGTAGTACCTCACTTCATGATTGTAGTACCTGACATTGCTCACACACAATCAGGACAGATGTGACTTACCCACCAACCAGGCCTTCTCTGGATACAGCTGTGACATCAGCTGGGGTATGGTGCTGTTCCACATTATGAAGGAATCATGTGCTGATCCCCGATAATGGGCATACACATGTGAGATGTAGAGATTTGCCAAACAGTCAATTTGCTTGTTGATGGAATGGAAGTTCTTTCTGTTGTGATAGACTTGTTCAGTGGCCTGCTGTGGCACCAAGGCAACGTGTGCGCAATCAATGGCCCCCACCACATGTGGGATGTGGGCAAAACCATAAAAGTCAGTTTCAACATTGACTAAATCCTCACACTGGGGGAACTGGATATAGCTGTCAATGTGTTTCACCATTGCTTAGAGGAAATCTTTCAGTACCAGACGGAACATAAATTGGGACATATCAGCAGACAGGGCCACTGTATGTTGGAAAGACCCTGTGGCCAGGAAGTGCAATACTGACATCACTTGTACAAGGTGTGGTATGCAAGCTGGATGACTAATAGCTGCCATCAGATCTGGCACCAACTGATAGCAAAAGTCCACTATTGTTTGCTTATCCAGGCATTATAACATACATATATACCATTGCTCCATGTTCTGAAGGTTTGGCAGTAGACGGTAGACAGGAGGTTGTGGCACCCTCCCTCTCCCAGGGTACCTATGTGTGACAAGGCAGGATTTGTATCATTAGTCAGTGTGTCCACAGCAACATACATGATGCATGCCAATAATATCATGTGGCAAAGCATTTCACACTGGATAGACATGACACCCAGTACACATCACAGCTGGCAACTACACAATGGCAGATGCCCGATCTACTCTACTGGACATTAGGAAACACCTGGGACCACCAGCGGAAGTCACCTGTGTAGTAGGGGGGTCCACCCATGGTGGACATAGCCATAGGCTAATGTTGCATGTGGTAATTGCAGCTCAATGTCTGTGGCCTTCGGCAGTGATGATCGCATACATGGTAGAGCTGACCACCATGTTGTGCAAATTCATTCCTGACACTGATGCCAGCAACACCTCCACTACCTGAGCTGCTGTGTGCCACCCCTTGGATCAAACATGCCACGTCCAACAGGTGATAGGGCCCCTTCCTCCTCTCCAGAGGAGCTGGAGAAGCTTGTTAGTGAGGTCCTTCCCATGAATGGACAGCTCTATGGCTCACCAGAGGATCAGGTAAGAACCTCATTGGGACAATTGAGTCTGTTTAACACCATCCTTTCCCTCCTCACAGGCTACAATGTGCCCATGTGTGCCAGTTAGACTTCTTGTGTGCCTGTTGTTGCAGTTTGTGTGGCATGAATGGGATGTAGATTGTGCAGGCATTGGTGACAAGCACTATTTGTTGTGTTCATTCACAGTGTGTTGTATGAGGTTTTTTGTGGTCCTTGATTCTCCTCGTATTGGACGCACATTACAAGGCAAGGATACTTAACTGTCATCTAATGACATCTCTTTCTTCATGATTGTTGCAATTGTCGGACAACATGTATGCGCATGACAGCATGAGCTGTGTATGCATCTTGTATGAGTAATTTGAGGATCTTGTAAGCAATGTTTATAGAACCATAGATAATAGAACCCATATCTAGCCTTGCCAAACTGTTGTCTGGAAGCCATATCCCAACCCTCTCTGCCCTTCGGGTTGCCACACAAACCACATGCCAAATTGCTGAAGACCACATGATGTACTGTCATGCATGGAAGTGATGGAAATGTGAGTGACATGTAGGATCTGTATGCTCGGCCTCCAGAGACCAGGCCCTGTCACATGTACCTCACAGTGTGGGGCCTAGTCCAGGCTGTTGAAAAGTTACTGTGGCTATGCAACTGTGGCACTGTGCCCACTCCCTGTTCACCGGCAGATCCTGGCATGTGGACAGTATGATGGTCTAGTGGTAAAACTTGCCCTGAATGGCTCACCCGATTGACTAGATTAGGAATGAGTACTGAGGATCATCCCAGAACTAATCCACATGTGCATTTTGCATAATTTGCAATGTGTGTCTTTGACTCATGACATGTCCCTTACTCTCACAACTCTGTTGCCACCTTCACATAAGTCATAATTTTACAGTACAGGCTGATTATATGAATGACAGTCCAACAGAGCAGATAGTGTGTTGATTCCTGGGAGGCCATGATAAGTGAGTCAGTACCTTGGTCACATAACAGAAATTGTACATTGCTTACCTTTGTATGTTGGATGCCATCTATGTAGGATAGACACATATGTCCAAAGGAGTGTTCTGTGGTACAGGTACATACCACAGAAACCATCCCCTGAAGTGGCATGAGTCTGCATTGGTTAGGCCACAGGTCAACAAATGCACTGGGAAGGCACTTTCTGTGCCCACCACCCCAGCCCCTTCATTGTCACCAACGTATAATGCTGAAGTTATACTATGGATGTTGCCTATAGGGACTCTATGCAGTGAGTCACTCTCACAGAGTGTGAATGTATTGGTCCATTCAGGCCTAAGGAGTTTTCCCTTTAGAAGCCATATATGTCTGTAGTGTTTTATTGTGGTCACATCACAGTACATGTTGCTCAAGTTCAGACTACTTGATGTCAGTAGGCTTGCTTAGTCCTTAGTCCTTATAGGCCATGAGCAGGGTAGCTGTTCAGTCTGCAGATGGATGCAAACATCTGTAGTTAGGTCCTTATACTTATTAGCTTGTGTATCGACAAATTGACCATTTCTAGTGTGGTGTTTCTGACATGTGTTATTCAACTATTTGTGCCAAAACCTGGGATTTGTCTCTTGCATCCATGCAGGTAAATGCCCATAAGAAGAAGGAGATATGGAGAGCCAGCGCCCGGAAGGTACAGACCCTGGAGGTCCACAACCGGCAGAGCGCACACTATTGCAAGATGTAGTAGGCTCTGAGATGCTGGGCATTGAAGATCGCGGAGGTCCAGCTGGGGCTTTCCTCTCATTGTGGGTGAAGCACACATAGGACCATGACCCCCATAATGCCTTGCATCCTGACAGTGGTGTCCCCAGAACTTGACGGGCATTTGAGGGGAGCACCGCAGTCACAAGGGGCTGAGTACAGGTCATTTTCCTGCCTGTCACATTACAAAGTTAATGTGTTAGGTTCTGACATCTCCCCTGATGATTAGGGATGAGCCATGTGTGACACAGTTGATGAGTGACTGTTTGTGTAGATATGTGATGTAATGCATACCGTTTCTTACTTTACTTTATCCAGTTATACAAATTACAGGGATTACAGTGGCCCCTTTGTACATACAACCATAAAACACATTAAAATCCAACACATAATAAGTAAAAGATCATAAAACCAAGGTTAAAACAACATAAGAGCAATTAGAAAGCTGTGTGATTTCTCCAACTTATTGCACATTTGAGGAAAGATCCAACACAACAGCAAACTAATTCATCAGCAAGTAATACAAAGCTGGGAGACATTGTAAAAAACCCTTGGTCATAACAATGGGCAATAAAAACCGACATCTAAAAGGGCCATAAAACTCACAAAAAAAGATAAAATGGAGCAGGGGTCTGTGAAGAAACACCATCACACGGGCATTTAAAAATACTCTTAGGATCATACTGGCCTGTAGGGAAACCCAGATTGCATCTAATTGAACCAAGACAAAATCTAGCAATGAGCGCCCTTTCCCACAACCTATTACCCATAGCTAGATAAGGCTCAGTCCCAGGATACAGCTTCATCAAAACAAAAACCCACACAGTCAGCTTCATCGATTCCACAGTTTCCCTTTTGCCTGCAGCAAGATAATTAAACTCAACCTTGACCCATCATTTATCTGCACGTCTTAAGAGGTGCAGAGAACAAAAAATATCTGGGTGGCCCAGATCAGAAGCAATATTTTTTATATAGCCTAACCAGGGAATGGCATTCCTCAAACAATTGAGAATCGCTTTCCTATTAAGTAAAGCAGACTCATTTGTCCATATGAAAATCCATAAGTGTGATGGAGCAATCTTAATACTATCTTCCACATAACCTGAGCCCAACTCCTCATGCAAACAGAACGCTGGGCTGTTGGGCCCAAAATACACCAACCTTCTACAAAACCGGTCCTCTTCTTTCTGGGGCAACACACAACCATGATAACCCCAAATCAGGGCCCGTGCAATAATACCATGAGGCATTATTGCCTGTAAACCTCTAGTAAAGGAACAACAGACTTAGGCCCTGATTCTGACCCCGGCGGTCTGAGACCGCCGGGGCCAGGGTCGGCGGGAGCACCGCCGACAGGCCGGCGGTGCCCCGCAGGGCATTCTGACCGCGGCGCTTTGGCCGCGGTCAGATTTGGAAAACCGGCAGTCTCCCGCCGGTTTCCCACTGCCCTTGAGAATCCTCCATTGCGGCGGAGCGCGCTCCGCCGCCATGGGGATTCTGACACCCCCTACCGCCATCCTGTTCCTGGCGGGTCTCCCGCCAGGAACAGGATGGCGGTAGGGGGTGCCGCGGGGCCCCTGCAGTGCCCATGCCAATGGCATGGGCACTGCAGGGGCCCCCGTAAGAGGGCCCCACTCTGTATTTCAGTGTCTGCTTTGCAGACACTGAAATACGTGACGGGTGCCACTGCACCCGTCGCACCTTCCCACTCCGCCGGCTCAATTCTGAGCCGGCGTCCTCGTGGGAAGGTTGATTTGCCCTGGGCTGGCGGGCGGCCTTTTGGCGGTCGGCCGCCAGCCCAGGGCAAATCCCAAAATACCCTCAGCGGTCTTTCGACCGCGGAGCGGTATTTTGGTGGGGGAAGTCTGGCGGGCGGCCTCCGCCGCCCGCCAGACTTAGAATGACCCCCTTAGGGCCAGATGTAGCAAAGGGTTTTTCCCATTCTGTGTCAATTGGAAAATGTGTTCGTACATATGGCCCTTATTTCCTACCCTGGAGGAAAACTCAAAATTGGCACCCACCGCTGAAAGAAAGTGTAAACAACATCTAGAAATACAGGGGGCCCACAAACCTTTATCATCAAAAGTTACTCCAAGGTAAGGAAATTCATGCACACAGCTGATTACTTGATCGCTAATAGATAAAGAGCCCACTTTACTCTGGGGCTTCCCACAGACCATGCAATGGGTTTTTGCAATAGTGACTTCCAGATCTAAACCAGTCATGAACTCCACAAAGGTGTTCATTTCAAATCGTTACACATTCATGGTAGGTGCCAGAAGCACTGCGTCATCGGGGTAAACCAGGAATGGCACACTCTTTCCATAATATTTTAGGGGTGTCCTTACATCTCACCACAAGGAAGTCATGCAAACCATTAATATAGAGTAAGAATAACATTGGGGCAACAATACATTGCTGCCGCCCCCTCTATATAGGGTGAAAAAGTTAGTACCTTGTAGTTGTCTTTGTTCCATGTTGGAGCCCATGCAAAAGATCAACAATAGGGCTTTGAAAACTCATCTTAGAAAGCACCCACCAGAGCTTGGCAAAATGTATCCTGTCGAAAGCGCTACTAAGATCCATGAATGGCAAGTAAAGAGTGTCTTTTTTTAGCAATTGTGTATTTACTGATAAGCAATAACAGATATAGGCACTGTTCCTAAAACCATATTGGACCCTATCCAATAAATCTTGTTCCTCCATCCAACTCTCTATTCGTTGCAAGACAATGCGATCTTCATCAATGAGTCTAGCAGTGAGATAGGATGATAACATTTAGGTTCACTATAATTCCCTTTTTTAACTACGGACACTATGCAGGCAGACTTCTAGAAGGCAGGAATCCCAGTCTCAATTGCTGCATTGAGAATATTCACAATAATAGGAGCCCAAAAGTGCAAGTTTTCTTTGTATAAATCGATTGGGATGCCATCTGGCCCTGGGGCTTTGTTAACTGGACTCTCTTAGATGATGGCACCACCTCTTCCAGGCTAAACCTAATGGACAAGCTTTGGGCAGAGTTATCCATAACCACCTCTGCCACCTTAGTAGACTCGTATGAATAAATACTTTGGAAATGTTCGACCCAGATATTGGGTGGAATACTACACCCTATCCCCTCAGAGGTTCCTGTAGAGAGTTTTCTCTTATTGACAATACTCCAAAATAAACAATTTTTTTTGTGCAACAGGCAAACACTAAGTTGTTCCACATCAGTTTTTTTAATTCCAACTTTCTAGTTTTTAGAGCAAGCTAGTACTGGGACCTGCCCAAAATGACACTTTCCTTAACTCTAGGCAAAGTTTTAAGCTCCTTATGCAGGATATTCTTAGCAACATGTCAAGATTTATTAAACCAATGACCCCGGGTTTTGCTGGGTGGTCTGCCAGCAGAGTTTATTCTAAATCTAATAGAGACATTTAAGCTGTCCAAAGCATCAATAACCTCTGTGGCAGGGGGATTTTTTATCAGGAGGGTCCTAATAATCAGATTAAAATTACATTTCACCAAAGCTTCAAAAACCTGAGGCCAGGACCTTAAGCCCTTGATCTCTGGTTTCCAAGCAAGTAAGACCCAAAATAACATGCAAGGGCCTATTTAACGTGAGATCAAGGGTCAGAACAAGAGGTTTGTGATCACTACAGTCCTGCTTTTGGACCCCACCTTGGTGAACAAATTGACTCACTGATGCTGTCACAAAGAGGTTATCAATCAGCATGCCAGAACCCCTTCCCACAAAAGTAGGGGTCCAAACACCTAATTCCGGCAGCAATTCAGAAGTGTTAATCGATTCCAGGTTTAACAGAGCACCAATCACCATCTCACTCCTTTTTTCCAAAGATACGTTAAAAGTCTCAAGACAATCCTCCCTCTCAAAGGAACTACCTAGTGTAGGGTAGGCACCAATTTTAGCATTAAAATCCCCAGCCATAATAATATGGAATTCATTTGAGATAGGTGCCAATCTAGCTTTCAAAATATGGAGGGTAGAAAAAAATGCTGTAATTTGACATCCTGACTCCCATACCGCTTTATGAAAAATGTCAATAGGAACATAATTTTTTTTTAGGAAAAAACACCCAAACTAATAAAATGCCCGTGTGGTCACGCTTGACATGGTAAGCACTGAAAACCTTGGAAATGAGGACAAGCGTCACAAGCCCACCTTTTGACCTATGACCGGGGAATGGAACTGCAGGGACTGCAAACCTCTGAAACCCATCCCATTCCGCTTCATCCTCTGACCAGGTCTCCTGTAACGGGATCAGATCAAAGGCAGAGATATACTCCTCTCATATTTCATCCTGCAGCTTGGTATCATTCTCTGCAATATTCCAAGAAATAAAGGATAAAATAAACAAATAATCCTTATTTAGAACCAATTTTAAAGATTGGGATTACAGGGGCCCCTTTGTACATGCGGGATCAAAAGCATCTTGTGCAGGACAACAGACTGGACTGATCAGTCAATCATTTTTAGCCAGACTGACCAGAACAGAAAATCTATTGCTAAGACTACAAGGAGTTTGGGCACAATGTAATCTAGGGAGCCCTCGTGGGCATATAACATGTTGTTGGAACATGTGCCTGTAAAAAAACCTCAGAGGAATTAACCTAAGTGCTTTGTGTAGGAAAGTACCATCATGTCTGGCATGTTACCCCCATATTTCACTGTAAGTATGTTGTTTTAGTCCATGTGTCACTGGGACCCTGCCAGGCAGGGCCCCAGTGCTCATAGTATGTGCCCTGTATGTGTTCCCTGTGTGATGCCTAACTGTCTCACGGAGGCTCTGCTAACCAGAACCTCAGTGATTATGCTCTCTCTGATTTCCAAATTTGTCACTAACAGGCTAGTGACTAAATTGACCAATTCACATTGGCATACTGGTACACCCATATAATTCCCTTGTATATGGTACTGAGGTACCCAGGGTATTGGGGTTCCAGGAGATCCCTATTGGCTGCAGCATTTCTTTTGCCACCCATAGGGAGCTCTGATAATTCTTACACAGGCCTTCCACTGCAGCCTGCGTGAAATAACGTCCACGTTATTTCACAGCCATTTACCACTGCACATAAGTAACTTATAAGTCACCTATATGTCTAACCTTCACCTGGTGAAGGTTGGGTGCAAAGTTACTTAGTGTGTGGGCACCCTGGCACTAGCCAAGGTGCCCCCACATCGTTCAGGGCAAATTCTCCAGACTTTGTGAGTGCGGGGATACCATTACACGCGTGCACTATACATAGGTCACTACCTATGTATAACGTCATAATGGTAACTCCGAACATGGCCATGTAACATGTCTAAGATCATGGAATTGTCACCCCAATACCATTCTGGTATTGGGGTGACAATTCCATGATCCCTTGGGTCTCTAGCACAGAACCCGGGTACTGCCAAACTGCCTTTCTGGGGTCTCCACTGCACCTGCTGCTGCTGCCAACCCCTCAGACAGGTTTCTGCCCTCTTGGGGTCCAGGTAGCCCTGGCCCAGGAAGGCAGAACAAAGGATTTCCTCTGAGAGAGGGTGTTACACCCTCTCCCTTTGGAAATAGGTGTGAAGGGCTGGGGAGGAGTAGCCTTCCCCAGCCTCTGGAAATGCTTTGATGGGCACAGATGGTGCCCATCTCTGCATAAGCCAGTCTACACCAGTTCAGGGATCCCCCAGCCCTGCTCTGGCGCGAAACTGGACAAAGGAAAGGGGAGTGACCACTCCCCTGACCAGTACATCCCAAGGGAGGTGCCCAGTGCTCCTCCAGTGTGTCCCAGACCTCTGCCATCTTGGAAACAGAGGTGTTGGGGGCACACTGGACTGCTCTGAGTGGCCAGTGCCAGCAGGTGACGCCAGAGGCTCCTTCTGATAGGCTCTTACCTCTCTTGGTAGCCAATCCTCCTAACTTGGTAGCCAAACCTCCTTTTCTGGCTATTTAGGGTCTCTGCTTTGGGGAATTCGTCAGATAATGAATGCAAGAGCTCACCAGAGTTCCTCTGCATCTCCCTCTTCACCTTCTACCAAAGGATCGACCGCTGACTGCTCCACGACACCTGCAAAACCACAACAAAGTAGTGAGACGACTACCACCAACATTGTAGCGCCTAATCCTACCGGCTTTCTCGAATGTTTCCAGGTGGTGCAAGCTCTGGGTGTAGCCTGCCTTCACCCTGAACCAGAAGCTCCAAAGAAATCTCCCGTGAATCAATGGAATCTTCCCCCTGTAACGCAGGCACCAAAAGACTGCATCACTGGTCCTCTGGGTCCCCTCTCATCCTGATGAGTGTGGTCCATGGAACACAGCAACTCTGTTCAAGTGACTCCCACAGTCCAGTGACTCTTCAGTCCAAGTTTGGTGGAGGTAAGTCCTTGCCTCCCCACGCTAGACTGCAAAGCTGTGTACTGTGTGATTTGCAGCTGCTCCGGCTTCTGTGCACTCTTCCAGGATTTCCTTCATGCACAGCCTAGCCTGGGTCCCCAGCACTCTGTCTTGCAGTGCACAACCTTCTGAGTTGTCCTCTGACATCATGGGACCCCCTTTTGTGACTTCACGTGGACTCTGGTTCACTCTTCTTTTAAGTGCCTATTGGGGTACTTCTGCGGGTGCTGCCTGCTTCTGTGAGGGCTCACTGAGTTGCTGAGCACCCCCTCTGTCTTCTCCTCCAAAAGGCGATATCCTGGTCCTTCCTGGACCTCAGCAGCACCCAAAAACCTCTACCGCGACCCTTGCAGCTAGCAAAGCTTGTTTGCGGTATTTCTGCGTGGGAATACCTCAGCAAGCTTCATTGCAACGTGGGACATCCATCTTCTACAGGAGAAGTTCCTAGTCCTCTTTTTTCTTGTAGAACTCCAAGCTTCTTCCAACTGGTGGCAGCTTCCTTGCACCCTCATCTGGGGTTTCCTGGGCTCCTGTCCCCCCTGGACACTGTCGCGACTATTGGACTTGGTCCCCTTGTCTTACAGGTACTCAGGTCCGGAAATCCGTTGTCAGTGCACCGCTGGTGTTTGTTCATCCTGCAGAATCCCCCTATCACGACTTCTGTGCTCTCTGGGGGTAGTAGGTGCACTTTACTCCTACTTTTCAGGGTCTTGGGGTGGGGTATTTTCCTAACCCTCACTGTTTTTTTACAGTCCCAGCGACCCTCCACAAGCTCACATAGGTCTGGGGTCCATTTGTAGTTCGCATTCCACTTTTGGAGTATATGGTTTGTGTTGCCCCTATACCTATGCTTGCCTATTGCAACTTATTGTAATTCTACACTGTTTGCATTACTTTCCTTGCTCTTACTTACCTAATTTTGGTTTGTGTACATATAACTTGTGTATATAACTTACCTTCTTACTGAGGATACTCACTGAGATACTTTTGGCATATTGTCATAAAAATAAAGTACCTTTATTTTCAGTAACTCTGTGTATTGTGCTTTCTTATGATATTGTGCATATGATATAAGTGGTATAGTAGGAGCTTTGCATGTCTCCTAGTTCAGCCTAAACTGCTTTGCCATAGCTACCTTCTATCAGCCTAAGCTGCTAGAAACACCTCTTCTACACTAATAAGGGATAATTGGACCTGGCACAAGGTGTAAGTACCTCTGGTACCCACTACAAGCCGGGCCAGCCTCCTACACTTTGCTAGAAAAAGAACCTACACAACAGGAAGAAATAAAGTGGTCGGCCAACCCTGGGAATCTACAGTTAACAACCATACAATGCCCCACCCCGATCTTAACTGACCATCCCACCCACCCAATCAGCCTAATAAGTAAAATATCATCAAAATCTTTAAAAAGAAAGTCACACTTTTTGCCCAGCCAACACATAACCTTATTTTTTAACTGAGCAGTGGATTCACATACATCAGGTGATAGCAAACGTACATTGATAAGAACAGCAACATAGGGAGCACAATAGGTTGAAAGCTCCAGGTGAGAAATTGGAGCAATCTGTGTATTAGCGACCCTTAAGTCCTCTGTGGCAGGCAAAACCCTCTTAATGATCTCCCCACTATTGCAGTTGGAAACATTCTTAAATAGGTGGAGCCACAACAGACTCAACTGTCTCAATAGGTACTTGATGATAAATGCAAGAGGACGGGTTTCCCATGTCCAAAGGGGGTGGGCTGACTGGAAGGAGGGGATGATCCCTCTTGAGGGGCTGAAAATACAAACCGAGGTACTACCTTTTCAGACAAAGGACCCGAGGGATCAGTGAAACAAAGTAAATTTGAGTCATGTGAAAGACCATGTCGAACATCCAATTTGGAGGCCAATATAGAAATCGCAGTCTCCAAATAATGTAATTTATCTTTCAAATGGCCAGGCAGGATTCCACCAACTCTTTAAAGTGACCCAGAAATTTTCCCACGCACAACAAATGATCCTGACATGTGCAAAACTTCCATATGAGCAAACAGGGATAGGGTGCACTGTGGATCCTGATCCAGCTGTTTTTTCCCCAGAACTTTTCAATAATCTTTTCCTTTTAGACGGCGGGCTAAAAGAGCTGGGGATTTTAGAATAAACTCCTGATGCTGTACCTGAAACACGCTCTGTTACACTCTTTGTCAGGGCATTGGCACTTTCCTGCCAAAGGGACTTAGATTGAACCGCCTGCGAGATGAAAGCTATTGAATCATTAGGGGGCATATTGATGGGATCATCAAACATTGGGGACACTCTTTGGAGCTCACTCATTTCAAGAGAGAGCCGTCTCTCATCGAAGACTATCTCTTTAGAGATGACTTCCACAGTTCAAGCTATAGAGGAGTCAAGGGTAGTGCCAATAGGCTCCTTGTTGCCAACGGTCAAATCCCTGGTGGCTAACTCTTTTCTTTCTCATCATAAATAGCCCCTGGATATCACTGCAATGTCAGCCCAAGGCCAATCAATCCATCAATCAGGTGCTTGTTAAGCACAACGACTTACCTGCAAGGGTCTCAAGGCGCTTAGGGGGGGCATGTAGTGTCCATCAGTGAGGTGGTTCTTCGAAAAGCCATGTCTTCAGCTGCTTCGTAGAGTTGAGGAGAGGGTTAGTTCATTTGAGGTGGAGCGGAAGGGCATTCCAAGCTGTGGCTGTGGAGAAAGAGCGACCCCCTGTTCTTGCTTTCCTGATGCGAGGTACTTTTGCAAGAGAGAGCTGGGCTGAGCGTAGGGTCCTGTGGGGTATGTGGAAGCTGCGTCGCCTGTTCAGGTAGGCTCTTCTGGTGTTGTGGAGAGCCTTGTGTATGTGGGTGAGGATCTTGAAGGTGATTCTTTTCTCTATGGAAAGCCAGTGTAGTGTGCGCAGGTGTTGAGAGATGTGGCAGTGTCGAGGCAGGTCGAGGACCAATCTGACGGCAGCGTTCTGTATGTTCTGTAGTTTGCGGATGAGTTTAATGTTCATCCCAGCGTAGAGCGTGTTGCCGTAGTCCAGTCTACTGGTAATGAGGGCGTGTGTAGCGGTCTTTCTGTGTTCGAGAGGGATCTACTTGAAGTCTTGCATAGGAGGTGTTGGGTACGGAAGCAGGTGGATGTGACTGAGTTGATTTGGCAGTCCATGTTGAGTTTGGAGTCCAGGATGAGCCCGAGGTTGCAGGCTTGGTTTGTGGGAGTGGGCGGGCTTCCGAGGGTGGGTGGCCACCAGGAGTCATTCCACGCATCAGGTTGAGTGCTTAGGATGAGTAATTCTGTCTTGTTCGCGTTGAGTTGAAGGCATCCAGTTGGTGACTGCTCCCATGCCTTTACTGAAGTTGAGTCTGACTATGTTGGATTCTGCCCCTAAAACCAGCTTTGCCAAAGTCAGAGGTAAAAAAGAGAAAGAAAAGGATCGGCACTCACCAAATCTGGAGATCAAACAATAAAAACAAATAGGGGGCCCCAGCCCAGCCACAAATGGCCAGGATGGGCGCCGATGGACCCCCTCCTGGCTCGTACCGCACAGAAGGTCCTGCATCAACAATTTGAATGCCTTCAGGCACTCCTAGGCTCTGCCTTGGGAAAGCTAGGAGATGAAGTTCGGACGGTCCAGCAGATCAGGCCTCCCCTGCTCGTTGACACACATCCCACGCAGCAGGTCCTGTGTCACCAATTTAAAGTCCTCCAGGCACCTTAGGCTCCGTCCCTGCCTTGGGCAAGCAAGGAGATAAAGTTCGGCAGGTCCGGCAGCTCAGGCCTCCTCCCTCTCGTTCACTGCAGTGGGTCCTGCTTCACCAATTTGAATGCCTCCAGGCACTCCTTGGCTCAGTCCCCACCTTGGTCAAGCTGTGAGATGAGTTTCATCAATCTGGCAGGTCAGGCTTCCCCCGCTTGTTCAGACTGTAGTGCATAAAGATGTGTTTTTCCTATTGGCCCAGTGACCTAAGACACAACTGTGTACAATACACAAACAAATTGATCTCCAGGGAAAACACATGGCTGTGTGTATGGATCAATCAACTAATGTGTGTTGTTGTTATGAGTGTACATTCAATGCTACAGACCACTACTCCTCAGTCTTATAGGCCAAAGGAAAGGAAGTGATGGATCACTGTCCTCAGCCATGTGTCTAGTCAAATTAGTTTATTGGCATCTGCTTGCCTTCAGTGTGTGACAGTTGCTGGTGCCTCACTACTGTCTGTAATGTGAAGATGGCCATCATACATGTGACAGAACACACATTCGTATTTGGGTCAGCTACATATCAACACTTTCCCTTGGTAAGTAGGGAATGCCCATTGACATGATTTGTGTGCTAACACTGTTGCCAAACTTCCTTGTGGCTAAATGTTAGGAAGTGTCCCTTTCTCTTTTGACAAAATGTGTATAATGCTGTTTCATGCGTGGTCTACCTGTGTTAATTGGATGATTTCTGTAACATGGCATGTGACATATTTCTGTGAGCATCATTAAACATTGTTGTGTTATTGTATATGTGACAAATAGATGTCTTCATGACCTTGTGTGGGATGTGAGGGAATGAAGTTGGCAATGGGCTACTATTTCATGAGAACAGGTAACTGAGGTATGCTCCATGAGGCAAAGCTCTGGAGGTGATGTGGTCTTCTACCTGTTCAATGGTTACTATGATTGCACAACCTAAGCCATGCAATTGTAGTTGTCTGTGATCCAGATTTTCCTGTGGGCAACTGTTGACAGTTCGGATGGCATACATACATATGCTATGGTACATGAAGGAGCCACTTTGATGATTTTTGTTGCTGGGGCCTACTTGACATCATGGTACCTCCAGTCAAGACATCACTAAAACGGAGAGACCCAGTGGCCCGGAGGGTGAGGGGGGTGCCACAGAGGAGATCGGATCTACATCCTCATCATCAGACTCAACCTCCAGTGGTCACTCCCTAGTGGTGGCAGACCGATCAAGACCTTCTCCTGTACCATCTTTGTCTGCCACCTCCAGTTCTGTCACCAACCTCTCTGTTGCTCCCCACCCAGTCAGCCATGCTCACTCACACAAGAGGGTGGGCGTCTTCTTTGCTGTAAGCACCTCCACCTAAGCCCTTGTTACCCCTGTGGCCCTGAGTCAGGAGGCTACTGACCTCCTGAGGAGCATCTCTGTGGGTCAGACTGCCATTGTGAATGCCATCCAGGGACTGGCAAGCCAACTTCAGTAGACCAAAGCTTTCCTGGAAGACATTCATAGTGCCATATCTGGCCTGCAGAGATCTTTTCAGGCTCTGGCCTCCTAACTTATGGCAGCAACGCACCTCCCCACACACATTCTTCCCTCTACACATTTCTCTTCCCAGTCCAAATTCTCAATTTCTCTACCTATCCCAAGCACACAGACACATCTGCACCCACCCACCTCAACACACACAAGCAGCACACATAAACACAAACACCACAAGACACAGTGGCATTAAGGCACTCAATATACACCTGACAACATGACATCAGCCACCACTTCCCTAGATACCTCCAACCCACACATCAAATCCAGCATACCCACAGCTACCACCACAAAAGCCAGTGACACATCTACCACACCTACTATAACCACAGACACCAGCCCACTAGACACACAAACATTCACCATATCTTCCATACTGCAGACACCACCCTACCAAATACACACACATTCACCACATCCATCCTACTCGCAGACACCACCCCAACAGACACACAAACATCCACAACCTCTAGCATACCTATAGATACCACCCCAACAGACACAAACACATCCACCACTCCCATATCACCTAGCACCTCCATCTCCCAGTCCCCCCACAAATGCAAATGCCCATACTCACACATGCACAGACACCACCCAAGCAAAAGCATAACTCAGACATGCACACACCCAAGACATCTACACCCACACACACCATATGACCACTACCTCAACATCCAAATCTTCAACCCATTCTGATGACCATCCCCGTGTTCCACAGGAGAGGTTCCTTTTCTACTTTGTTCTTTCCCCTGTTACATCCAATACCCCTCCCAAACCCAAGAGGCCCCCACCCACATCCCAACCCATACCATCCTCATCAAAGTCCTCCCCTGTCACACCTTCTCCCCCTGGAAGCACACATAATCCTTCTCCCAAGAAAAAGCCCACCCCTCCTAAGAAACAGTCCACCACTCCCAGACCCAAACTTACCCATCTCAAATCTGACCTCCTCACCAAGGATGATCCCTGATGTAGTTGCCTGCCCACTTAATGCCCCTTCCTGTGGAGGTTCCCTGGCAGTAATAGGAGTCAAGTGTGGGCACAGTACTATGGAGAGACTATAAAATGGACTGTCCATTGGCCTTTGCTCTAATGCATTTTCACTTTAATGAACCCACATTCTTGTTTATTTGGGTACACATTTCTCCTGCAATTCATTTCCTTCCTTTATGTTGTTCAAGAGTAATTAATGTTGTCTGCCTGCAGTTGTGCTGTTCTCAGCCATCTTGCTGATCCATTTGCTGTTGTTTGCAATATCTGACTTTGTGGACAGTGCTGGTGTCACCCAAGAAAAAGGTAGATGTTGACATTATGGATATAGGTGTATTAATGCAATTGTGGTATCACTGCATTTTGTTATATTTGGTCTGGTAATTATTTAATCTTGTGTTATCCAATGTCAGCACATGTGGTGTTAGACGTGTTCCCCGGATATGGATAATAGATTTATCTCAGCTCATATCTGGCAACTTGAGGTGTTTTGTGCAGACATGGAGGGTGTTCCATTGTGCTAGCATGCTTTGCATGTGACTTTGCATTTGTCCATTTTGCTATGTGTGCCTTGTAGCTATTTCATCTCGATGTATGGCCCATGTTGTTGCTGTTGTATGTGCTTTCTTGATTTGCACTTCTACATTATGCAGATGGGCATGTCACTTGGCTCTACTATTGTTTTTTTCCTGAGAATCCTGAATGGCCAGTTCCTGTGCAAATTTTATTTTAGAGGATTATGCAAAGTATATTGTGTCCCAGGGCAGTACCCTTCCCTGAGTGCTTTTGATGCCCCATCCTTATTCTGCAGGTATTGTTCGCAGAGTGAGCTTTGGATATTTGTCTCTCTCTGACTATTGTGCATCCCATTGTCCTTCCATTGTGTTAACATGCGGGAATATGTCAGTCCATTATAGGGATGTTTAATGAAAGGGTTGTTTGTGTTAAATTACTCATCCATACATATGTGAGTTGAATATGATGACAGTCCATGGCATGTGTGCAATGTGAGGGTGTCAGTTGGGATGTTGCTGTGTTGTTGCTGTTGTGTGACACAATGTTGTGTACACTTCACTTTCCCTGTGCCTAAGATATGCAAATGTGTATGTTTGTGTAGTGTGTGCGTGACCTGCCCAAAAAGGGGCATTTAATGACTGTGAATATGTCTGTGTGAGAAAACAGGGATGATTGCTGAGGCCCCTAACTTTGTGCCCCCATTTCTTTACTTTTTGTTGGTGTTTTCCTGACTCTAATGGTAACCTGGGTAATGCTAACCAGTCCCAGGCCTGTGCTTTGTGTAAAATGAGCATGCAATTCAGGCTAATTATAATTGGGCATGTCAACTTACCTATAAATCCCAAGTATGTGGTAGGGCTTGTAGGTTTAGGGACCCCACCATAGGTAGTTCACCCATAGGTGCACTGCTGAGGTGCCCTGGGTCATTTTAAAGGCAGGACTGCCTTTCTGGCTGCTTTTAAACTAAAGTTACGGTGGGCCCTGAGAGCCCCTAGGGTTGGGTGCCATATACCTATAGGCAGGGCCCTTACATACATTTGATTGTTTTTTCCTCACTGCAGTGAATAGACTCCATAGGCTAAAATGGGAAGACTTTATTTTAATTAACAAAGTTCCCATAAGAAACAGATATCTTGAGTTTTGTATCGAATTAATTGTTATAATAAATCCAACAACTTGCCATTGTTGGATTTAATATATCTAGTTCAGGTAAAGAGTTTTAAAACTCTACCTGAAAGTTGCGAACTTCAGCTCTCTAGTGCCTTTCTCTGATCAGCCAGCCTCCGGCAGCCTGGCCAGGCTGAATTGATGAGGTGTGAAGTGGCCTGGGCTGAACACAAAGGAAGTGTCTGGAGGAGGAGAACTGTCTCAGCAGATGGTGAAGTAGGATAGGGGCGAGCAGCCAAACTGTCCTTCAAAGGAGGAAAGGACATTTTGAGCAGCTCAGGACCTCCCCCATTTCCTGCAAACCCAGACAACCAGGTGCACTCTTGGTAAGATTAGAAGAGGGCAGGACAGGGTGTGTTAAGGATTTTTAGCCACACCAGTGGGTGGGCTCAGCCAGACCTAACCTCCAAAATTCAGTTTCTGCCATGTTGGATTTTTGAAGACTGTTGCTCCCTGAGATTGATTTTTTCCACACTTCGCAGAAAGTGATTATCCAAGGGAGAAGTGGCTTGCCTGTTACTTGACAGTCGCCCCCCTGCTTTTCACCCAAGGAGCAAGGATAAATATGGCAGAGCTGTACCCACACCTCTGATCACTGCTGGAAGAAGTTACTGGATAAGAAGTACTGTCCTGCTGGACCCCTGGCCTGCACCTGGATACTTGAATCACAAGGACTGCACTATCTGCACACTATGGGCTTCATCAAGAAAAGGACTTTGCCTTGCTTCTGCAACTCCAGATGTGGACTCCCTGTAAGCTACAGGTAAGAAGGAGCTGCACAGAGTCCCCTGCATTAAGTCCTGCAAGAAGAGCCCAGCTGACCAGCATCCAGTGGCCATTTGAGGATTCTGACCAGGTGCATTCTGAGAATTGTAGTCCCAACTCCAAGGAGCAACTCAGAGCTTCTGGAACCTTGGATCAAGTTGTGGACACTTCAAGGACACAAAAAGGACCTCTGGAAGAAGATCCAGAAGTTTGGAGACATTTGGAGCAACTCCATAAGTTGAAGAGGTACCATTGTGAGAGTTTTAGTCCCAGACCCCAAGAGGCAAACCAGAGCCTCTGAACCCTAGGTTGGTGCTGTGGACCACTTTCGTGAATCAAGAAACCCTTCTGAAAGTAAATGATACAGTGTTGCCTTGTGGGTGGCCTGAACTCTGGACTTTGTCCCTGTCCAGTGTGACCTTTTTTAACCTTTGAGCGTTAGTTGCTTCTATGCACTAGAAAACATTAGTTCTTTGAAAATTCATATCTCCTATTCCGCTTATCTGATTTTAATTGTTTTGGTATAATTTAAAAAATAAAAATGATAATTTAGCAATATAAATTGGTATTAGGCATTGTGTTTTCTTGATATTGAATGGTTTACACATATGTTTCCTAAGTTAAGCCTCAACGCTGATTAACAAGCTACCAAGGGCTAAGCAGGGTTTAATTTATTGAGACCTAACTGGAACTAAATTGGGGGTTAGTGGCCTATTGCGAGGTGTAGGTACATGCCTGCTCTTACCAATAACCCTCTGTCCAACATTCCTTCTTTGTGAATGACACGTGAACTTGGTGTCTGTAACCTAAACCCCATATCCTGTGGATGACAGCGGGTAGATCTGTTGTTAAGGTTGAGGGTATAGAGGTACTTGTGTGTACTTACAGTCAGTTTCATCCACAGCAGTGTGGATTTTGGGCACCTTCGATGAGCAGCAGCAGAGGCAGAACATGTGTGATGGTCTCCAGGGTAGCACAGGACATCTAACGCGGTCTGCAGGTGAGTTGCTGCCTTCATACTCTCCGTTTCCACCTGCTGGGATGTGGTGGTTGGACCGCCATGGTCATATTGGTAGTGTGCCACATCATAATGTATCCAGCAGAAACACTGGCTCTGCCAGCTTGTTTGTCCTACCTCATCATCGTGTCAAACTGCTCTGCCTGGCCGTGCCAGTGGAACGGCTGCAGTCTCTGCACTATAGGCCCCCAGGGTCTTAATACAGTGTTCCCACCACCAAGCCAAGGGAAGTCGGACCACCGCCATGGCAGTGCACAGACCTCCAAGCTTGTAATGAGGCCCTTAATGCTTGAGATTTGGGAATCCCAACAGCATAGGCTAAGGAGAGAAAACAGTTGTTTTTTTCGCATTCAGTTCTTTTACCAAGAGAAACCTAGTGTGCATCTTCCATTTTTTTACGCTCTTTAATATGATCAAATGTAATCAAAATATTCTGTTTGGATATGTAATGATGTCTATCACATTCCCTTTTCATAATCCCTCCTTGATGGTCAGATTTCATCCCAAAATTATTCTACAACTTTTACAGAGCCTTTTCTAAACCAGAAGTACGTGAAACTGTTTTCTCCAGTGATTCTAGTTTCTTTACTACTGATTGACATAGTGGTAAGTTTAAACCTTAATATTCCATGATAAATTTACTAGTAGGACTCACAATCTCCTATTTTTCAAAATTAACCTTTTCTAAGTCAAATTGTGCGCTATAGAAGCTGGTGAATTATTGTGTGTGACTAGAGATCTAATCATGCAAGAAGCAACAGCTTTTTTAACTTGTTTGTTAATAAGTCTTATGTTGTTTAACTCCTTGGGTGCCTTGGACGAGGTGGGCTCGCCCTCGGCTGCTGTGTGCTGAGGACGAGCCCAGCTCGTCCTGCACCCTGTCCACGGGGGGAGCTTTAGTGTTCACCCCATGAGCCTCCAACCTGCACCCCCTGTTAGGGATGGAAGGGGAATCGCTTCCCCTTCCACCCCGATACTCCTGGCAATCTGATGATGTCAGCACACTCACAGACCGCCGACGTCATCAAATGCTGCCGGGAATGCGCTGGAAGCCATTTGCTTCCAGCACGAATGGAGAGAGGACGTCCTAAGGGTAAGCCCTTCTCCTTGGCCCCAGGGATTGTGTTGTTTGTTTTTTGTGTTTTGGGGGCACTCCTTGGGCAAGGGTTGCCACCCACAAAGGGGGGACATTAGTGTTGGTCATTTCTGCCCCCCTTGTGGGCAGATCAGCCTATTTTTTTAGGCCCATCTGCCACCAAGATGCCAGGGTTTTTTTTTGTTCTCCTTTGTTTTTTTGTGTGCTGGGGTGCCCCCTTTGGCAAGGGGTGTGTGTGTGTGTGTGTGTGTAGTGTGGCGGGTGGGCTCTTTGGCACAGGTCACCCCCAAAGGGTACACATTACTGATGGCCATTTCTGCACCTCTTGGGGGCAGATCGGCCTAATTTTTGTAGGCCCAGGTATCTTGGGTGTGTGTGTGTTCAGTGTGAGGGGTGGCCCCTTTGGCAAGGGTCACTCCCAAAGGGGGCACATTACTGATGCCCATTTCTGCACCCCTAATTTTTGTAGGCCCATCTACTCCCAAGGGGGGCAGAAGCCACTTAGGCATCATGAAATATTTGTGAATGCTTTGTGGCAGGGTGTTTGTCAACTGGTGAAATGTTTGTGATTATAACAATTTATTTCTCCTTTTTGTTCTAGTTCAAAGCTTTTGCTTGCTTTGCTGTGGATCCTGAGGTTTTGGCAATAGTTGACCTGGGGTTTGCATAGTTGCATGTTTTAGGTAAGTAAAAGCAATTTACTCCAAAGTAGTATTGTTGACATGCATAAATGACACGTTTGTAGGTGGTGTACTAAATGCAAGATTGTGTGTGAAATTGTCCTTAGATTTGTGCACAATCATATTTGTGTTGCCTTATGTCTAATTTGCTTTTCATTTTTTTCTTTTTAGTGGGATATTATTGGTGATTGCTGTGTCTGGGCAGAGTAGATTCTGGTGAGTAGCCTTTTTAGCTAAGTGATTGGTATCGTTTTTTAGTATAGAACTATTTGTGATAAAGCCACACTTTGTTTACTACTTATTTTAGACAATGCTGATTGTTGTTGGCAATCCATTTGTTGTTAGAAAGGATCATGGCTAGCCGCAGAGTGACCACTCAGCAGGTTGTTGCCATGCTTTATGAGTTGATTATGATACTGACTCTACATCTGAGGCAGAGGAGGAAGTGAGACATTCTGGCAGTGAGTTTTCTGTCCGAGAGGAATCTTCTGATGAGGAAGCCACTCTCTGTGCAGATGAAGGGCCTGTTTTAGAGGAGGACATTAATGTGCCACTAGTGCAGATGCCTGAGGCTGAAAGGTATTCGATTGGAAGACCTGACACCTGGATTGTCCCAAACATGGAACAGCCATAGTTGCCTGTCTTTACTGGTCTCCCAGGGTGTAGAGTCGATACAGAAAACTTTTTGACTGTCAATTTGTTTCAGTTGTTTATGGACGATGTATTTTTGGAAGAGATTGTTGAGCAGACTAATTTGTATGCGGAGCAGTATTTGAGGGACAACGGTGCCAGACTTATGCCTTAGTCTAGAGTTACCCAGTGGATTCCCACAAATCTGGAAGAGTTGAAAAAGTTCCTGTGTTTGACTTTTTTTGATGGGGTTGATAAGGAAGCCATTGCGGGCTTCTTATTGGCCTACTAGTCCCTTGATGGCAACGGCTATATATCCTGCAACCATGGCTCGTAATCGGTATTTGCTTCTTCTTCGGATGCTGCATTTTGTAGACAATGCTTTAGCCTTGCCACGAGATCACCCTGATTGTGGCCGTCTTTTTCAAGATTAGGTCTGTCTTTGATCATTTTGTAGATCGTTTTTCAGAGGTTCATGTTCCAGGGAAAGAAATATCTGTAGATGAGTCTTTGGTCCTGTTCAAGGGGTGTTTGGTTTTTAAGCAGTACATTCCTAGCAAGTAGGGCACAGTATGGAATTAAGATGTATATGTTGTCTGAAAGTAGTACAGGATAGGTGTATAACTTCTGGGTCTACGCTGGTAGGGATTCCAGTACTGACCCCCCTGGTTGCCCGCCCACTTTTGGAGTTAGTGAGAACATTGTGTGAGAACTTGGTAGATGACTGTTTAACAAAGGTCACCATTTGTATGTAGATAACTTTCTACACTGGAGTGCAGTTGTTTGAGGAATTGTTAAGAGTGGACACTGTTGCATGTGGCACAATCCACTCTAACCGGAAAGGCTACCCAAAGGAGCTTGTCTGTAAAAAACTTGAGAGGCGACAGTGCAGCACCTTGCAAAATGATGAGCTGTCAGCTCTGAAATTTGCAGACAGAAGGGATGTCTACATGTGAACTACCAATCATGATGAGAGTACTTCATCTGTGGCTGTTTGGGGTCAAGTTGCTGAAGTGAGCAAACCTGTGTGCATTTTAGACTACAATAAACACATGGGTGGTGTTGATAGAGTAGACCAGAGGTTGGAACCTTACACTGATATTCGTAAGTCTTACGTTTGGTATAAAAAGTTGGCCATCCATTTGTTTCAATTAGCAACTTTTAATGCTTTTATTGTGCTCAAGGATTGTTTCCCTGAGTCAAGGATGAAATTTGTTAAATTTCAGGAGACAGTGTTAGAGAGCCTTATTGTGGTGGAACAGGCAAGAGTTTCGAGAGTAGAAGTGGTGAAGGATGTGGCTAGATTGAAAGATCGCCACTTTCCTGATCACATTCCTCCCACTCCCAAAAAAGACTTTCCCACTAAGAAATGTAGAGACTGTGTCCAAAGAGGTGTCTGGAGAGAGACTCAGAACTACTGACTTGATTGTCCTTCTAAGCCTGGGCTGTGTGTGGCCGGCTGTTTTAGAAGTTACCACACCCAAAAGAATTATTGGGAACTACCATGAGTGAAAACTGCCTGTTCTGTATTGTTTTATATTTTTTGTTCAGTTTCACGGTTGGCATTACTGTCATGCATTTAGTTAGAGCTTTTGAGTTTGTAGTTTTGTACTTATTTGTAATTAGCTAGTGGTCTGTTTTTTGTTTAAAAAAAGTGATGGCAGTGTGCGTGGAGTGGCGCTTGGCTGTCAGTGTAAATAGTGACTTGCTGTTGACCACTGCAACACACTGCCAGCCAAACGCCAGTACACACACTCCCATCAGCTGGTGTGACTGCTGTATCAGGAATTTGGGTGTATGAAAGTGATGGGCCCTTAAATGGCGCTGTCTGCTGATGCATGTGTTGTAATGTGCTGGACCCACAGGTGGCGGCATGAATGGTTTTGTGCATGTCATATATGAAAGGTGTGTGAATGGACTGTAAAGCAGTTGGTGCCTTAACGCAGCTTACAGCTCACGAGCTGTGCGTCCTTGGTTCCATTTTTTGGCCTTTCAGTTATTAACAGTGAATTTCCTTTTTGTGAAATCTCTTGTTAATAAAATTTGATCTGCTGAACCATCACTCACACTCACGCCAAATCCAACCAGTATGTGTGGTAAAAATGACTGTGAGGTAAAAATGACTAAACCTGCTCTGCTGCAATCAGGCGTCGGAGCACACCCGTGACAAGCTAGGTGTCTCAGGTGGGTCCCCAAAGATGAAGCATGCCACCAACTGTGTTGGTGGGTGAAGGGTCTTCTTAACAGTACCTAAGTGAATTTATTTTCACTATTTTAGTGTTTGGAACATCACAGAAGGATGTGGACACATAAAAATGATCTATTACAACACTACCTGTTTTTCGGGGGGGGTCACCTGTGTTTTTGGTCCTGGGTGCGACTGTCATCTAGGGAAACCTACCATACCCAGACATTTTTTAAAATTAGACACCCAGAGGAGTCAAGGGAGGTGTGGCTTGCATGTATCCCCCAACATTTTCTTACCCAGACTCCTCTACAAACCTCAACATTTGCTTAAAAAAGCATATTTCCCTCACTTTTCTTTGTAGGATCACCGCGCCGGCACAAATTTCCTACCACCAAGCATTCCCCTCAGTCTCCCAAGTAAAACGATACTTCACTAGTGTGGGTCCCCACAGCAGAGTCAGACTAAAAATGTATAAAAGAAAAAATTGTGCTTATCAACTTGCTGTGTTATCCCCTTAATCTCTACAAGTTTTTGGACTTTTCATGTTGCAAGCACCTGGACCACCCACACAAGTGAGGTATAATTTTTTGGGGGGAGGCCTGGAGGAACGTTGGGTAGAGGGAAGATGTGGCTCCCCTCAGATTCTAGAACTTTCCATCACCAAAATGTAGGAAAAAGTGTTTTGTTTGCCAAATGTGGAGGTTTGCAAAGTATTCTGGGTAACAGAACCTGGTGGGAGCCCTACAAGTCTCCCCATTCTGAATTCCCCAAAAAGTCTAGTTTTCAAAAATGTTTAGGTTTGCAAGGTTTCCCTAGGTGCTAGCTGATCTAGAGGCCAAAATCCACAGCTAGGCACTTTGCAAAAAAACAGCTCAGTTTTCTTTGGGAAAATGTGATGTGACCATGTTTTGTTTTGGGGCATTTCCTGTCGCGGTCACTAGGCCTACCCACACAAGTGAGGTAACATTTTTATTGGGACACTTGGGGGAATACTGGGTGGAAGGGAATTGGTGGCTCCTCTCAGATTCCAGAACTTTCTATCACTGAAATGTGAGGAAAAAGTGTGTTTTTTGAAAAATTTGGAGGTTTGCAAAGGATTCTGGGTAATAGAATCTGGTGAGAGCCCCAAAAGTCACCTCATTCTGGATTCCCTTAGTTGTCTACTTTACACAAATGTATAGGTTTTCTAGGTTTCCCTAGGTGCTAGCTGAGCTAGAGGCCAAAATCCACAGGTAGGCACTTTGCAAAAAACAGCTCAGTTTTTTTGGTGAAAATGCGATGTGACCATGTTTTGTTTTGGAGCATTTCCTGTAGTGGGCACTAGGCCTACCCACAGAAGTGAGGTACCATTTTTATTGTGAGACCGGGAGGGAACGCTGGGTGGAAGAATTTTGTAGCTCCCCTCAGATTCCAGAACTTTCCATCACCGAAATGTGAGGAAAAGTGTTTTTTTGCCACCTTTTGAAGCTTGCAAAGGATTCTGGGTAACAGAACCTGGTGAGAGCCCCACAGGTCACCCCATTCTTAATTCCCCTAGGTGTCTAGTTTTCAAAAATGTATAAGTTTGCTAAGTTTCTTTAGGTGCCGGCTGAGCTAGAAGCCAAATTCCACAGGTAGGCACTTTGCAAAAAACAGCTCAGTTTTCCCTAGGAAAATGTGATGTGCCCATGTCGTGTTTTGGGATATTTCCTGTAGCGGGCACTAGGCCTACCCACACAAATGAGGTACCATTTTTATCGGGAGACTTGTGGGAATGCTGGGTGAAAGGAAATGTGTGGCTCCTCTCAGATTCTGGAACTTTCTATCACCAAAATGTGAGGAAAAAGTGTTTTTTTGCAGAAGTTTGAGGTTTGCAAAGGATTCTGGGTAACAGAACCTGGTGAGAGCCCCACAAGTCACCCCATTTTGAATTCCCCTAGGTGTCTCATTTAAAAAAAATTACAGGTTTGCTAGGTTTCCCTAGGTGCCAGCTGAGCAAGCCAAATTCCACAGGTAGGCAGTTTCCAAAAAACAGCCAAGTTTTCCTTTTCCTATCACGGGCACTAGGCCTGCCCACACAAGTGAGGTACCATTTTTATCGGGAGACTTGGGGAAATGCTGGGTGAAAGGACATTTGTGGCTTCTTTCAGATTTCCGAACTTTCTATCATAGAAATGTGAGGAAAAAGTGTACTTATTTTTGCTTAATTTTCAGTTTTGCAAAGAATTCTGGGTTATAAAACCTGGTGAGAGCCCCACAAGTCACCCAATTCTGCATTCCCCTAGGTGTCTACTTTACATAAATCTATTGGTTTGCTAGGTTTTCCTAGGTGCCATCTGAGCTAGAGGCCAAAATAAACAGCTATACACTTTGGAAAAAACAGCTCAGTTTTCTTTGGAAAAATGTGATGTGACCATGTTTTGTTTTGGGGCATTTTCTATTGCGGGCACTAGGTTCCTCTCAGATTGCAGCACTTTCTATCACCCATATGTGAGGAAAAATTTTTTTTGCCACATTTTGAGGTTTGCAAAGGATTCTGGGTAACAGAACCCGGTGAGAGCCCTACAAGTTACCCCATCCTCTATTCCCCTAGGTATCTAATTTTGAAAAATTCACAGGTTTGGTAGGTTTTCTTAGATGCTGGCTGAGCTAGCGGCCAAAATTCACAGCTAGGCACTTTCCAAAAAACACAGCAGATTTCAAAGTAAAAATGTGATGTGTCCATGTTGCATTTCTTGTTGCAGGCATTAAGCCTGCGCACCCAAGTGAGGTACCATTTTTATCTGGAGACTTGGGGGAACACAGAATAGCAGAACAAGTGTTATTGCCCCTTGTCTTTCTCTACATTTTTTCCTTCCAAATGTAAGACAGTGTGTAAAAAAGACATCTATTTGAGAAATGCCATGTAATTCAGATGCTAGTATGGGGACCCCGGAATTCAGAGATGTGCAAATAACCACTGCTTCTCAACACCTTATCTTCAGCCAATTTTGGAAATATGAAGGTTTCCTTGATACCTATTTTTCACTTTTTATATTTCACCAAATGAATTGCTGTATACCCGGTATACAATGAAAACCCATTGCAAGGTGCATCTGCTTTATTAGCTTTGCGTACCTAGGGTTCATGATGAAACTACAAGCCCTATATATCCTCACAACCAGAACAGTCCAGTTGACATAACGGTATCTTGCTTTAAAAAATCTGCCATAGCTGGACACAATTATAGAAGAAAACGTGGAGAGAAATGGCTCTTTTCTACCTCAATTTCAGTATTATCTTTATTTTAGCTGTTACTTTCTGTAGGAAAACCTTGACGGATCTACACATACAACCTCTTGCTGAATTCATAATTTTGTCTACTTTTTAGAAATGTTTAGCTATCTGGGATCCAGCATTGGTTTCACACCCATTTCTGTCACTAACTGGGAGGAAGGTAAAAACACACAAAATAGTAAAAATGGGGCATGTCCCAGTAAAGTGCCAAAATTGTGTTGAAAATGTGGTTTTCTGATTCAAGTCTGCCTGTTCCTGAAAGCTGGGATGCTGGTGATTTTAGCACCACAAACCATTTCTTGATGCCATTTTCAGGGACAAAAGACACAGGCTTTCTTCTGCAGTCCTTTTTCCCATTTAAAAAAAAAACAAATTAATTCTTAACTATATTTTTGCTAATTTCTTGTTCTTCTCCAGAGGAACCCATGAAGTCAGGGTGCTTCTAGAATCCGTAGGATGTTGGAAAGGAAGGATGCAAATTTGGCGTAGGTAGCTTATGTGGACAAAATGTTCTGAGGGCTTAAGCTTGAACTGCTCCAAATAGCCAAAACAAGGCCTGCCACCTGAGGGGGGAAAGGCCTGGCAGTAAAAGGGTTAATATATTGCCATACTCCACATCTGCTGCCTGTCTCATATTTTGTATCAACTCAGTGTACTGAAAATGTAACCATATGTTAACATTTCCAATAGTTCCTTATTACGTTTTAGTTTGTTCATGCAGATGTTTCTTAAAAACTGGTTGACGTTTGACAGGAGTCAACTGCAGAAGGTCCCAAAAATTATGAAGTGCTTAGGACCAAACAGAACATCATAGTCAGTTCTGAAGAACTCTTGCATCCTCAGATGAATATTAGCTAGCACTAGATTAGATACTGTTGGACCTGGCTTTTTGACAGGGACATCCCCAAACTTTTTGCCTCCTTCCTCCTATTTTTTCTGACCTGTTGTTGTTGGCTTTTGACCTCTGGGCACTTTACCACTGCTAACCAGTGCTAAAGTGCATATGCTCTCTGGGTAAATTGTACTACTGATTGGTTTATCCATGATTGACTATTTAATTTACTTGTAAGTCCCTGGTAGAGTGCACTACATGTGCCTAGGGCAGGTAGATTAAATGCTACTAGTGGGCCTGCAGCACTGGTTGTGCCACCCACCTCAGTAGCCCCTTAACCCTGTCTCAGGCCTGCCATTGCAAGGCCTGTGTGTGCAGTTTCACTGCCACTTCGACTTGGCATTTAAAAGTACTTGCCAAGCCTAGAACTCCCCTTTTACTACATATAAGTCATCCCTAATGTGTGCCCTAGGTAACCCCTAGAGCAGGGTGCTGTGTAGGTAAAAGGCAGGACATGTACCTGTGTAGTTATATGTCCTGGTATTGTGAAACTCCTAAATTCGTTCTTACACTACTGTGAGGCCTGCTCCTTTCATAGGCTAACATTGGGGCTGCCCTCATACACTGTTGAAGTGGCAGCTGCTGATCTGAAAGGAGCAGGAAGGTCATATTTAGTATGGCCAGAATGGTAATACAAAATCCTGCTGACTGGTGAAGTCGGATCTAATATTACTATTCTAGAAATGCCACTTTTAGAAAGTGAGCATTTCTTTGCACTAAAAACTTGTTGTGCCCTTCAATCCACGTCTGGCTAGGTTTAGTTGACAGCTCCTTGTGCATTCACTCAGACACACCCCAAACACAGGGTACTCAGCCTCACTTGCATACATCTGCATTTTGAATAGGTCTTCCTGGGCTGGGAGGGTGGAGGGCCTGCCCTCACACAAAGGACTGCCACACCCCCTACTGGGACTCTGGCAGACAGGATTGAGCTGAAAGGGAACTTGGTGCATTTCTTAGAGACTCTTTGAAGTCACCCCCACTTCAAAGGCACAACTTAGTATAAAACAGGGCCTCTGCCCTACCTCATCAGACACTTGCTGGAGAAGAAACCTGAACCAGAAACTACATCCTGCCAAGAAGAACTGCCTGGCTGCTCAAAGGACTCACCTGTCTGCTTTTCTACAAAGGACTGCTGCCTTGCTGTTGGCCTGCTGTCTTGCTGAACTCTTGTCTGGCTGTAAAAGTGCTCTCCAAGGGCTTGGATAGAGCTTGCCTCCTGTTCCCTGAAGTCTCAGGACCAAAAAGACTTCACTCTTCCTCTTGGACGCTCCGTGCGCCAAACTTTTCGACGCACAGCTTATTCCGCGGCAAGAAAAACGCCGCACACCGACGCTGATCAACGCGACGCCTTCGGGACGACCGAAACTTTGACGCACGGCCTCGCAAGGACAACGCCGCCCGACTCCGCAGGAGAAATCGACGCGACGCCTGCCGTGAGATCAAAACTTTGACGCGCGGCCTCGCAAGGACAACGCCGCCCGACTCCGCAGGAGAAATCGACGCGACGCCTGCCGTGAGATCAAAACTTTGACGCACGGCCTCGCAAGGACAACGCCGCCCGACTCCGCAGGAGAAATCGACGCGACGCCTGCCGTGAGATCGAAACTTCGACGCGCAGCCCCGCAGAACGACGCGCAGCCGGAAAACAAGCAGGAAAATCCACGCACAGACCCGGGACATCTGGTAATCCCCGCGACCCACAGAAAGAGACTGTCCGCGCGCCGGAAAACGACGCCCAACTTCCCAGCGTGGAAAATAACGACGCAAGTCCGTGTGTGCTGGGGAGAAATCGACGCACACACCCTTTTTCCACGCACCTCTTCCTTTGTGGCCCTCTGAGGAGATTTTCCACCAGAAACCAGGTACTTTGTGTTTGAAAGAGACTCTGTTTACTTTCTAAAGACTTAAGACACTTTATATCACTTTTCAGTGATATCTTTAGAAATTCATATTGCAACTTTGATCGTTTTGACCTGAAGATACCCAGATAAATATTATATATTTTTCTAAATACTGTGTGGTGTATTTTTGTGGTGTTATGCTATGGTGTTGTATGATTTATTGCACAAATGCTTTACACATTGCCTTCTAAGTTAAGCCCGACTGCTCGTGCCAAGCTACCGGAGGGTGAGCACAGGCTGATTTTGGATTGTGTGTGACTTACCCTGACTAGAGTGAGGGTTCTTGCTTGGACAGAGGGCAACCTAACTGCCAACCAAAAACCCCATTTCTAACATTGGTGATCAGCGGTGAGGATAGGACTTGTGTTTGTGCAGTGACATACAGTAGCTAAGTATTTCACTACCTACCCACAGTTGAAGGTCAACTTGATTTTTCATCTTTTTTGGCTCTTGGTTCTCTGATGTCCTCCTGGATATACTATTGATATTTTGGACTTTGGATTTTGGTTTTTGCTGACAAGATCTTATCAAAATGGGATTGTGTACCTACTCATTCTTTGTTCGTACTGACCACCTCACTAAGGCTGACCTAAGGAAGCTTTGCAGACAATGGGGCTTTCCTGTAGCAAGGAGATCTACTAAAGCGGAGATGCTCCATCACTACATAGTCTGGGGGGAGGAAAGATGGGCAGAGAGAGAGGCAGCAAGAAACCAAATGACTAAGTACCTCTCAGATGAGGAGGAGGACTACTCAGATGAGGAGGAAGACTACTCAGAGTTGGACAGTGACCCAGAAATAGATGAATGGCTCCGAAGTCAAAGGCGACAGGAGCAACAATTAGGGGAGTATCTTGCAGAGGTTGAGGCAAAAAGACTCTTAGCCCTGGAAGAAGAAAAGATTGCAGCTCAAGAGCTGAGCTGTAAAGAGTTGAAACTGGAGGCCGGAAGGGCTGAGTCCAGTTCAGATGGTGGCAGCAAAAATCTTGCATCTAGTACTGCTGAAGAAGGGCACAAGCCCAGAGATGTGGTGCCCAACTTGAAGAAGGGAGTTGACACACCCCAGGCAGTTCAAGGGTATGAGGTAGTTCCCGTTATGCACAGGGTCCCTGAGAAGGATTGGGGAACTGGCACAGGGAGTCATATTCCTACTGGGGGGAGGGACACTTTACTGACTCTAGCAGAGAGTGACAGAGAAAAGGGTTCCCCCCTGGTGGACGTCCTGGATATAGAGTGTAGAGACATCCCAGAAGAGTTTGGGTTGAGTGTCAGGGACAGACAGATACTGTCTCACCAGTCTCAGGAGGGTGAAGTAGAGTGCTTTTCCAAGGTTGAGTTACTGGGTGGTTGGGTGAAGGGTACTGTGGTTAATACATGTGAAGGGCAGAGTGATGTAATTGCTGGAGAGCATATGTCTGGTCCTTATTTTCCAGAGCTACGCCAACACCAGGTGGAGTGTGAGTTCTCTGACCCCAGGGAACTTACAATGGAGGCAGACTTCTGAGTGAGTACCAGAGAGTCTGAAGAGGCATTTGGGGGTGCTCCTGAAGGGAGTGGTCTAGGTGGTTCCCAACCGAGTGTGGTGGGAGAGGATTGTAGTGTCCCAGGTAGGTCCCAGGTCCTAGAGGGTTCCCTGAGGGAACACCAGGAGGGAAGCCTAGCCTGTACCGTAGGGCCACCTTTTGAGGGAAGCCCCGCAGTGTCAGAAGAACTTGGGGGGGTGACTGTAGCCAGCATCCCAACAGTTCTGGTGTCTGGCAGTACCCCTCCTAGTGAGGGGGTGCAGAAGTCCAGACATAGGGTTGAGAGGGGGTTGCAGACCCCAGTGGAGGACCTTGAGAGTCAGGGGACAGCTCTGAGAGCAGAGCCCCCCAGGAATGACCCAGGTGAAACCGTTTCTGGTTTGGGGGAAACCCAGACTCTGCGGGATGGGCAGAGGTCGGGAGACCTGCGCCAACCAGACTCTTGTGTGGCCCTTGGGGACGGTGTGTCCCTTGTGGGGGGTGAGAGTGCCCCCCAGGAAGTCCTGGCATGCCAGGCAAAGATTCAACCTCAGGGTGGTGACTCTGGGTTGGATACCCAGGTTCAGAGGTTAAACTCTGACCTGGTGGGAGGTAGATGTGCCTCCCAAGAAGTCCTGCTGTGCCAGGCAATTGTCCAACCTCAGGGTGTTGACTCTGGGTTGGATGACCAGGTTCAGAGGTTAAACTCTGACCTGGTGGGGGGTAGGTGTGCCCCCCAGAAAGTCCTGGTGTACCAGGCAGTGGTCCAACCTCAGAGTGCTGACTCTGGGTTGGATAACCGGGTTCAGAGGTTAAACTCTGACCTGGTGGGGGGTAGGTGTGCCCCCCAGAAAGTCCTGGCGTGCCAGGCAATTGTTCAACCTCAGAGTGCTGACTCTGGGTTGGATAACCGGGTTCAGAGGTTAAACTCTGACCTGGTGGGGGGTAGGTGTGCCCCCCAGAAAGTCCTGGCGTGCAAGGCAATTGCCCAACCTCAGGGTGGTGACCCTGGGTTGGGGAACCAGGCTCAGAGGTTAAACTCTGACCTGGTGGGAGGTAGGTGTGCCTCCCAGAAAGTCCTGGTGCGCCAGGCAATTGTTCAACTTCAGGGTGGTGACTCTGAGTTGAATGGCCCAGTTCAGAGGTTAAACTCTGACCTGGTGGAGGGTCAGTGTGCCCTCCAGGAAGTCCTGGCGTGCCAGGCAATTGTTCAACTTCAGGGTGGTGACTCTGAGTTGAATGGCCAAGTTCAGAGGTTAAACTCTGACCTGGTGGAGGGTCAGTGTGCCCTCCAGGAAGTCCTGGCGTGCCAGGCAATTGTTCAACTTCAGGGTGGTGACTCTGAGTTGAATGGTCAGGTGCAGAGGTTAAACTCTGACCTGGTGGAGGGTCAGTGTGCCCTCCAGGAAGTCCTGGCGTGCCAGGCAATTGTTCAACTTCAGGGTGGTGACTCTGAGTTGAATGGTCAGGTGCAGAGGTTAAACTCTGACCTGGTGGGGGGTAGGTGTGCCTCCCAGGAAGTCCTGGTTTGCCAGGCAGTGATCCAGTCTGAGGGTACAGACCCTGGGCTGGAAGACCAGGTTCAGGGTGTCCCCCCGGACCTGGAGGGAGGGGCTACTGATAACAGTGCCCCTACCATGTTGTCTTCTGAGGAGGCCACTCCTAGTTGGAGGGTGCTGGACCCCAGAAGGGAGGGCAGGGGGAGGGAAGCCTCACCCCGGGCCCTAGTCCAACCTGAAGGTACAGGCCCCAGGTTGGAGGGCCAGTTGCAGGTTAACAGCCCTGCACTGGTGGAGGAATGGTACAGGGTGACTTCTGTAAGCACCCTGACCATGTTGGACTCTGGGGGTACCGCTCCAGGAGGGTGGGTACAAAGCCCCAGAGGGGAGGACCAGGTTCAGGCTTTCATCCCTGACCTGGTGGAAGGGAGAGTGGTTAAAGGGTGCCCAGCACCTGGGGCTACCGCCCCCCACTCTCCACAGCCACAGTGGTTGGAGAGCTTTGAGAGGCCTGGGGCCTGGCTCTCATCCCTGGCAGCTGTTAGTAATCACTGTGGCTTGCTGTCCGGGTGGACAGAGTTATCCCTGGGGAGGGGACAAGTGTCACACCCCAGGGGTAGAGTGGGCAACACCACTGTGTTGGTCATGGTGGTACTATCCTGCTCCTGGGATACATCTGTGAGCAAAGTAAGGTTAGGTGCTGCACAGATGGGATCCGCAGGTAAGGAGAAATGTTCCCCATGGGTTGGCTTAGTGGGCCCTGAGAGTATGGACAGAGTGATCCAATTGGAGTCAGGAAGGCGAAGAACTGGAGCATGCCCCTGCTGTTGTGGGCCTGGGTCCTTGTTCTGTCGCCTCAAACAGGGAAGTACATCAGGATAGTGATTGTTCTCCCCTGGCTTTAGGGTGGTAGGGGGTCATGTTGGACCTGGCTTTTTGACAGGGACATCCCCAAACTTTTTGCCTCCTTCCTCCTATTTTTTCTGACCTGTTGTTGTTGGCTTTTGACCTCTGGGCACTTTACCACTGCTAACCAGTGCTAAAGTGCATATGCTCTCTGGGTAAATTGTACTACTGATTGGTTTATCCATGATTGACTATTTAATTTACTTGTAAGTCCCTGGTAGAGTGCACTACATGTGCCTAGGGCAGATAGATTAAATGCTACTAGTGGGCCTGCAGCACTGGTTGTGCCACCCACCTCAGTAGCCCCTTAACCCTGTCTCAGGCCTGCCATTGCAAGGCCTGTGTGTGCAGTTTCACTGCCACTTCGACTTGGCATTTAAAAGTACTTGCCAAGCCTAGAACTCCCCTTTTACTACATATAAGTCATCCCTAATGTGTGCCCTAGGTAACCCCTAGAGCAGGGTGCTGTGTAGGTAAAAGGCAGGACATGTACCTGTGTAGTTATATGTCCTGGTAGTGTGAAACTCCTAAATTCGTTGTTACACTACTGTGAGGCCTGCTCCTTTCATAGGCTAACATTGGGGCTGCCCTCATACACTGTTGAAGTGGCAGCTGCTGATCTGAAAGGAGCAGGAAGGTCATATTTAGTATGGCCAGAATGGTAATACAAAATCCTGCTGACTGGTGAAGTCGGATCTAATATTACTATTCTAGAAATGCCACTTTTAGAAAGTGAGCATTTCTTTGCACTAAAAACTTGTTGTGCCCTTCAATCCACGTCTGGCTAGGTTTAGTTGACAGCTCCTTGTGCATTCACTCAGACACACCCCAAACACAGGGTACTCAGCCTCACTTGCATACATCTGCATTTTGAATGGGTCTTCCTGGGCTGGGAGGGTGGAGGGCCTGCCCTCACACAAAGGACTGCCACACCCCCTACTGGGACTCTGGCAGACAGGATTGAGCTGAAAGGGAACTTGGTGCATTTCTTAGAGACTCTTTGAATTCACCCCCACTTCAAAGGCACAACTTAGTATAAAACAGGGCCTCTGCCCTACCTCATCAGACACTTGCTGGAGAAGAAACCTGAACCAGAAACTACATCCTGCCAAGAAGAACTGCCTGGCTGCTCAAAGGACTCACCTGTCTGCTTTTCTACAAAGGACTGCTGCCTTGCTGTTGGCCTGCTGCCTTGCTGAACTCTTGTCTGGCTGTAAAAGTGCTCTCCAAGGGCTTGGATAGAGCTTGCCTCCTGTTCCCTGAAGTCTCAGGACCAAAAAGACTTCACTCTTCCTCTTGGACGCTCCGTGCGCCGAACTTTTCGACGCACAGCTTGTTCCGCGGCAAGAAAAACGCCGCACACCGACGCTGATCAACGCGACGCCTTCGGGACGACCGAAACTTTGACGCACGGCCTCGCAAGGACAACGCCGCCCGACTCCGCAGGAGAAATCGACGCGACGCCTGCCGTGAGATCAAAACTTTGACGCACGGCCTCGCAAGGACAACGCCGCCCGACTCCGGAGGAGAAATCGACGCGACGCCTGCCGTGAGATCAAAACTTTGACGCACGGCCTCGCAAGGACAACGCCGCCCGACTCCGCAGGAGAAATCGACGCAACGCCTGCCGTGAGATCGAAACTTCGACGCGCAGCCCCGCAGAACGACGCGCAGCCGGAAAACAAGCAGGAAAATCCACGCACAGACCCGGGACATCTGGTAATCCCCGCGACCCACAGAAAGAGACTGTCCGCGCGCCGGAAAACGACGCCCAACTTCCCCGCGTGGAAAATAACGACGCAAGTCCGTGTGTGCTGGGGAGAAATCGACGCACACACCCTTTTTCCACGCACCTCTTCCTTTGTGGCCCTCTGAGGAGATTTTCCACCAGAAACCAGGTACTTTGTGTTTGAAAGAGACTCTGTTTACTTTCTAAAGACTTAAGACACTTTATATCACTTTTCAGTGATATCTTTAGAAATTCATATTGCAACTTTGATCGTTTTGACCTGAAGATACCCAGATAAATATTATATATTTTTCTAAATACTGTGTGGTGTATTTTTGTGGTGTTATGCTATGGTGTTGTATGATTTATTGCACAAATGCTTTACACATTGCCTTCTAAGTTAAGCCCGACTGCTCGTGCCAAGCTACCGGAGGGTGAGCACAGGCTGATTTTGGATTGTGTGTGACTTACCCTGACTAGAGTGAGGGTTCTTGCTTGGACAGAGGGCAACCTAACTGCCAACCAAAAACCCCATTTCTAACAGATACCAACCTAACTTTTTCAGAACTCTGAATAGTTCCTGACAGCATTACCAGATAACTTCAGGTACTGTAGTTTGTTGTCATGTTCCATAGGCAACATAAGTAGTTTGTGCAACGTGATTCCTTTAATGCTGTGCGTAGCTAGACCAGTAAGAGCAGTTACAATGCATGATAGATCACAACTAGTTTTCCTGTAAACAAACGTAGTCAGCAATTTTTTCACCTGTACCTGTCTGACGACGAACATATCGAAATGTAGGGTTTAATGTTATAAAAATACATTCAAATTTATCATGTAGGAGTCCATGCTCTGCAGTTGTTTTTCAGCTGTTTTTCATTTAGTTGAGAGAGCCAACTTTCTACATCAATGTTCTGACTCCTCGTTTGACCCATAGCATTTTCCACTTCATTTATAGCTATGGATGCCTCATTTTCAATTCTCGGCTGGCCAAGGGGACCTTAACTATTAGGCCCTGGGCCCTGGCTATCTTGTGAAATGCTGTTTGCAACTTCTATATCAATTGTTTCTTCTGGTTGGATTTCATCTTTCCAAATGTTTAAAAGGCATTCGCTGTGCAATTTTAAGGAATTGCAAAAATAGCAATTCCTTCAACTTGGGACCCCATTTAGAGAATCACAAATTGCGATTCTCTAAATAGGAAATCGCAAATAGGGAATCCCTATTTGCAATTTCCAAAGTACATGTATCAAGCATTTCCTAAATGCGAATTGGGCATTTGGGAAATGCAATTACCACCAAATCCAATTTGGTGGTAAGCATGTGCAATTTTTAAAAAATGCATCATAAATCCATTTAAAAAAATGACATGTAGCGCACAAATGTCCCTAGGGCATGTGTGTGCCTCACATGTCCCCAAATATTTTTTTGGGTTGCATCAGAGGGGGCCCTTAGGCCCCCAGCACCCTGGGGTTTGCATTACCTAATTAGCAAATTCCTAACTGGATTTCCCAAATTGGGAAAATGCAATAACATTCACACATATGAGCCTGTAGGCCCATAGGGATGAATGGAGTCCACTTCTCTAATTGTGATTCAGTAATAGCGATTGCGAGTTTAAGAAATCGCTATTACCGAATTGCAAATTTCATACATCCCATTTTGCTTTCTTAAATAGCAATTTTTTTTAATTCGCTATTTAAGAAATGCAAACCGGGAGCTTGATCCATCTCGCCCTTGGTTTTGAATGTCTCACTAAACAACCATTACAGCCAGTCACCCCCAACTTTCCGTGATCAATAGTTTCATCTATTTTATATTGCTGCAGTACTTCATGCAAACAAAGGTTTTCCAGATAGGATCTCTGAATAGGGTAATAAGTGTCCATTGTATTCATTTTAAGGAGCTCAGTGCTTTCTGGATCAAACTGAGAAATATATTGAATTTCAGGAAATGGTTTCAACACACATTTTCATGTTGATGACAGGCCTAAACTAGCCCAAAATATTGATTTGGATTTAAGAACTGAGTGTGCCATGAGCTTCATGAGATCCAATTTCCTTGTGTGAGGGCAACTTTAAACTGAATCTGTAAAGTGTTTTACTTAAAGACTTCTCTGCAGCTATCTTTTTCCATATACCCTTCATTTCTGTCTTTTCTGCCTTTTTTATATATGAAGTGACATAATGAGCTATAGCAATAGAATTGTCAGCAACAAACAGAATATCCATGTTGGCATTCCACATGGACATGTAATCACTCATTTTGAAGACTCAATTAATTTACGGTTCTATGCATTTTTAGGTGATTTCCATGTAACAGTGTGCCTTACCACAGACATACAACTGTTTACTGATCCTTTGGAGGTTACAGGCCTAGGGAATCCAAAATGACCCTTAGTGTAGTATTTACTTTTTGCTTTGTATCTCTATTGATAATGTTTGCCATATTTATGGAACTGGAATCACAAGACCTGTTGCTTAAGAGTTCTGCACAGGGACACTTCTCGACTGTCACAAGTTAGATAGTCCTCAATGAATGACAACACTGAGGTGGTCATTATGTGTTTGGTGGTCCCCGGACTACCAAGCCGGCTGTGGTGGTCACACCGCCACAAGGCCGGCAGAATAGACTGCCATATCATGACCATGGTGGTGATCCGAACAGAACACAGCCAATACACCGCCAGTACCGCCAGTGTGGACGGACCACACGGCCAGCGGTAGGCATATCCAGGCTGGCGGAGTCCATGTTTCTGCCAAGCATATTACAAGGTAGCACACTGCCAGGATTTCTGGGGTGGTCTCACCGCCAGGAAAAGCCTTGCGGAAATGAACAATATAAAAGGAGACACTCACCTTCAGGAACACAGACATGTCTGCAGACACCATAGAACCCGAACTTGAAGTCTTCCCACTGCTCCTGATGGCCACACAACTCCAGAACCAGCAGGAAGACAGCACCCATAAGTACTCCCGCCTGGCACACATTGGAGGGAAAGGCATTAGTACACATTTACCCAGCACGGCTAGCGACTGCTGCACACACATGCAAAAAGACACCTGTACCAACACAAAAAGACGCCTACATACACACACACACACCATGGCTAACATGCACGTGCCATACACACACCACATCGCACACATGCTGCTGTCAAACACATTCATACACAACACTACTGAGTTGCACAACAACAACACCATCGCAATCACACAAACACATTGGCAGAGAGGCACAAAACACATCTCCACAGGACAACAGATACTGGCATCAAGGAATAACAACAGCACACAGCCAATCCAAACCAAAACACTGTCAAACAACGTGTCAGAGCACACGCCACGTCCACCCAACATACAAAACAGATCACAGATGCATCACTACACACACGGATGCACACACCACTACCACACAATGCCACACAACACCACGCAACACATCACAACAAGACCATAGCACTAGTCACCTACACAACTCATGCAGCTACAGAAACACATTACTTTCACAGAACACACACATCAGATAACACAAATACAACACATACATGTGAAGGAAAGGCAGGACAAGTATGTAACCTTCAACACCAATGGTACCATTGTTCAGATGTATTGTAATAAATCATTTTTAAAAAGTCCAGCTATATACAACATAGGCCTACTGGCCAGCCTAAAAATCTAGTGTGCCCCAGGCACACAGGGCAAAGTATCTGGCCCCAGCTTGACTCCCGACTGCAAAGTGGCCTCCAGATGGCAGGGGCATCAATGGAACAGGCAGGAACCTCAGGGGTGAGGGGTCAGAGGTGCGGGCTTTGGTTTTGGGGGGGCTTTGGCTTGGGTTCAGGCTTGGGGAGAGTTTGGGTTTAGCCTTAGCATTTGGGGGAGGGCCCTTCACCTTGGATTTCAGAGGGATGGCCTTCTGTCAGGTGGGGGTTGAAGTTTTAGCAGGGGAAGGGCTATGGATGGTATCGGGGGCATGAGAGGACTGGGAAGTGGAAGTAGTGGGTTTGGGGAGGGTAGCAGGGTGCTTGGGGGAACCGCGGGCTGGGGCAGTGGGAGGGAACAGGGAAACCTCATAAAGTCATGTGTGTGCTGGATGTCTGTTGGGTGGGTGAGTGCAGGCGTTTAGGTGTCTTGGGAGGAAGAGGGAAGGAGATGCAGGGATATGCCAGGGTGGATGTGTGAGTGTCTGTTTTGGTGGTTCCTGAAGGTAAGGTGGATGTGCTGCATGTAGGGTTGTTCGTAGTCATGGTGAGTGCGCATGTGGTGTACGGAGTGGATGTATGCGAGTCTGCTATTGTGGTGACAGTGGGTATGAGGGGACTTGTGGCTGGATCTGGGAATATTTTTGTTGTAATAGCAGGTTTGAGTGGTGTAGTGTCTGGTAGGAAGGAGGTGGTAGGGGAGTCTGTGTAGGGAGTAGTTGTTGTTGTGTCTGCATGTGTGTCGTCTGTGTGCATGGCAGTGGTGGGTCCTGTGGTGCTTGTGTTTGTCCTAGCGAACCGTGTCTGTTAAGGTGGATGAATGGTGGTCTGACTGTGTGCTCTGGATGGGTGTTGGAGAGGTGTGTGGAATTGGGCACAACTAGATGGAGGGGGGACGGAAGATGAAGGGGCACCGGCTGCCGTCAACAATGAGGCTAGAGTCTGAAAGGATCTCTGCAGGGCAGTCAGGGCACTGTGAATGTCTTCCGGGTAGGCATTGCTCTGCTGTATCTGTGATGCCAGTCTCTGGATGGCATTCACAATGGTAGACTGTCCCATAGAGATGGACCTCAGGAAGTCAATAGCCTCCTCATTGAGGGCAGCAGGGCTGACTGGGGCAGGAGCAGAGGTGGCTACAGCAAAGGAGATGCCCACCCTCCTGGGTGAGTGGGCATGGGCAAGTGGGAGGGGAGCTACAGGGAGGGTGGTGCTGGGATAGGCGTGGTGGACAAGGATGGTGCTGGGCTCATCCCAAATGGGTCTGCCACTAACAGGGAGCATCTATCGGAGGAGGAATCTGAAAAGGATGTTGTAGTTCCGGTCTACTCATGGCACTCCCCTCACCCTCTGTCCCACTGGTACCCTCAGATCTGCTGGTATCAGCCTCCTGGGTCCTGTGGGCGGCAGCTTCCCCACTGTCCGGTGCCCTTTTTCCCCTGCCTGATGATGTTGATGCACACAAAGACAGAGGAGGAGAGGGAGGGTGGGAAAGAAAGAAAGTATAGAATGGGTCAGAACTTACCCATCCTTACCACAGAGCAACAACTTATCATTCTGCTGGTATGCCATGGCAGGGCATGCCTTTACATTGACGTGCATAACTGTGGGACATCTTTTGGAAACCAAAGCTATGCAGAAAAAACCTACTAATGTGGGAACATTGGCACACATTGACTTCATGACAGGTATAACAATGCACATTTGCATTGCAATTACCATATTTCCATGGTCTATTAACTTGACATATCCTGTACTATCTAAACCAACATTATCATGCATGGGAAGGTAGCATGCCCACAAATCCATATACAATGTGGTCAGTAACTACTTGGTGTTCTGCAGCCATCTACACATTCAGGTAAAGGCAACTGATTGAGAACTCAGAAATTACCTCTGTGATTGTGGCAGAGTACTACTGATGGCAATGGCTTAACCCCTCAGGTATACTGATGCTGATGGAAAGGGCAGGTCCCTCAAAATATGTGAAGGGTGTCTAGACAAACCCACACACAGAATCAGTCCCCTCATAAGTCACTGTCTGCATGGTATTGGCACCCATACCCTATGCAATTCCTGCCAGGGTGGCTGATATCCATAGTACATGTGCATCTATAAAGAGAGCCACACTATATCTCACCACTAGTAGGCTACTCAAACCCATACAAGCCAAACATTAGTGAGGTGTGAGTGTGTACTTACTCCCCTTATGGCTGCTGTACTGCCCTCAAGCACCCATCCACATCAGGGTAGGTCACTGCCAAAAAGCGGGCCATTAGGGTGGTCAGAGTCTGACGGGTACCCCTCCCTCATTGGGAGGACATCCCCAGCTAGCCCTGGGGTCTTACGGACTCAGCGTCTCAGGTCCTCCCACCGCTTTCTGCAGGGGTGATCCGTCGTCTATGGACCCCTGTGGTCCACACTTGCTTAGCGATGGCACGCCAAATCCCCTTCTTCTGATGGGTGCTGACCTGCATGGATGTCACAGACAGAAGGAGAAAATCATGTAGAGTGGCATCGCAGCAACAGCAGTGAACTTCACACATCAGACACATCTCATGCCTACACACAAAAGCACAAACTCCATTGCCACCTGCATGCTTCCACTCCGTGTGCATTGTCATAATGCCTTTCAGCCTCACACACACAACTATCAGACAGGACCGTATAATTGGACTCACCTGCTGCTCTGGTGCCCCATACAATGGTCCATACAGGGGTAGGACCCTGTCCACTAGCTTCTCCAACTCCTCCTGGCTGAAGGCAAGGGGCCTACCTACTACAGGACATGGCATTTTGGCTCCCAGAGACAGTACACAGCAGCTTACGGAGTGGAGAACTTCCTTGCACAAGTATCAGGATTCACGTGACTTATGCAACAGAAAATGGCAGTCACGGCCACCTATTACATGACCGTCTCCGCCGGTAGTGATCTTCATAGGTCCCAGTCTCCCATAGGCAACAATGTTATTCAATGAGGAGTTGCACGGCGGTTGCCACCGTCTACCGTCATGATGACTAACACCGGTGGAATGAGGTCACTTCCATCTGTCCTGTGTATGCAGGACAGGCGGCTTCCATTTTAGATGTCATCTGTGTATTGTAGGTGAATTATAGGTCCATCCTGGATGATATGTAGTGACAATTGCATAGATTGACTATGTCCACACATCAAAGCTTAGTTCACACATGTGATATTAATGAGCAGTGTAGTTAGATGGACTGATGACAATAAAAGGACATATGCAGTCACTTGCTGCATCATAGATGGAGTAACCATAGTTGTATGGATTTCACAGTCAATGTTCAGTATTGTGTTGAAGGATGTACTGTGTGCTTTGCTCCAACACCTGGACAGCTACATCAGGTTCCCCCAGTGTGGGAATTTACCCACTGTTAAAGCTGACTTCTATGATATGGGACATGCCCCTCATGTGATAGGGACCATAGATGGCTCCCACTTTGCTTTTATCCCTCCTAGAGTTAATGAACAATTGTACAGGAACAGGAAAAACATTTACTCCATACATGTCCAAGTGGTGTGTCTCCCTGACCAGTATATCTCCCAAGTGACAGCCAGGTTTCCTGGATATGTGCATTACTCCTACATTCTATTCTGAGGAACAGCCATGTCACACACATTATGGCTCAGTTGGTATGTGGCTAGTGGAAGGGGCCTGCTGGTGGGTGGATGACGGACGCAGTATGGTTGTTAGTTCTTTGAGCATGCCTGCAGGGCCTCCTGATGGTATTCCCCCTGCAGTCTCTGGTTCTCATACAAGTTGGAGAGTATCTGGCCAATCTTGTCCTGGGATTGCTGGTATGCTCCTAGGACTTGGGAGATGGCCTCCTGGACAGTTGTTCCCCTTGGGTGCCCCATCCATTAGCCCACAGGTGCCCTCCCACTGCCCCTGGCCCCCTGTGTCTGTGCCCGTGGCATGGTGTGCCCACTCCCACTTACACCAGGACCTTCATCATCTTGGGGGTGAGGGGTAGACTCTGGTCCCTGCACTATGGGGCACAATGCTGATTGAGCAGTCCTTAGGACACAGGATTGGGGATGAGGGGTTGGCTGTGCTGTTGTTGAACAGGGATGGGAAGCTCAGATGTCGGCACTGTGAGGCTGGTGGTGGTGGACTGACCAGTTGTCCCATATGGGGCAGGTAAGTCCTCAATGTTCAGACATCCAGAGTAGTAGTCCTCATTCGGTCCTTCATCCTGGAGTGGGCTGTCTGTCTCTTGCATCCTCTGCAGGGTGGCAGTGGCAGGGTTTCCTGTGGAGGGAGTGAGTTACATTGTGGAAGTATACTTGTTCATATCATTGTCTGATGCATACGGTGGCTTGACTTGCTTCCCATTGATGGCAGTGACAGATGCAGCACTGCAGACATTGTTTGAGGGTGAAGGATTGTGACATTGGTTCCATGTTCCATTGAGGGTTCTGGATAGTGGATAACACTGCTGTCATTGCCTTGTTGTGGTACGCAGTCGAAGCATCCAGTTGGTGTAGCTGGTGCGATGGTTTTACATGCAGGTGTTCCACTGTGAAGTGGGAATAACAGCTTTTCATGTGAAGTGAGTAATGCATTGTGGGAGTTGTAGTGCTTGCCGTTGTAAGTGCTATCCATGCGTTAGGGACGGACTGTGTGGGGATAGTGGCAGTGGGTTGGTGTGGCATGGGGGAGGAGCATTAGGTTATTGTGGGAGTAAGTGTAAGATGGGGAGAATTGGGATGTGTTAGGGTGGTGAGGACACATGCTGTACAGGAGTCGTTGGTGCCAGGGGAGTGTTTGTGACTCACCAGAATCCAGTCCTCTGGTTATTCCAGTCAGGCACTCCGGATGCAGGATGGCCAAGTCCTTCTCCCCTCATGATGTTATCTCTTGGGGAGGAGGTGGGGGCCCATCACCGGTTTTGTTCATGTCATGGTGGTAGTGATGTGTTTGAGGGGGTGTTGTGTGCAATGGTGGAATGTTTGGTGCATGATGTGGTGTGTGGGATGCTTAGTATTGTGTGCTGGTGTGTTGTGGTGTTTGGGTGCAGTTGTGAATTGTGTATAGTGTTTATGGTGCAGTTGTATGGTGTGTGCTGAGTGTGAAGTGCATATATGCTTATGTTGTAACAGTGCTAATTTGTCAGTTTGTGGGTCCTTGCTGTGTCTATCTGTGGTTGTAGTTGCAAAGGGTTGTGGGTTGTGTGGGGGTGTGTTTTGTAGTGGTGTATGTGGGTGTGTCTAATGTGTGTATGTGTCTCAGGTGTGGGGTATTCATACAGTCCAATGTGGTGTGGTGTTCAGGCTGAGCTGTGTTTTTGACCACAGCAGTTCACACTGCCATTGGTTTACCGCCGTACAATGACTGCTGTGCTCATTTGTGGTGTGTGATATGGAGGGTGGAATGTTGTTGATGTGGCAGTGCTGGTGGTGGGGCAGCTCTCGGTCACCCTGGCAGTCTCAGTTTTGTGACTGTTTTGGGGCGATCTTCAGTATGTGGCTGGTAATATCAGGATACTGCCAACAGTGGTGGTATTTTGGCAGCCGCCACCACGGTGGTCTTCCAAAAAGATTGCCAAACTCGTAATGAGGGCCTGAGTTATCAGTATCTACACCACACTTTGGTGCATCTTTCACCCACAATAACATCAGTATATGTGGGCACTTTTAGCTTGCTATTTATTTTTCCAGGAAAAGTTCACAATCTCACCCAGCTGAGGATTAATTTTGTTACAGATAAAATGGAACACGGCTCAAAATCTGTGCTTTTAGTATCTACAAACATTCACAGGATCAATGGAACACAATCTAGCTGGAGACTTAAAATCTGTCTCTGCAATGTATGCATTACCTTACCTGAGAAAGTTGGCAAAATCATCCCAAACATACTCTGTACAGCTCAAAGTAACAAACATGGTAGGTGCACAACATACACTTTAAATCACCATGGCAACAAAACGATATTCATTGATACCACTGTGGCAAGCCCTGATGTTCATCAAATTACTTTCTAGTACCTCACCTTTACCATGTATTTTTTCTACAATATCGCGTGCAGTGATGTCATTAAACCAGGTCACTGTTCTCATAACAAGGCCAATAGCATAAAACAGCATTTAAAAAGATCATTGTCAAACAAGAGGTGGAAAATGTGTGGTATGTTTTGCCTCAAGCACGAGCTTCAGAGTATAATCTATCTACTGATGTGGGAATCTGTATTGGACATTTACCTTTATGACCACCTTCTCCTGTAGGAAACAAAATGGAAAACACTGTGGTTCTAAACACTTTTCCCACACACTTACCGGCTCTTCTTTTGCTTGCTTCAGTTGATACAATCTTTAAAATATCAGTCATTCATGTTCATATATTTCTTCTTCTGCTTTAATTAAATTTCTCAAGCTGAGCAGAAAGAACTGAGGTGGGATTGCCTCTTCTAAGACAGGTGACCTATTCTTCTACATCTTTGTAAGGTTAAGGTATTGCAAATCTCTCAGTCTCCTGTTTTTTCACAAATGTCATGTTTTTACCTGTGGTTTGTGGTGAGTTTATAAGCAACAAACACACACTTTGGAATTTCTGCAGTTGCCTTTTCATTTGTACAATTTTCTAAAATTTTAGACCCATATTTATACTTTTTTTAGCTCCGTATTTGCGTCATTTTTTGACGCAAAAGCGGTGCCAACTTACAAAATACAATTGTATTTTGTAAGTTTGCGCTGCTTTTATGTCAGAAAGTGGCGCAAATGCGGCGCTAAAAAAGTATAACTATGGGCCTTCGTCTCCACAACTATCTCATTGTCCTTATATTCCTTTCAAGTCCAAAATATGTAATCTGCATATTTTCTATATCAGAATTGACTTCAGAATGACTACCTCTTAGTAACACATCATTAAGTTTTCGAAACTGGAGAGCTGGCCATTTTACAGATATTAACCTTCTAACTGGTTTATACATTTTAGTGTGATCCACAGACAGCATCCGTATGTGATGGAAAATACTGACATAAATCTGTTGAGATAAGCAAGGCAATGAATTTCCATGAGGGTTTATCAGCCTTCTATCTCAACAAGGATCAGTGATTTGTAGGAGTTACATTTTTGTTCCACAGTTCCTCTTCTTATTCTCCATTTGTGCTGAATTTGTGTCCTTTTTTCATGCAAATTCGCTGCAAAACTAACTCCATATTTACATTTTGATGTTAGACCCATCTAACGTCAAAATATTGGAGTTTGCACCAGTTTTTAGATGTGTGAACCTACCTTGCATCAAAGAGATGCAAGGTATGGGTTCCAATCTAAAAGTTGGTGGTATCCCCATATTTATACCCGTGTGCTAAAATGACACATGGGTGGGAGGGGGCTAAATAATGGTGCAAAGCCTTCTTTGCATCATTATTTAACGTCTGGGTCAGACCAGGCATTAGGGGAAACCCGGGGAGCTATTTCCATGGTTGAACACCATGGAATGGGTCCACAGGTGCCCTCCTCAAGGCCCAAGAACACCCTCACTCACACCAGAGGGACACCGGAGGCTGGGGGATCCCATCCCAGGTACGTAGAGTAAGTATTAATAAGTATTTTTTCTTTAAATCAAAGGGTCATGGAGACCCAACTTGGTGCCCCCTGAATGGCACAGGGTGCAATGGCCATGCCCAGTGACACTGTTCCCCTTTGCTGGTTATTGGGGTGGTGGGTATGACTCCTGTTTTTTCTAAGACAGTAGTCATGTGGTATGGATGGCTTTGCATCAGCAAATTATGCTAGGCTGGTGAGAGGCATTTTTGTTGCCTCTAACCAGCCTAACCTCGTTTTGGTGCAAAACCCACTTCTCCCATACCGCCACCCCCACCCGACTAACGTCATTTTTTTTAGACTTGCGGAATTCCATAAATTTGGCGCTCAGCTGGCACTCTGAAATGAGGCTATACTTTTTGACGCAAAACGGAGTATGCACAGTTTTGCATCAAAAAGTATAAATATGGGCCTAAGTTCATGAATACATTCTTGTCTTATGTTGCATACATTTCTACACTTCCACTCAAAAATTTGTTTTTGAGGACGTTGACCTAATTCTGCATTAGTTAGCACTTTCTCTAAGTTCGTAGACACTATTTTTTTCAAACAGGGTATCTTCATTGGTTTCATATGCACAACTATCTCTGCTCTGTCAATTGCAAACACTAATTTATGTTCCTGTAAATAACTCTAAAAAAATGCCTCATTCCTGGAACTGTATTTTTGCTGTCCCTGAAAAATACTGCAACAAGTTTGTTTTATTAACTTTAACCTTTTGCAGGCATTTTTTAAGTGACCTAACCAGTTAAATGTTCTCATTCTCTTCAAAATAGGAATTCTATTCACATGGCTTGTAAAGCACATGGCTGCCTGCAACGAGCTTCCCAGCACTATCAGTCCCAGCTGGAGTGAAGATATTTAGGAATATTTAGGGAAAGAGGAAGGTTTTCAATTGCTTCCTGAAGCCCATTAGGTTGTCATCTAGCATCAGGCTAGTAGGTAATAAGTTTTTGAGTTTTAGTGCAAGATATATGGAAGAACAACCTCTAACTTTAGCTCTCTTGATTCTGGAGACAATGAGAAGACCAAGATTGTTTTATCTGAGAAATCTGTTTGTCTGATAGTGGGGTAACCAACTGATAAAGGATATGTGGGCCCACTTTACATTTTGCCCGATGCATGATACATAGGCCCATATTTATGAGCCCCTTGTGCCACCTAGCTTAAATTTTTTTACACTAATGTGGCATTAGGTTAGCAAAACCGCTGCGTCATATTTACAAAGTGGTAAAATGCACGCCACATTATGCCTCCAGTTGCATGCAAATGGGGCATTCGGGCGGTAGGAGGCCCTGAAAAAGGGTGCAGTGAAAACTGTAAGATTCCACTGCACCATTTTTTGCGTTATGTCTGACTCCTGCCTAAGGCAGGTGTTAAAATGACGCTTTCCTCGTTTTCAATATGCATCCCTTTCACTTCGCAGGATTAGCATTACATTTTTTTTGCGCTAATCCTGCAAAGCGCCCAACTACTGTCAAAATGTCTGATGCTAGTTTCCTAGCATGCGCCATGGTGTGCCTTATCATATATACGGCGCACACATGGTGGTATTAGGGGGTGCATTGGGGCACATGAAAAGTGCTGCTTTTCATAAATATGGTCCAAAGTGCCTTGAATTGTATTCTACAATGGATTGCCAGCAGTGAAGAGTTTTGAGTGCTGCACGTGCATATTTCATTTTCAGAATACCCAGCAGTATTCAGGCCATAGCATTCTGGATCATCTGGAGTTCTTTAATGACAAGCATTGAACAGCCAAGGTAAAGTGAGTTGCCATAGTCAAGGCGGGATAAAATTAATCCTTGAATCACTTTCCTTTGGGTCTCCATACGGAGCCATTTCAGTATCCTCCTTAAACTTTTAAGGAGGCTGAAGCAGCTAGCAGCCACCTTCTTTACATGGGATGTCCTTGAAACATGTTTAGCTAGGGTAACCCTCAAACTCTTATATTATAATGGCTTTCTCTTAATAAATAGCTTTTTCTTTATTACAAACACCTTGTCTACTAGTGACACAACAAACCTTTTTTAGGTTTTACAATGCTTTACTGCTTTTCACTGTCTTAATGCTTTTCATAATATTAGACACTATTTATCTAAGGAAGGAAGTCTGAAAAGCTTTTTGAACTTCTTCTTTTTAAATCTGGTTGTTCTCTTTCTTTTCTGGAATTATATTTGTTCAAAAAGCAATAGAATTTTTACTTACATGTTGACAAATCTTCATTAATACTACACCTGCCGAAGAATGGTTACATGATGCTGTTTATTTAATTTTATAAAAGTCTATGGGCCTTATTTATGAAAAGTTTGGGCCGCCTTTGCATCATTTTTTGACTCAAAAGCAGTACAAATGTACGAAATATATCATGAAAAGTTAGCTCCGCCTTTGCGTAATTTTTTGACACAAAATCAGTGCAAACAACAAATATATATACGTTTTGTAAGTTTGCACTGCTTTTGCATCAAAAAATTGTGCAACGGGGGAACAAACTTTTCATAAATCAGGCCCTAAGTTCTCTTACTTAATTACAATATTTTTTACCACATTTTTCTTCCTGTGGCTGTGCTTCACGTTTGGAGACTTAATTGTAGTAGCGTTGTTTCTTCTTCTTTCTCCCCTCCTTTATTGGCATCTCAAATTGACTGCAAGCCCTACAAAGAAAATAAAAGACATAGGCCCTCATTACAACATCGGTGGTAAAAGCCGCTTACTGCCATGCAGAAGACCGCTAACACACCGCCGCGGCAGCGGAATTTCGCCACGGTCATTATGACCCACTGCTCGGAATCTGCCAAAATTCAGACACCCACACAAGTCCGCCACATCAAAGGTCAGTGATAAACTGGCGAAAACAAAACCTCCACCATCACGCCAACAGAAATACGCCCACACTATCATGACACACGAATCCACGCGGCGGTCTTTCAACCGCAGTATTCCATTGGCGGTACACACCGATGCGCTCAAAATACACACACATTTACAAAGCACTACCACATTGGACAATTCAAAATACACACACCTGATACACATACACACACCACTCCCACACACCCATTACAATATAAAACACACACCCACATCACCCACAAACCCCTACGACAAAATTACTGAGAGAAGGCCAGAGAGAGACAGTACAAACAACTACCAAGCATCCACAGGCACACAAAACCATGACCCACATAACTTCTAAGCACCTCACACAACACACCACTAAATATCACCCCACTTATCACTACACACACCACCCCACACATAACCCACACCACCCCATGGCACGGCAAAGACACCCCAGGTTCTCTGAGGAGGAGCTCAGGGTCATGGTGGAGGAAATCACCCGGGTAGAGCCACAGCTATTCGGATCACAGGTGCAGCACACCTCCATAGCTAGGAAGATGGAGCTATGGCAAAGAATAGTGGACAGGGCCAACGCAGTGGGACAGCACCCAAGAAATAGGGATGACATCAGGAAGAGGTGGAACGACCTATGGGGGAAGGTGCATTCCGTGGTCTCAAGACACCACCTTGCGGTTCAGCGGACTGGCCGTGGACCCCCACCTCCTCCCCCACAACTAACAACATGGGAGGAGCAGGTCTTGGCGATTCTGCATCCTGAGGGCCTCGCAGGAGTAGATGGAGGAATGGACTCTGGTAAGTCAAATCTTAACTATTACATCCCCCACCCTACTTGCATGCTATCACATACCCCCACCCTCACCCCCATCACTCCAACTCCTCACGAATGTCCCAACATCCCAAACCACACATCCTAACACCAAGCCCTGCATGCAACAACAAAGCATGGACACCCATCACCAAAGCATGGCCACTGCACATACACATACACCCCCCTAAACCACCATCACACAAGGACCCACACAGGAATGCAAGCACTGGGGTACATGGCCACCCACCCATTGCACACCATGCCACACACAGATGTAATAAACATCCTTTTATACCCCTGCAAGACCCCTACTCAACGTCACCGGACAGGAGGGTCCACACATGTCCACACCACCAACAGAAGAGGCCCACAGTGATGACAGCAGCTCTGTCCAACTGGATCTAGATGACCAGCCCGGCCCATCGGGGACCTCTGGACAGTCGGTTCCCCTCACACAGTCACAGGCCACCACAGAGCTTCCCCCCTCTGGAAACACCAGCCCAGCGGGCCCATACCTCTGTCCCCAGGACACGTCAATCAGCAGTGTGCCCACCACTACAAGGAACCCAGGCTAACCCACCACCACAACAACAACAGGGACCTGGGGGCAGAGGGCACACGGTCCAGGGGACGGAGGCCCAGGAACACAGGGGAACTGGGAGGGCTGCTGTGCGACAGGGGGAGGACAGGCCAAGGGAACCCACTCTCCACAAGGCCCTCTCCAACATCATGGGAGCCTACCACCATTCCCAGAAGACCATGGCAGCAGTACTGCCCAAGTTTCAGGAGACACAGCGCCTGCAGGAGGAACAGTATTTGGGCTTCAGGGAGGAACTCAGATTCATCAATTCCACCCTGGGCATGATCGTAGGGGTGCTGATGGAAGTCCTCAACACCAGGAGGGACACTGTGGCACAACAAGGGGCCCCTGACACTGGCCTGGATGATGAACTGCCCACCACCTCTGCCGGCGCTAGTGGACAGAAGGCACCGCCACAGGACCACCACTCCAGCACCCCACCCCCTGCAGAGGGTGAACCACCCCACAAATGGACCCTGAGATCCAGGACTAAGACAGAGAACAATGCCAACACCCCCGCCAAGAAATGAGACCACCCGGAATGTCATCCTTCTGTCCCACTTTATAACCCTGTCCATCCTCAAACTGCCCCAGCTCCACTTCCTATGCCTATTTGGGCAATGCACCTGTGAGACTAATAGACTGGACTCCGCCATTGACATTTCTCCACCATCACCTCTCACCATTTTACAACCCCCTCCACTATTGAGCACTTAAATCCCTTGAAGCACAAAACAATCTGGAGTCAGTCTGTGATTTCGAAATAGTGTATTAGCAATTACAGTGTCAAAATGCTCTTTCAAATGTAATATCAACATACCTATGTCACACAACTCTAGTCCATGAGGAAACAAAGCAGATGTCACACAGTGGGACCCACATCTGTGAAATCGTAAGGGAAAGTGACAACTCAGTGACCATACACTGGGTGAAAACGACAGACAGTTGAGAGGTAGTAGTGTTAAAGTACATGTAGTAAGCAGGTTTGTATTCTTACCTGTGTCTCACTGGAAATATTGCAGGATCACCGAATTCCTGTTGTCGATGTCCTCTTCTTCTGCTTCCTCGTCTCCACTGTCCACAGGTTCCACAGTTGCAACAACACCGCCATCTGGACCATCCTCCTGCAGAAAAGGCACCTGTCGTCGCAAAGCTAAGTTGTGAAGCACACAGCAGGCCACGATGATCTGGCACACCTTCTTTGGTGAGTAGAATAGGGATACACTTGTCATATGGAGGCACCTGAACCTGGCCTTCAGGAGGCCGAAGGTCCGCTCTATAATCCGCCGAGTTCGCCCATGGTCCTCATTCTAGCGTTCCTCTGCCCTTGTCCTGGGATTCCTAACTGGGGTCAGTAGCCATGACAGGTTGGGGTAACCAGAGTCACCTGCAAATGGCGAGGGACAGCTGTTAGACACACACTAACCTGTAGGGATCTCCCCAGACCCAGACAACCATTCCCACTGACTATGGGTCCCAGCAGCCAATGACGATGTACGCCGGCGGTAACGGTACGCACCGCCGTGGACCTGACCACCATTTTCTATCTGTTCAATCACTCGATACCTGATCTTCGACAGGAGAGGACCTACACTGAAAGTGCTGCTGTGACCTCGGTCTGGAAGAGACAATGGCTCGTGCGTCTGGGGAAAGGGCCCCTGTCTTCACATCGGAGGAGTTGGAGAAACTTGTGGATGGGGTCCTCCCCCAGTACACGCTACTCTACTGTCCTCCAGACAAACAGGTAAGTACACTGGGAGCATGCTGTATTGGCTATGCCTGTGTGAAGTGGGGTGGATGAAAGATGGGGGGGGAGATTGAGATGTGCATGAAACAATGGTGAGTACATGTGCCACATGGCAAGGGTAGGGATGGGGGCCAATGACTGTGATGGTGCTGTTGGTAATAACTTTTATTTTCCCCCTGTACAATTCATGTAGGTTAGCGCCCACCAGAAAAAGGATATTTGGCATGCCATCACCAAGGACGTCCGCACCCCGGGGGTCTACCACAGACGGAGCACCCACTGCCGTAAGAGATGGGAGGACATTCGCTGCTGGAGCAAGAAGACGGTGGAGGCCCAGCTGGGGATGGCCTCCCAATGTGGGAGGGGTACCCGTCACACCATGACCCTCCTGAAGTTCAGGATCCTGGCGGTGGCGTACCCGGAGTTGGATGGGTGCTTGAGGGCATCACAGCAGCCACAAGGGGGTGAATACACTCTCATTCTGCTGATTTTGCGCACAGTGGAGGTGTCTGGGTGGGGGAGGTGGGCTGTGGGTTTCCCTAGGCCAGGGCGAGTGTGCTAGTTAGGTCCCCTTGTTCTGGCAGACTCTATGGCACCCCACTCCACCTGTGTACAGTGCCAAGTACACCTAGTCAGGCTCCGTTATCATCCATGTGTGCAGATGTCTGCCATAGCCTTGTAGGCCATGTCCCAGGGATTGAACAGTGGAGCCCAAGTGCACGGCGTAGTGCAGGGGGCTTCTGTGACTGTCGTGTTCGCCAACAGTAGCAGTAATGCATGCACTCAACATATCTTTCTTCTGTTGTCCCCCCCTTTTTGTGGTCTCCCTGTTCTTGTGTGCATTAGCATCATCGGGCAGAGGAGCAGTGGCACCGGAGCAGGAGGGAGCTGCATCCCACATGGCCCTGGAGGGCGAGACAACAGACTCGGAGTTCACCAGTGGGACGGAGGGCAAGGGGAGCTCCACGGTGGGGACAGGAGCTGAGACCAGTGATACGGACTTATCCTCTGATGGGAGCTCCCTCCTCTGTGCCCCCGCATCTACAGGTACAGCCGCCACCCCTCCTACCAGCACTGCCCTCCCAGCAGCCCCTCAGCCTTTGCCCCATGCCTGCTCACCCGGGAGGGTGGGCATCACCTTCGCCCCAGGCACCTCAGTCCCTGCCCCAGTCACCCCTGCTGCCCTCAGTGAGGAGGCCATTGACCTCCTCAGGTCCCTCACTGTTGGGCAGTCTACCGTTTTGAATGCCATCCAGGGTGTAGAAAGGCAGTTGCAACAAACAAATGGATTCCTGGAGGGCATTCATTCTGGTCAGGCGGCCCTTCAGCGAGCTTTTCAGACTCTGGCCTCAGCACTGATGGCAGCTATTGTCCATGTCTCTAGCCTCCGCCCTCCAACTTCCTCCACCCAGACCCAATCACCTCTACCTCAGCCTATCCCAAGCACACCTTCAGCCCAGCATGCACACACATCAACACACAAGGGTAGCTCTGGCAAACATAAGCACCACACATCCCACAGGCACTCATGCAAGCATCACACACATGCAGACACACCATCATCCACTGCCTCCACTGTGTCCCCCTCCTCCTCGTCTCCCTCCTCCCTCCCCGTCTCGTCTCCACTCACACCTGCATGCACTACATCTACAGCCACTACGTCCATCACCAGCACACACACCACCACACCCCGCTCAGGTGCAGTCACCACCCCCACTACCATTCACACGTCCCCTGTGTCCTCTCCCAGTGTGTCTGTGACGCCACCTCCCAAGATACACAAACGCAGGCACACATCCAGCCAACAGCCATCCACCTCACGACAGCCTCCAGCGTATGCACCTTCACCCAAAGTCACCAAACGAACACCTCCTACAACCACAACCTCTTCCTCCACTCCCAAACCACCTCCAGCTACCCGTCCCAGTGCTCCCAAGAAACTTTTCTTGTCCAACCTTGACCTTTTTCCCTCACCTCCCTCACCCTGTCAGTCTCCTAGGGCCCAACTCTCCAGGTCCCAACCTAGCACCTCAGCCACAACATCTCCGGGACCAGTGGTGCCTGTAGTCACCGGAATCTGGAGTGCACCTTGCAGCAGGGCAGCCAGTGTGGCACGGAGACCCAGCACGGACAGTCCCCCACCTGTGAAGCATCAAAAGTTGGCCAGTGCCCGGCAGGAGAGGGGGAAGACTCCAGCCACCAAAGCAGCTCCCAGGGGTACAGGTGGGAGTGTGGAGTCAGCAGCGACACCTTCCAAGGTGGGGAAGGGCCACAAGAAAGTCAGCAAGTCTGGGAAGACCAGCACGGCGGAGAAGACTGCCATCATCCCCGCTGCCCAGGAGACCACCGCCATCATCCCCGCTGCCCAAGAGGCCACCGCCACCAACAGCCCTGCTGCCCAGGAGGCCACCGCCAGCAACAGCCCTGCTGCCCAGAAAGCCACCGCCAGCACCAGCCCAGCTGCCAGGAGGCGACCGCCAGCACCAGCCCTGCTGCCCAGGAGGCCACCGCCAGCAACAGCCCTGCTGCCCAGGAGGCCACACCAGCAACAGCCCTGCTGCCCAGGAGGCCACCGCCAGCACCAGCCCATCTGCCCAGGAGGCCACCGCCAGCACCAGCCCTGCTGCCCAGGAGGCCACCGCCAGCACCAGCCCTGCTGCCCAGGAGGCCACCGCCAGCACCAGCCCAGCTGCCCAGGAGGCCAGCACCAGCCCTGCTGCCCAGGAGGCCACCGCCAGCAACAGCCCAGCTGCCCAGGAGGCCACCGCCAGCACCAGCCCTGCTGCCCAGGAGGCCACCGCCAGCATCAGCCCAGCTGCCCAGGAGGCCACCGCCAGCACCAGCTCTGCTGCCCAGGAGGCCATGGCCAGCACCAGCCCTGCTGCCCAGGAGGCCACCGCCAGCACCAGACCAGCTGCCCAGGAGGCCACCGCCAGCACCAGCCCTGCTGCCCAGGAGGCCACCGCCAGCACCAGCCCAGCTGCCCAGGACAGGACCGCCAGCACCAGCCCCGCTGGGCCAGACAAGACTGCCAGCACCAGCCCCGCTGGGCCAGATAGGACCGCCAGCACCAGCCCCACTGGGCCAGACAGGACCGCCAGTAGCTGAGTCACTGCCAAGGACCCCACTGCACAAGCACCGGTGAACAGGACACCGCCGGCACAAGCACCGCTGAACAGGACACCACTGCCACAAGCACCGATGAAAAGGACACTGCTGCGACAAGCACCGCTGAACAGGACACCGCCACCACAAGCACCACTGAACAGGACACTGCTGCCACAAGCACCGCTGCCAAGGACACCGCCGCAACAAGCACCGCTGCCAAGGACACCACCGCCACAAGCACCGCTGAACAGGACACCGCCGGCACAAGCACCGCTGAACAGGACACCACTGCCACAAGCACCGATGAAAAGGACACCGCCACCACAAGCAGCGCTGAACAGGACACTGCCGCCACAAGCACCACTGAACAGGACACCGCCGCTACAAGCACCGCTGCCAAGGACACCACCGCAACAAGCACCGCTGAACAGGACACCGCCGCAACAAGCACTACTGCCAAGGACACCGCCACCACAAGCACCGCTGCCAAGGACACCGCCGCCACAAGCACCGCTGAACAGGACACTGCCGCCACAAGCACCGCTGAACAGGACACTGCCGCCACAAGCACCACTGCCAAGGACACTGTGGCCACAAGCACCACTGCCAAGGACACTGCTGCAACAAGCACCGCTGGCCCATGAGCGCCAAGGGCACTGATGCTACTGAGTCCGTCACGAGCAGGATGAAGCACTCTGGACACAAGACCCCCTCCAGAACCAGTGGAGAGATACATCCACTACCTCTGTCCTTGGCAGGATGAAGCACTCTGGGCACAAGGCCCCCTCCAGAACCAGTGGAGAGATGCATTCACTACCTCTGTCCTTGGCAGGATGAAGCACTCTGGGCACAAGCCCCCTCCAGAACCAGTGGAGAGATGCATCCACTTCCTCTGTCCTTGGCAGGATGAAGCACTCTGGGCACAAGGCCCCCTCCAGAACGAGTGGAGAAAGGAATCCACCTGAGAGACCGTGGCTTTGCACTCCCCAGGATGAAGCACTGGGCAACCCACCCACTGTAGAGACTTGAGAGACTGTGGCATTGCACTCCCCAGGATAAAGCAGTGGGCAACCCACCCACTGTAGAGACTTGAGAGACTGTGGCTTTGCACTCCCCAGGATAATGCAGTGGGCAACCCACCCACTATAGAGACTTGAGAGACTATGGCTTTGCACTCCCCAGGATAAAGCAGTGGGCAACCCACCCACTGGAGAGACTTGAGAGACTGTGGCTTTGCACTCCCCAGCATAAAGCAGTGGGCGGCAACCCACCCACTGGAGAGACTTGAGAGACTGTGGCTTTGCACTCCCCAGGATAATGCAGTGGGCAACCCACCCACTGGAGAGACTTGAGAGACTGTGGCTTTGCACTCCCTAAGATGGAACAGTGGGCAACCCACACATTGTAGAGACTTGAGAGACTGTGGCTTTGCATTCCCCAGGATAAAGCAGTGGGCAACCCACCCACTGTAGAGACTTGAGAGACTGAGGCTTTGCACTCCCTAGGATTGAACAGTGGGAATGTGGCCCCCTCATGGATTTGGCATCGTGCACTCAACCGGCTGAGGTGCCACCCCTTTCCCTTCCCCCTGAGGTGCCTGTTTTATTGCTATCTGATGCCCCTGCAGTGTTCTCTCTGTCATGTTCGGGGCTTGAGTGTGGGCCTCGCCCATGCCGTGTGGGCCCAGTGTTCCACGGACTTCAATGGAGCACTACCTGGACTACTATTCTTGGTGTATATATTTGTTTATAGTGTATATATATTTTTGCGTCGTGGATTTTAATAGATTACAATGGTTACACTCATTTGCTTTTGTCTTTGCATTTTTTCCGTGGGGCTTGGGGGGTGTAACTGTAATGTATCATGCTGTATTAGTGTGTGTGTTGTAGTGGATGAGGGTGGGGGTGGGGGTGTTGCGTGTGTGTGTCCCTGTTTTTTCCCTCCTCCCTTCCCTGTGTCGTAGGTGCAGTACTCACCGTTGTCTTCGCCACCGGCGTTTGTGCTCCTGGTAGAGGAGCAAGAAGATGAGGGCTGGCAGGATCTGGAGCTCGGGTTCCATGGTGTCCGGATTCCTCGTGGGGTGTGTAAAGGTGAGTGTTTTCCCTTCTAAGTCCTGTTTCTGCTGTGTTTTTGTTCGCAGTGAATCCGCCCCGGAAAAGGTGGCGGATTGGTAGGTTGTGATACTGTGGGCGGTACATTGTCCTCCGCCTGCCTGTTGGCGGTGACCGCCAAGCTGTTTGTTTGTACCCCCGTGGCGGTCGGAGTGTTAAAGTGTCTGGCTTTGTAGGCGGTTTCCGCCACTGTCGTAATTGCAATTTTTTTACCGCCGGCCTGTTAGTGATCTTACCGCTTTAACACCGACCGCCAGGGTTGTAATGACCCCCATGTTGTTTTTAATTTATAAATAATCACAACAATGAATGGTCTACTTTCAAGAGAACACCCCTTTCATTGACATCCTTAAACAGCCTCAAACATTTCTGCAAAATAACCTAAATAACCACTGCACTTGTATTAACACATTTTGAAGCAGTTCAGATTCTGTATGTTCAAGTTTGAGGAGCTTCTTTTCTTATAAGGATATACAGGTTAAATATATTTTTTAAAGATAGCGAAACCTCTCAATTGACCCATCTCTTCACTGTGAAGACTTGGTGAAAAGGGGTTGACTGAGAAAGTCATCTCTCTCTAAAGATGGTTTGTCTGAAAGAATAGTTTGTTTAGTTCAGAAGAGTAATGCCATCCTCTGTAATAATTCCTCTGAGTTGAATAGATAGTCTCTGTAGAAACATTGACAGAATAAGTAGGCCATGTTCTAGTGTATTTCAGCATGCTACACATCCTGCAGTGATCTCATCACATACTACCCTACAGCAGCAGCCTCTGTAAGCGACAACTCAACAGAGAGATAATGCTTTGTGTAGAAGACCTAATAACTCCTATGTAACATGGCTTTATAAAGAAGAGATTCTCTACTAATTTCTCTGACCATAGTAAAGGATGCATTTAAAAGGCCACAGACAAACATTAGCCACTGTGCTACTACATTTTATCAGAGGGGAGAAAGGGGATAGTACAATTTATGTAAATATTGAGTTTTGTAATACAATTCTATCCAGAGGGATTGGCTAACTTCAATCAGAAAATTGTCTCTCTACTGATAGGTCTGTAGAGATTGAACATTGGGTATAAAAAGGTTTCATGAATAATCCAGCCCTGTACAAAATCATCTCCAATGAGCAAACAATATGTATGAAAGCGTTCACAGGCAGCAAGATCTATATTAATACCTCTGAACCGAGTAAAGGCTTAGTGTACAAGTTTTTAGACACACACTAGGCCCTCTCCTATCAGATTTAAACAGGGTACAGTTTGGTTGTGGGTATGTTTCCTGAAAGAGCTACTCCGTCTTATACAAGTTCATACAAACTGAAAGGTTCAATTTTATAACAGCAGAGCATCTCTCCTGATACCCTGCTGCAGGTTAAGTGGTGGGTGTGAAGGGCGTCAGTAATGAAGCCATCTATCTCAACAGATTTTTTTTCAGGGTGTTTGGTTCAGTTCACAAACATCTTTCTGTCTACTGATAGTTATGAAGAGGATAACGGATGTACATTGAAGGATATATGCAAATACGTTGTATTATCACAGTTTAACAGGGCACAGATTATGTATGGTTCAGTTTGAGGAAAGAGATGCTCCTTATCTTATAAGTGTAAATAGGCTAAATGCTTCTTTTTTATGACAACATAGCCTCTCTGTTGAGATATCTCTTTGTGGCGAAGGATGGGTGTGAAAGACTTTAATGAGAAACTCATCCTTCTCTAAAGATGCTTTGTCTGAGTGAATACGGTGTTTACTTCAATACAGTAAGACCACCATTTGTAATGATTCTTCTGCACACAATAGACAGTCTCTGCTGAAACAAAGGCAGCATAAGTAGGCCCTGTGCTAGTATATTTCAGCATGCTATATATTCTGCATGTTAAGGTTTGATCAAACAGTGATCCTTTCTAGCACTAGCCTATAACAGAAGTCTTCCTAAGTGGCAGCTCAACAGAGAGGTAATGCTCCGTGTAGAGGACCATAGAAAACTAGTACCTCCTGTGTTACATGCTTTTATAACAAACAAGCTCTCTAGAAATAGCTCTGAACACAGTAAAGGGTATGTTTAAAAGGCCTCAGACAAACACTAGCCCCTATGCTACTGCATTTTATCAGAGGGGAGAGGGAGGATAGTAAAGATATATGTAAAGGTTGAGGTTTTCAAAATAATTCTATGCAGAATGAGTGTCTCACTTATAGCAGAAGATTTCCTCTATCCAAATAGGTCTGTAGAGATTAACGGTTGGATATAGAAACCTTTAATTAGTAATGCAGCTCTTTAAAAGAGATCTGATCTGAGAAAACAGTATGTATGAAAGGGTTTGCAGACAGCAAGCTCTCTACTGATAAATCTGAACAGAGCTAAGGGTTATTGTAAAAGGTTTTAGACAAACACTAGGCCGTCTCCTACCAGATTTAAACAGGGCACAGTTTTCCACAGACACCTCTCCAAAGGGGAAAAAGAATGAATAGTAGTGTTTGGGGAGGGATTGGCTTCACAGCTGAGACCTCTCTGTTCCATGACGGGTGTGACAAGGTACTGGTCTTTCTAACAAAGGGCATCAGAAACGCTCGCCTCTCTACTCACAGCTCTCCCCAGAGTGACAGCTCTATAAGTAGGATGTGGGGGTGAAATGGCCTCTATGCTGAGATCTCTGTCCTGGATGATAGATGTGCATATTTGAATATGGCAAGAGACTGACCTATAACTGAAACATTTCCTCATGGAGACAGGTAAGCATATTACAATATAGTGAGGGAGTTCTTTCTCCTCTGAGATCGCTCCTCAAAGTGACAACCGTGCATAGGAGATTGTGAGGGGGTATAAATATTAGGCATGGTAAATGAGAGATGTCTCTAATGCTACCTTTCCCAGGAGAAAAGGTGTGCACAGTAGGATGTAAAAAAACAGTGCCTTTAACTCCTCTCATAAGTCCCTCTAATAGGTTTATCTAGAAAAATTGGCCTCACCACTGAGAACTTTCCACGGTATGACAGGAGTGCATTGTAGGGCGTGAAGAAAAACTCGGGGCCATATTTATACTCTGTTTGCACCGGATTTGCATCATTTGTTTTACACAAATCCAGCGCAAATTTAACTCCATTTCTATAGTTTGATGCTAGACATGTCTAGCGTCAAAAATATGAGTTAACGTCAGTTCAAGGATGTGTGAAACCACCTTGCATTTATGAGATACAAGGTAGGCGTTCCCGTCCAAAAAATGACTCAAACACCCTAGTGCCATATTTATCCAACAGGGCAAAAATGATGCACGGGTGGGAGGCGGACCCAAAAAATGATACTAACCCCGATTTCCGTCAAATTTTAATGCATGGGTCAGGGAAGGCATTACAATGAGGCAAACACACCACTCCTTAAGGAAAACAGATGCAAGCAACATTAAGGACCAACAGGACAACATGGAGGTGCTACTGATGCAGCTTGCAAGACAAAGCTGAGCACAGGACCAACGGTGGCAGCCACCATCATCTCAACGTGGCCCACAAAGGCAATGCAGAAGGCAGGAGAGACTTTTCAGAAACTGGACAACCCTCCATGGCCTCAGGGAACAGGACATCATTTGGAGGTATTTACTCAAATGGCAAGCCATACAGCAGCTGCTTCGCCATATTGAGCCACAACTAACAGCTAGCCTGCAGACACCCCACAACATACCACCAGTGACCAAGCTGCTAGCTGTCCTGGATATTTTAGCAAGTGTCTCCTTCCAGACAAAGGTGCCCTGGTTGCTGGGGTTTCACAGCCCTCATTCTCAGCTTTCCTGCTGAAGGTGTTAGATGCCATAATCTCCCTCACACCCCGCCACATAAGCTTCCTTAAGACCCAGCAGAAGCAGTAGGTGGTAAAAATGGGGTTTTATCAAATCCATGGCTTCCCGCATATGCTTGGTGCAATTGACTGCACCCATGTCTGGATCGGCCCACCTGCAGCAACAAACCACCTATTCAGGAACAGAAAGCACACTTATTCTATCAATGTGCAGGCCATAGTTGACCATCAGGGATTGTTCACAAACATCTTGGCCAAGTATCCTTGTAGTGTTCATGACTCATTCATATTCTGGCACAGCAGGATCAATCAGCACTTTCAGGATGGACAATATGTCAATGGCCTTCTTGTCGGTAAGTCAAAAAACTTAGCAATATACACACAGCTCAACAACCCTGTAGGATACACAAGACATACACCACTACATTGACACGTGGACAGGGTGACACCGAGATGTGTCACTGGTAGTTATGATGTACACCCTGACACAATTGGATACACACCTCTGGACAAAAGACGGCTGCCACAAACATTATCTGCCACTCTGGAGCACCAAGGGACCAATGTTAAAGCCCACAGTGGCAATGACATGTCATGCACTGTAAGTACAACTTGGAAGATGAACTATTTACAATTACATTGGCCCACATAATCAATTGGCCACCCTCCAAAGCAGTATGTAGTGTGGGAGGGATGTACAATGTGTGTTGCAGCAGGTCCAAAATCATGAGACACATAGCATGATGATGCTGACTCACATGTAGGTGACAGGGAAATACTGAGGAAGTCCCAACATTATACACCACTTCTGGGACACTGTTTGCAGTTTGCAATAAGGAAGTGCACCATGCTATGAACACATATTGATGTGCCACTAATGCAAGCTGCACACTGCTGCACACACTGAAATGTCCGTCAAAGTAGTATATGTACCGGGAGATGGCCCTTCCAGCACAAATACATCCACCTCCACAAGGCAGTTAGCCAGGTTCTCTGGAGCAAGTTTGGTAGTGTAGGTACATGGTTACACATGAGCTACTGGCAGAGGGAACAACAAAGGTTTGCCTAGAAACAAGTCACACACGGGACACTTGTGCATTGTCAGTACTGAATAGCTCAGTGCTGGCAACTTAAGGAGATGTGTTGTGCACTGTCACCTACCCAATTCAAAGGGGCTCAGTGTTACATTTAATCTGCAATGACACATGTCTAAATCGATGGGATGTCCAGGCCATGTAGTGAAACCATGTACCCACCACATCTGAACCCATTTTATGTGTGGATGTATCATGTCAACCTCCAGTGAAAGCACACTGATACATATGGGACAGTACACAACACATAGTACATACATACTGACAAACAGTTAGGAAACTAAATCATAGATCCTAGGTCCATGAGCCAAACACAAGTTGTCATGTAAAACAACCCAGTGCTGAGAAGACCTCACAGAAGCACCGGAAATCACACCATACCACAAACATAAATGAGTCACAGACAATACAAGATATCAACTGCCATGCTACATGACATTCCTGTTGCAAGCACTAACAAAATACTCACTCCTATTATCTTTTGCAGCAGATCAGGGTTATGGGATTCAGCCATGGATCATGACCCCATTCCCCAGCCCAAGCACAGCAGCAGAGCGTGCCTATAATGAGGCACATTATAGGACACACACCATTGTGTAAAGGAATTTTGGCATCCTGAAGTGCAGATTCAGGTGCCTGGACATCACAGAAAGCAGCTTCCTATATGCCCCACACATTGTGTGTAAAAGTATACTGACCTGTGCTATCCTGCACAACATTTGTGAGAGGATGATCACCCCATTGTATGAGCCAGAGCAAGAACTTCCTGAGGAGGAGGAGGAGAAGTAAAATGGTGGCAGGGAAAATGAGGGAGAAGACAGCTGCAGGAATGTGCCACAGACAGCAAAGCATTCTCCATCACATGTACCTTAGGAATGTGAGTATTACCTCAGGCAGCATGTTACAAATACAAATCTGACTAATTCTGATGTAATAACACATGTGATGTGTGTGATTGTACAGCAACCACCACACACATAGCCAACATACTCATCTCTTGAATGTCACAAATGAAGGACACAATCAATGGACCACAACATATGAGTCACATCCACGTTGCCAACATGGTCAACTGTAGCACATGACACACAACTATGACATCTCCAATCATAAGGTAAATAAGGGCTGCCTAAATGAGGCAGTGGCTGTGAAATATCAGAAGTACAGGAATGTATGAACAGACCCCTGACATTACTAAGTGCAACACTTGCAATGTCTGCAAGGAGCTTGTATGACAAGGTGGGCATCATTTGTGACAATGGACAGCATGGTTTTTCCCAGGTATGACAAGTAATGTTCTCAACACTTGCCCTGCGCAGTCCATCCCTGGAAATCAGTCCTGCCACAGAGCACAATCCTGACACAGGGTACACATGTCCACAAACTTGGACTGGACATTTCTGTGGAATGCACATCTGAAAATATGTGAACACATGCAGCTAGGGCAGCAGGTCCACCACAGCAACACAAGTAGCATAGCTAATTGTAATGAGTCAAACGGACGTGTACAAAACATTTTATGGGTGGAATTTAGGCACAGTATGTACCAAACATGTACACATGTCAGACATTTGTGCAGTACACACACAAGTCACCATGAACTCATAACTAACAATTAGTGACATATGAGTGATAACATATCCTGCATGGCACTCATTAACCACCCTCAATGATACCTGAGTTGTGTTTGTTGTCTGAAATGTAATGTCCACTAAGTCAAACGACTACACACATCACATGAGTCAACACATTTCACAAACACATACCATGACTGTTGTAGATCACTGACTGCCATCAAATGTAGATACACATTTGGCACACATTCATACATATGCATGCCGTTCCATCAGAAACACACACATCATTGTTACAGACTATTCACACCCAAATCACAAAGTTGCATGCTCTACCACATGTGGCCATACACTATATTACACACTGCAGCCCATACCATCCTATTTTCATGTTGATACAGGGTGCATTTATGTTAAAAATATTAAAATCACGCAATCACAGATAGAGTCAAAAATCTTTACGCTAATGCATCGAAAACACCCGCAAATGCAACCCACAGATCCATGGGCCCTTAGTGTGAATTCCACCCGCGCACCACACTCATGCGGATATCCAGTGAAATACAAGTCTACATGTAATGCGTCGTATGTTGCTGCACATGTAGGTAATGCATCAAAAATAGTCACGCAAACATCTTATGCGTCAAAGAAATACAGGCATGACGTAAAACATGTCGCAAGGGGACAGGAAGTGATGTAATAGGAAATCATGGTACAGTGGGTGTACTTTCACTTTCACTTTACAGTCTGTGCATTTGTTGACTGTGTGGCTGTGTCTCAGTGTTGCTGGTGTGTTGTATGCGAATATTGTATCTTGTGGTTTCTCTCTTGTTGTGTCTGTCTTAAAATCTGTTTGTTACTTGTAACAGTGTATGTGATTTTTTGTAGTTTTGTATATTTCATATTATATTTGCACTGTCAGGTGTCTGTCTGGGTGTTAGATTAGTTGGGTTTGTTGGGATTCTTAAGTTTGGCAGTAAGTTTCCTTTATTTTCATGTATTTTTTAAAAATATTTATTGTTTGAAATTGTGGTTGAGGGACATGTCAGGAAGGGCGAGACTGACACGGGTGGGGAGGAGGAGCTTGGGGGCTTTGTGTGGTTGGCAAGCCACTTCCTACCCATGATGTTTGAGATGAGTGGCAGGGTGATACCGCGGTATCACACAGAGGCAAGGCAGCTGCAGTGGGGCAAGGTGCTCTACCACCTGAAGAGGGTGTACCATACCAGCTAGAATGACCACCAGCTAAAACATTGCTGGGCTGACCAGGATCTGCAGGACCACCTGGGTGTGGTGATCAGTGGCCCTGTTGGTGAGTATCACGTTGACATATGTGTACAGTAGGATGATCCTGAGTGACAGTAGCAGATGTGCTGGCATGCTGCTTGCAATGTTTGTGGCCAGGTTAAACACAATCAGAATGAAGTGTTAGTGTCCCAGTACTGAGATGGAGTCCACATGTCTATACATGTTAACAATGCAGGTCAGAGGTTTGTTGAGTCATGTACAACTATCACTTAGAGCCAAATGTACTAAGATCTTTTTTATTGTCGCAAAGGGCCCAATTTTCTGAATTGGGCCATTTGCAATGAGAAAAAGGTTTTTTTCAATGCACAAACCCAATTTTGCCATTTGGTAATCACATTACCGAATCTCTAAAAGGGTTTGCAAGTCGCATTTAGGAAGGGGCTTTCCCTTCCTAATTGCGAGTCGCAGTCCAATGTATGATTGTTTTGTGACTATGAATGCCATCACAAAGCAATTTCAGTAAGCATCAGTTTCAAGCTGGTGCTAACCCATTCGCAAAAGGGAAGGGGTCCCCAGGAGACCCATTCCCTTTGTGAATGCATGCAAAAACATTTGTTCAGAGCAGGCCTGCTCTGATAAAATGAAAAGATAAGTTATAATATTTGTTTTTGAAATGCATTCCATTTTCCTTTAATGAAAACAGGCTACATTTAAAAAAAAAATACTGCTTCATTTAAAAGCAGTCACAGACATGGTGGTCTGCTGACTCCAGCAGGCCACCATCCCGGTGAGTGCTGCCATTCCCAATGGGTTTGTAAATTGAGACCTACCTCAGGAATGTTCATGAGGTAAAGTCATTTGCTACCGCATTGTGAATTGCAAACAGTGTCATTGACAGTGTTGGACATCAGGTTTTGTGAATTGCAAATTGCGAGTCACTAAGTCTCTCCATTTGCGACTCACAAAACCTGACCTTCATCCACGTGGCCCTTAGTCACACATTTCAGGTGCCATGGCAACACCTGTGCCCATGCATTCTGTCAATGATGATCAGGCAAGACACCAGCAGTATACCATATTTCACTGGATCCTGACAGCAAAGTTGGCAATCCATGTTTAGCGTTACATTGTCATCATTACACACACATGATCCCTGGCATTATATTGGCAAAGGGGGCATACCCGCCTTAGGGGAACTTGCAAAGGGGCATTTGTTACCAACATACAACTGTGCCACATCAGTCATGGACCACTGAACACAGGATAATTGCAGACAGATAATTGAGCCCCAAGGACATTACACAGTTACTCAGTGTGCCTTGATGCACAAGCCACAATACCTGAGTCACTTGTATGCAGTGCACCAGGGAAGTGCCATGGATCTTTTACACAAATACAGATCATTCCATGGAGTACCATCTTAAATGGATTAGCCACATATGGTTGTTGTAGGGTTTAGCACCACATGAATGTTAGGCCCAGTGCATATGTGCAGATGTGTGTCTCTCAATCACTGGAGTGTCAGTGTCAATGTGAGTTTGTAGTGGTATGTCTGTTGTACTGTCTTCATGCAGGATCACTAGCTCACTCATGTAAAATGTTCACACTGTGATATGTTGTCCACTCGTATGTACAGTGATATGACATTGAGCATATATTTCCAGCCATGTCTTACAGGTGGACCTGGACCCTACACCATTAGAGAAGTGGCAAGATTTCAGGACCCAGATGTATCCAGTAAGTGTAAAAATGTATGTCCTGTGTAATGATTGCTGCTGTTGTGTGAGTGACTCTTGTGTGTTGCACTCAATGCTAGATATGATGAGCTGGCACGTGATCAGATAACAAAGTAGGATGGATGGTGACATTGTGTCCCGTGCAAGGGTTACCCATTCAAAAGCAGAGAGTCATATCTCGGGAATCTTGTGCTGTGCAATAGGCAGCAACGTGTGAAAAAGGTGATTAGTAGCCACATGTAGGCCCACATGTGACTTGGAAGTGCACTAGTGCCAGTATACTGGCACTGGGTCATACCGTCATTCTCACAACACAGTGATGCACCAGTTTTCCACACAAATTGGTGCATCCCTGTACTGTAATGAACATGTAGGACTGGGTGGGCAACTGTCCCCCAGCATGTAGCCCCATAGGTGGTACTCCATTTACGTGACAATTATGTGGTATGTAATAGGCGTACATGCAGGTCAAGGCCAGACGTGCTGGCATCAATATAGGTCTTTTGTGAATTGTGTTGGCAGACCAGGTTTCGATAGGCGTTCACACCTGGACACATGAATGGAGATGTGAATGACCTATGGATACCTTATTCCTAGGTGGCAGCTCTCATCACATGTGTTCCACTCCCTAAACCCATGTATAAGTGGACATGCTTTCGGGGTTGAGCTCGACAGTTGTGCTGATGCCCATCCCCCTGAGGCACCAGGGTAGGGGAACAACATATATGTAGGTAGATGTGATGGTCACATGTAGATGACAGTCTTCTCATTCAAGCATGCATGTGTCCCAATCAACACTGACCCCTTATGATTAGCAACAGCATACCATACTCGCAATGACATCTACTAGTTGCTGGTGTTGTGTGTCTTAAAGTTGACACAGATGATGAAGATTAGTGGGCCTAGCCCATGTGAAGTAGTTGCTGCCTTTGCATTGTGACACATTGCACTAAATCTACTCACAGATTAGTTTATTTGGTACCAACTCTTGCTGTGCATTGCTTTGGTGTCAATGACATGATGGGTAGGCAGCGTTGCCGTTACATTCATCAGTGACATTATATTATCTGGACTGTGATTCGGAGTGCATGTGCAAATCGAGGCAGAGTGTTAGTGTATCATCTGTACATACATCACACATTGATGACACTGATGGTTGACTGTCTCAGTTTTACAGCTGTCAGCATGGATGTTGCAGAACTCGGGCGTTCGAGAAGAGGGCAGTGCGCTATTGTCACATATTGGATGTGAAGTCCGGGTACCACAAGATGACACGATGCTACCGAAAAGAGCGAGCCACTAGGGAATCGTGTGCATTCAGCCAAGGGGGACCCACATTGGCCACATAGAGTGGACCAAGCACCACAACTACACAGGGAACCACAGCCGCCACCGTCACATCTGCCCCACCTGCAGCACCATCAACATCGGCACCACGCCTGCTGCAATGGACATGTCAGCAATAAAGGAGCTCTAGAGGGACAACAAACAGGTCCTGAAAAAGCTGGACAGCCTAAAGAAGGAGCTAGACTGCAATACAAAGAGACTGAAGGCCATCAAGAGGACACTCAAGAGGGCCAACCTCTAAACTGATGCTTCCCTTCACCCCTAGTTCAGACCCCTCCCTCCACATTCCTTATCATGTTTTGCAGTGGGTTTAAGGGGGTTAGTGATAGGTTAGAGTTGGGTAGTTGTTCAGATAGAATATGTAGGTTTGGGGTGTGGGTTTTCATATTATCACATGTTAGTTTGTGGGTGGTTGGGTGGGGGTTAATGTTGGGGCATTTGTGTTTAAAGAAATAAAAATTGACAAGTATGATAAAATAAAAAAATATATATATATTTGTTTAGGATTAGATAGCATGTCTATGTTGTCCTGCATGTGTCTTGTGATATAAGGGGGATAGGTGGCCAATGTTTAGAGCGTGTTGTTAAATGTGTTAAGTGAGCTTAGCATAGGTTAGTTAGGGATAGTTGTGGGTAATGTATAGGTAGGATAGATTAGGTTAGGATAGGTGTTTAACATAGTTTTCAGTTCAGTTTTCTACAATATATAATAAAACCTCGGGTACTCCCTTACTTCATGTGTCACATGCTTTGGGCACAGGGTCTTTGTATGAGTATACAGTGCAAATTGTTTGTTGGCCAGCCTGCCTGCATCCAGATCCCTCTCTTGACATGTGCATTCCCACTTCCAACTGAGCTGCCACATTGGCAGCTACAACAAATCTACTTCTCAATGCATCTGCTATCCAATGTACCCACCACTCAAGGTGACTATGGTTCCCATGTATTGGACAGGTAGGTGTGGTTTTTAAGCTGTTATTGTTTGGGTCCTGTGTCAGAATGTTGGGTACTGTGAGACATCTGCCTGCAGCCTGAAGTTCATGTCAACGCTGCTAAACTGAGCAGGGCCAGATTCAGATGAGGTCAAGTATAACTATTTCACACCAATGTGCTTCACTGGTACTCACAGCTGATGTTATTGCCAGAGCACTCTTACACAACCATTCCTGCTGTAGGTAGTGGGTGAGGCATTCAGTGTTAAACAAATGTCACATACACAGTGACTTGCTTGTAGGGGATGTGGCCAGCACTGATGTTCATCATGTAGGTACCTGTGCGTAGCTATCTGCCCACAATATTTCGGCTCTCTTGTACTGATACTCTGTGACTATAGACATGTTACACGCATCACAAATCTACAGCAAAGTAGATGTGTCACATTACACAGAGACAAAGTAGTTGTGTAGCTGTTGTTTATTTCAAAGTGTTATAGTGCAATATTTACATTGTTCAGGTCTGTGACCCCATTAGTGAAAATCATTCTATTGTGACACAACACAAGTGCAGGGTTGAGGGACATGACATTGGACACCAAATTCCCGGCAGCTGCCATCTGTAAAACTACATATGGCATCACTACAGCAAGGAGGAGCTGCTGATTATTGAGTATGGCAGCAACATCCCTGTGTTAGCACAGTTTTGTGTCTAAAAGAATAAATATGGCCCTAGGTTTTTTACTGACACCTCTCCCCAGGGCACTACTTGTGTTATAGTAGGGTATCATGAGGCCTATTCATAGACTTGTTGTAATTAAGCCTCATTTCTTAGTACTCTAGTAATTATGATGTTGCTCCTCTGCACTGTCGTACATTGTAAATTAGGTGTACTTTTTTGTCCTTCCAGCAATCGGTCCCAGGCTCCTATAGATTTGACATAGTACCTTTTTCACTGAATCAAGCTAATGTTATATATTAGGTCCTGTAGTGTTTAGCTTTAGAGCAGAGGATTCTAGCAGAGCTGACCTGTCTGTCGAACATATACCCTACAGGGCATGCAGCCTGTGAAAACTGGGTTTACACTTCACTAAGAGAACCACTTGACTACGCAAGCAGAGATATAGGGTTCACTGCTCCCAGAGATTACAAATAATAATATACTTCCTGCACATACCATAAATTGATAGGCTTATGCTGATAGATTAGCATTAAGGTAGTACTACTTGTCTTATATAGTTTTCTAACTGTAATTCTGATTTTTATAATTATTGCCAGTATTGTAATAACGTCTAATTTGCTTCATAATAGACTACATTAGTTTCAATAAATATATTTTGTACTTTCATGGTGTCTTTTTATGCTGTTGCTATGGATACGAGTGACTGAGATAATGTATGAAAAGGACTGACCTGTTTCATCACAGTTCTCTGAGAGGGGACTAGCGTACTGTGCTTTCAGGGTTGCCTCAATTATTTGCCACTCAGTGAGGTTAGTAGTACAAGTAAGGCACCGTGAGCTAGCCAGGTATTTTGGTATGACAGTTCTGACATTCTGTTGTTTAATGGCGCAGTTCTGCAAAAGCAGATGAACTGGCCTCTCCACTTAGACCTTGCATCAAGTGTGTAAAGTAGGGTGGAGGGAGAGACTGCCTCTTAACTCACACCTTTTCCCAGGCTGAGCAGTATGCATAATAGGGTCTGGAAGGTACTCACCTCACATATGTGACCTCTCTGTTGCAGAGCAAGTGTGAGAGGTACTGGTCTCTCCACTGAGACCTCTCCCAGGGCGATAACCATGTTTATTAGGGTGTGGTAAGAGACTTGCCATTCCACAGATCTCTTCTTGAGACGTCTTTGTATGTGGACAAGCATGTGTAATGGGGTGGACACACAGCAGGACATCTCTTCTGAAACTACTCTCCAGAGTCACAATCATATATAGTAATGTTCAAAAGAACTGCCCTCACCAGTATCAGATCTCTAAAAGCTGACAGCAGTACATAGTAGAATATAGAGATGTACTGGCCTTTGTGCCAAAGGGCTGATCTCTCTACTGAGCCCTTACTCTTGCCTAGTATGTCAGCATAGTAGGGTAATCAAATAATTATTGACTCCATTAGCAACTCCCTGTGGCATAAAGAATGTGCACTGAAATTCTGTAGTAATATTCAAATCTAAAATAACTAGCAAGCTAAAAACTAGTAACTTTAAACATGTTTTATTACAATAAAATAATTTAACAACATGATAAAACTACAATAATGATATTAACAATCGACATCAACAATTATAAAACAAACAATACAACCAACTTCACTGTCTTCTAATGTCTTCTTCTGGCTCTAATGAGCAGGTACCAGAAGTTGTAGGATTCCAGATGGTTCAACTTGTAAAAAAATCTTTTCTTTGACCCAGTTTTAAACAAGAGCAGGCTGAAAAGGTATCTGATAAGTTTGTAAGATGAAAAGTTCAAAATAAAGAGTTCAGAAGACAAAAAGTACATCATGACGACTAATGCTATGTAGAAACACTTAAGATCTACGCATCCACATATATTTGCAGTACTCATATAGCTCACCCTTCTGAAGTAGACAACAGTTCAGAATCTTCTACATCTTTTTCAACTGTAAAAACAGTACTAGCCAGTCAGGTAGCTGCTAATACAACCTTTTAAAAAAAGGATTTATTGTTCTCCTTCAGTACTATGAGTAAGGTTAGACTTTTAGTCAAAGTTCAGACTTTTTGTCTAAGTTAGACTTCGGCCTAAGTTTACCTTTGTGGATCAGGCCTCATGTTTTTTACACAGCTTGGAATTCCTGCTGATATCTACCTACTCTACAATGTGCAATTCTAAAAAGCAGTACTGAGAAACTTACAGCTCTACAAACAGCATTTTACTCAGTAAAAATGGTGAATAACTGGTTTATAAATAGCAGGGCAATTAATGACACTTTTCAACAAAGTTTTAATCTATATTTTTACTAACCTGTTCATGGAGCTCTTTCTTTATTTAGCTCCAGACACCAGCCTCATTCAGTTACAAATCAAATTACCTCTACTGAACTAAAGTCAAAGAGAGTTCTTTCTCCTCAAAACCAACAAGCACAATCTCATCTAATACTGGGTGTGCATTCAATCAGATCACAGCATTTCTTCAACCATGTAATGCAAGTGTTAACTATGTAACTATTGGTTGACCTCAATATCACATTGCTCTTTTTTTCTCCTTCTCCCCATCTGACCTCACAAGACTCTTTTGGCATTGTAAAACATCTCATGGCAGGCATTTTGCTGGTGAGTATTGCTGCTGGTATAAATGGTAGACTCTGATAAGCACCAGCTCCAGTAAGACTTCTTCCTACAGTAACACATGTGCCCACCAGTGTAATCAGAGAACAGCTACTCCATCCTAATTATCACAATCCTGTGAGAGCCTTGCCAGATCGTAACATTTTCTTCAAAAAGAAATAGCATTCTATTCCTCACTCTACTTATGTCTTACACATCTTCTCTCAATAATAAGATGCACAATGTTCATTTCTCCGAGTAGAGTGTATTGACAGCTCATCTACACGTTTTTACCTTAGAAACCTCCTAACAAAATCTGGTGGGACAGGATGCCTACCTGCTGCCCTCTTGCATAGCATTTTTCTGCAACACCTGCAATTTTTCACAGTAAACATTATTGGTGACCATTTCATTTTTAATCCTCCAACAGCCAATAACAGAGCTTGTGGGACTCACTGGAGTCTTCAGGAAGAGCATGAAGGCTCACAGGAAAAATGGGCCTCTCAACCAATCACTAGACATCAGTTTTGAATTTACACTCTTGCAGGGCTCTTGTGAGACCCAATTGTTCAGATATATAGTTATATTTCAACCTTAGGGACATATTTATAGTGCCATAGCACCACCTTGCGCCACATTAATGTAATTGTTTTTGACGTTAATGTGGCCTAATAAGGTGGAAATCCCTGCGCCTTATTTACAGGGAGGCACAATGCATACATTGTGCCACCCTGTAACCCTTTGTGCTACATTATACCTGCGCCAGGCATAATGTATGCAAAGGGGGTGTTCCCCTGTTAGGGGAGCCAGAAAACTGGTGTAAGAAAATCTATAAGATTTCCTTCCTCCATTTTCTACTGAACTTTTAACCCCTGCTCAAGAGCAGGCGTTAAAAGCGCCCTTCCATTCTTTAGAATGGGGCCCTATGTGCAGGAGTAGCGCCAATATTTTGGCGGTACTCCTGCAGAGTACATCAATAGTGTCATAAATAATGATGCTATCGTCCCCTACCCTGCACCTTGGTGCTGTGCACTTTAAATATGGCTCACAAATGGTGGCATTAGAGGGGTGCTAAGGGGAGCAGGGAAAGTGGCACTGCACTCGGTGCAGCGCCACTTTCCATAAATCTGCCCCTAAATTTCTGAAAAACTACTGAACACGTTTACACCAAATCACAAAAAGCGCACTCTGCGGACCAATATCTATCTTCTTGCCAAATTTGGTGTAATTCTGTTCAGCAGTTTTTGCTGTAGCCCTGCCTAAAGACGTCTATGGGCACTGCATGGGGATTTTGCATTTTGAGATCCCCTTTTTTCTCAGCACCAGCTTAAGAAATCACCCCAAAACGTTTCTTGCACAAACTAGTCAAACAGTAACACCTTTTTGTAAAGTTTTGTGGAGATTTGTCAAATGAGGCCAAAGATAGTAGCACCACAAAAAACACTTTTCGATAGAGAGCGTTGACTTAACAATGACTACCTTGTCACTATCACCTCTAGGTAAAATAAATAAAAAAAAAAAAAAATATATATATATTTATATATATATATATATATATACACTTTTTACAACGGCTTCCAAAGCATCAGTCCTGCCTGAAGGATGCCACGTTACAGCATCTAAATAATCACTTCCTTCCTTAAATTCCAGCAAAAATAGGCACTTAGGGCCTGATGTATGAAAAGTTAGCACCACCTTTGCATCATTTTTTGACGCAGAAGTGGCGCAAACTTTCAAAATATAATTATATTTTGTACGTTTGTGCCACTTTCGCATCAAAAAATGATGCAAAGGTGGCGCTAACTTTTCATAAATCATGCCCTCAGTGTGTGCTTTAAATAGAAAAGATTTTATTTACTACTTCAGCAAGAACGCGTTTCGGCACAAAGTGGCACTGGGAACCAAGCACACCATTGTAGTGCTTGACTCTCATAGGGTAGCGTTGCAGAGCAGTCCAAGGCTTACTCAAGGGAGGTTGTGTGGGCTAGTAATCTCCGTTCACGAGCACACAAGCATGACAATCAATAAATGATTGTCCAGTCTATGCTTTTTCTTTTGATAAAGTAAAAGTACATTTATTACACACACACTACTGCTAATGCAACAATTTACAATATACACAAATTGATAGAATTACTCTCGGAAGACATTGCGTAATCCCTCATGTCTTCCTCGAGAAGAAATATAATCCAACAACTCATATGGCAAAACAATCTCTGGTATGCCAATGCAAAGTTTTACTGTAATTTAGAGTGAGAATACCAAAGTCTGACAAATAGATACCTTTACTGCGCGAGGAAGTGGTTATCAGGCTCATTAAAAAGAAACAAATGAAAACAGATTAAATACTTTAAAAAGTGAAGATTACTTTTTGGTTACCCTGGATTAACCTGGTGTAATGCCACCCTACACCCCTAGAGAATACAGTCACACAAATAAAGAACAAAAGTTGCAAGATTCTGGTGCTATACATTTGGTTGTAACCCATGGGGGGTTATATTCCCTTTGTCCCACCCAACCTATGGTGGGAACTCAAACATTGCATTGGAGGGCTGCTGCGCTGTTCCTGCAGCTACCCCAGGCATTGGGCCCTTGGTTGGTGGTGACCTCAACTTCCTGGGGCCACCACGACCTGAGCACACATCTGAGAATAACATTGGGCCTTGCACGGCCTTGTGGGACATATACATAAGTGATGAGCAGCTTTCCCGCTCTGCCGTTTTGTGTACGTTTTTTTCTTCTGGTGGCCTTGCCCCGTGTTTCTGAGTGTCCTGGGTTGAGGGCAGCACGGGGAGCCCACCTCAGCTGTCCTCATGGTTGCGGGGTCCCATCCACCATCTGGACACCCCAACATCCTGCCTCCTTTGTGGAGGTCAGTGCCGGGAGCTGCCCGGCTGCCCTCATGGTTGGGTGGGTGTCTGGTCCCACCTGGACACCCCTGTCTGGTGAGTGATGCTGGGGAGCAGCTCAGGAACCCCACACCCAGCTGCTCCCACCAACTCTGTGCAAAGCATACACCTCCAGGTGCTGCCGCAGGACGCTGCTTTTCCTTTGGTGTCTACCCGTTCCTGCGTGCTGCTGGGCAGCAGGAGGGGCCGTATGGGGGGAGTGAGACCGCACTCCCCCCTCCTCTCCTGCTGCTTTGGGGACCCAGGATGGGGTCCCAGGCTCCTCTCACCACTCCGGGGAGCGTGACAGTGATCCCCATCTTTGACCTCCTCGTGGGGCCCCAGGATGGGGTCCGGAACCTCTCTGCCAATATTCATGTGGGGGCTTGACAGCATCCCCCAACTTTATCTTCTGGTGAGGCTCAAAAACGAGGGCCAGGGCCCCAACACCACCCCTTTTGCAGGGAACGGGTGGTTATAAGGGGTTGGTTTCAGGGCCTTGCAACAGGTCAAACCCCACAGCCAACCAATGCCATGCATAACCAAAGGCCATGCACAGCTTGGGTAGTTAGAGTGTTGGCTGCAGGCCCTGCTGCCAACCCCCACCATGCACATCCAAAGGCCATGCTTGGCGGTGGTTGAATTAATTTATAGTAATTTAAATCACTTTGTGTTAAAAAAAAAACATAGAAATTCACTGAAAAAAATGAAGGTTTAAGGATTGGTATAGTTATGAAATACAATTAAAAAAAACATAGAAAGTCACTTTAAAAATCCAAAGGTTACAGGGACATTATAGCTGGGCTCAAATTTTAAAGGTACAGAGCATGGAAATTCAGCAGATATAGTTACAGTTATTAAAAGGAAATATAACCCATGCCCCAAGGTAACTATATCTCACGCCCTCGCCATGCACTTCTAATTACCCCACAAATTATGGCACTCATGACATCTTCGATAGCATCATTGATAATATCAATGTCATATTTGCAGTAAACTTTTAACAAAAGAGCTGTTCGTGTTGATATAGGTATATATAACCTTGTGGCGGTCGCCAGTAGGTAGTTATAGCTAGGACCTAGGTTACATAGAAAGATCATTTTTTGTTTTGGTAATAACTTTGAAGCCGCTTGTTAAATCTTCAGGAAATTTTTAAAACGAATATGAGAGTCAGCTCAACTGCTGCCTTGAAAGGTTTCAATGTGATCCAACAAGAAGGGGCTGAGAAAAAGGGGAGTCATAAAACACATTTTCCCCATGCCCCCCACAGTCCCAGGGGCCACCACCTGCCCTGGTCTCAAATAAAATAATGAATGGGGTCCACTCAGGTCTGGCTCCTGCTCTTTCCCAAGTTGCCCCCCCGGACATAACTGATTTGTCTGATTTGTCTGGAGTCTTGACAGCTCCCGCCAACTCAGAGCAAATACTCCTGTACCAGCGGATGAGAGCTGTCAAATTGCTCTTGCTCACTGGAAGTGAAGGATTCATCTCTTTCCCTGCCTGCAGAATTGCTCTTGAGCTGCATGTGTAGCTGCTTACTATGTGCAATAGCAATACCAGCTCCTGCAGAAGGCAGAAAGCCAGCTGGGACCCGGGGACTTAGAGGCTCCCCCAGCTTTCCCATTGCACACTGGGTCACATGGCTAGACCGCAGGGCTGAAATCAACCTGGAGAGGGAGGCCCATGCCCCCCTCCTCCATTTGTTTACGGCCAGGTCCCAGGGGATGGGGTCCCTGAGGCTGAAATTGGCATGAGGGGCAGTGTAACCCTCCTCCCCTATTGAATGAAGGGTGGACCCTGGGGGTTGGGATCCCCGAGGTCAAGATAGGCCCAGGGAGGGTAATAGTGTGGTCCCCCTTCTCTATGAAGTGTGTTTATTTGGCAATTTCATACTGAAAAATGATCTGAAATCCTTTGTGAAGGTGAGTGGGTACTTTCTTATCCTCTCCTAGTGAGAATAGAGTCCATGGTTGTCCCTTTAAATTTGTATAACTATGCAAAAGTGCAAATCACCTGGAGGCTACACCTGCTTGGCCCTGCACCATCCACCTTAGTATTATTAAAAGTTCCAAGTTCCTCTGAGGGCGTTTGCCACCGATTTTGGTGTAGGTAAGTTGGTGTGTGTGTGTGTGTGTGTGTATATATATATATATATAAAACAACTCACTCCAACTCTGAAACGTTTGTTGCACAAACTACTCAAAAAGGAAAAACTTTCTGAAAAGTTTCCTGGACATTTGTCAAACATGGCCAAAGTTATTAGCACCACAAAAACACGTGTGGCGGTCACCACTAGGTAGTTATAGTTAGGACCTAGCTTCTATATAGAAAAAACATTTTTTTTACTTTCCTATATCTTAGGCGCCGGTTGACGAATCTTCACAAAATTGTCCAAACAAATACGAAACTCACTGGAAAGTTTTGGGGTGATCTGTCAAGTGAGGGCCCAGAAAAAGCAGGGGTCCCAAAATGTGTTTTCTCCATGTTAAATTCCATATGGATTTTGCAGAGGAATAGAGGCTGAACCACTAAAAGGATTTACACCAAATTTGGTGAAAAGCTAGCTCTTGGTCAAGAAAGTGAACTTTTTGTGATTTGGTGTAAATGCATTCAGTGGTTTTCTAGTTATTAAGTGAAAAACAAATCTGTAGGGATGCTGATTCATTGAGACTCCTGCATGGAGTGTTGAGGTTCTACGCACCAGTAGCAGTACTGTGATTGGCTGGCAGCAGTCTGTGCAGAAAGGTGCAGCTACCATTTTATGAACCAGGGCACAGTCCCAGCGGATGAAAGTAGAGGCTAAAAATGTTAGAGGATATCAGGGTAGAAGTACGCTGAACCCATGGGGGCATTTAGTGGTTGTCTGAGAGACTCCCTATTGGTTGAAAAAGCTGAAAACACTTTTCCTTCATTGTGAGTGGAGTCACAACTTCACCTCAATGCTCAGCATGGCCCACCCATGAAAGGTTGCAACAAAGTTACAAACTCTATAGAGAAATAGCTAATATATATACATATTCACAGACACACACTCACACACTAATGCACGTACTCACAGAGACTCTCACAGACACTTTTACACCCACTCACAGACCCACTCAGACACTCATATACCCACTCACAGACCCACTCACACACCTATGCACCCACTCACAGACCTACTCACATACCTACTCAGAGTGCCAACCAAACACTCCCAGACCCACTTACACACTCACACACCCACTCACATAGACACTCTCATACAAACTCTCATGCCCAGAGACACCCTCTCACACCTTCTCTCACACCTGGACACTCTCACACCCACTCTCTTAATTGGTCTGGCAAAAGGAGCACTTAACTGTTAGCTTAATTTAATGCAGTCCTGCAGCATATATTATAGATGTTTCAACTCTTAATTATGGAGGATACTGACCATTACTACAAAGCTAAATTGGTGAATAGAAATCACCTGGTTCAATGATTATACATGATAAAGGGTAAAAGGCTATTGTTTAAATCAAAGACCACTATTTTTAAATGATGGGCTTCCTCTGTTGTGGAGAATAAGTCTTCTGTTGGGAAGCATGGACCGAAGATTTCCATCAATGCCCATTGGTTAGATCAAATGTGATCAGGAACATAGCAATGCTCAACTATTTCACAACCTAAATGCTATTAGGAATGGGGGGAATTAAACTTGGTACAAGGCTAAGGACCCTGACAGTTCATGCATAAACAAATATTGGCCATGCCCTGTATGTATTTAGACACCAAAGAACGTACCCATGAATTCCAAAAACACTCAGTCACTGTAAGGTTTAGAATTCTGGATACCTCTATCCTGATGCAGTTTTGATCCTTCGTGATATACTGCAAGCCTTTGCTTTTTACAGGATGAGTTCCCAATTCATTGACATAAGTGCACAATGGTTTCAAGCCTGAATTAATGAGAATAGATGCTGCTTTAATACATCCAATCATTCCTGTTGCATGTGCATTGAAACAGAGACACAATTTATTCCTCTGAATGAGCAGTCTTGCTTTGGTCCTTCTAGAAGCTGTGGAAGTGATCATTATCCTCAGTGAAACCAGAGGCATGTATGAGAGTGGTTGCATTCACAATAGGGTTACGTTTTCATAAGTCAATTATCGACGCCACACTTTTAGGTTCACAGGAGTTATGCAGACACCCGTCTTCATTAATATTTAAATATATTGCTATGGAATCAAAAGGTAGACAATACATAATACTGACAATGCTATTACTTCAATGTTGGAAGAGTTCAAACAATAGTTATAAACATAGATTTATAATCTACAACTAGTCACAGGTCAGAACACTTCAAAAGGGATGGTCACAAATCTCACACAAGAAGTGAACTACTTTTTAATGTGTTTGTATTCCTAATTATGCTAAGCACTTGAACTCAAACTGAACAAGCAAATAACAGTGACAATTGACAATTAACTTTAACAGAAACCTGCAAAGCAAAAGGCAGTGCCTCCGAAGTTGTGAACTTGAGTTACTGTGATCATGAAGAAAAGGGTACTTCCTGCTTGGTAGTGCTGTTCTCTTAAATGGCATATCTTACAACATGGGGGCGCGGAATGTCCTTACTAATACAGACCTGGGTGATGAAAGATGCCAGAGTGGAGCTTGACCCACAGCAACAGAATAAAGTGCATTCTCACTTTTGATCACACTCTTCTCTATACGTACTGCTTGCATGCCAATCAAGTTCTTGACCACAACCAAAGTAGCAGGGTAGTACAAAAAAGTAATTAGGAAAATATGGTGTAGTGTGGGAAAGTGGTCACATGGCAAGACCACTCTTTTAATCTTATTTGTAGAGTTAGTTGTCTTGGACCACTCTCCTCTCATTAGTGAAGACTGAACATTGTTTCAGGGTGTCATGTCTTTGTTTCCAAACTCCTTGAGAGGGCTGGTGCCTTCCATGCAAGTAAGATCAGCAGTGTCATTGCCTGCCAGCAGAGCAGTCTCATACCTAGTGTAATGATATTTGTGTTTTGACCACTGACTCCACGTTGCACTTAGCCTCGCAGCACACCATCACATTAGTAACCACCAACATCATTTTCCTATTGACTTTATTATAGCATTAGCCACCGCCACGTTAAAAGCTGCAAGTATTTTTCCACGTTATACAATGTGCTCATGTTTTTATTCTGCGTGTTCTTTCCCACCAAGGCCTTAGGCTAGGACGTCAGGGAACGGTTTTGTTTTGATAGAGGGTACCTTGGCATTTTGGCCAATTCCCGATGTGTACTTTTCAAAGCTGACCCAAAGTAACAAGCATTTTTTAAATAATAAATGTGTACAATAGGAGAGGGTTTCTACAATTCTCCTCTTTTGTTTGTTCAAAGTATAAAAGGCTGAGACCAGATAGACCAGGAAGTGACTCAGATCTCAGACATGCTCAGGTCGCTGAGGTGTGTTATCCTTCCCGTGAGGATAATTGATCTCTCTCTCCATGATCGATTCTGGGATATGGCGATCTGATGCTGATTAGGAGGGAGATGAAGCAGATTTGCCCTTGCCTCATGGTGATGCATTTTTTAATATTGATACATACAATTGCTGTATATTGCAGTGGAGAATCATTTGTACATGTTTTCATTTCATTGCTGTGACCATTTTTTAATGTTTACTTTCAGAATGCTAATCTCCTTTACAAAACTTGCAAAGTGAATTAACAAATGTATTCTTTAGACTAAGAAGCGCATTCCAGAGATTTTTGTCAGTGCATGAGTGTTTCAGCTTGGTCATTAGTGAAGCAAAACACCTAACCATTGAGAAAAGGGCTGAGAGTCACCTTATTCTTCTGAGAACATGAACAATCATAGCAGTTTATATGTAGGTCTGTGAGGTAGGTAGGTATGACCCCTTCCTTATATTTTCAAGTTTACACAGTTGAGTGCCGGCTATTGTGCATCAGAGTCTCTGCACTCATAAATGTAGCAAATGTAGACAATCTGACATGAGCAATGTTTTGCTGTTGCCATAGGTTATTGAAAAAGGGTTCTTCCTCCCTCTTCTCAGAATATAAGTTAATGCTCACTTCTTATGTACAAATCAGCTACAAAATCTCCCAGTGGCCTGCTCATCCAGGATATCATTTGCATTTCGTTTGAGTGCTCTGGAACACAATGAACAGGAAAGAAAACATGAGGCTTGTTGTTCCTGGCCCTTTTTGCAGGATCATCCCCAAACTTTTTGCCTTCCTCCTCCTATTTAGCTGACCTCTTTTTGTTGGCTCTAGGACCCTGAGCACTTTATCATTGCTGATCAATGCTAAAGTGCATGTGCTCTCCCTTCTAAACTTTGTGTGATCGGCTTACACCTGATTGACTTATTTAATTTACTTGTAAATCCCTTGTACAGTGGTTTCCCTTATACCCAGGGCCTGTAAAGCAAATACAACTAGTGGGCCTGTAGTACAGCTTGAGCTACCCACTGTAGTAGCCTTACAACCTGTCTCAGGCCAGCCACTGCAGGGTCTGCATGCACAGTTTACTGCCACGTGGACCTGGCATCTAAATTTACTTGCCAGGCCTGTAACTCCCCTTTTACTGCATATACATCACCCCTAAGGTAGGCCCTAAGTAACCCTGTGGGCAGGGTGCTGTATAGGTAATAGGTAGGTCATGTGCCTTGTTGCGTGGCCTGTCTTAGTAGAAACAAACAGCTTTTTTGGTTTCTCACTGCTGTAAGTGCTGCTTCTTTCATGGGATTGCATTTTGAATGCCTTTTCATATGGCTAAGTGGTATTCTGTGATCTACAAGGGGTAGCATGGGCATGTTTGGTATGGTTGGAATGGTAGTGAGAAATGCTGCTTACTGGCATAGGTGGATTTGTTATTATCATTGTGGAAATTACACTTTTAGAAAGTGGGCATTTCTCTGTGCTTATAACTCTAGTGCTTTTGCAGCCTGACACCAATCCATGTCTGGGGCAGAGTGACAGCTCCACTTGGTGCATACTTTCCAGACAGCCATCATGCAGGAGAAGCTGGGTGTGTCAGAAGAGGCATCTGCATTCTGATAATCTTCCTGGGCTGGGAAGACAGATGGTCGATCTCACCCTACATGTAAATAGGCTGTGTCGTGCCCTCACACAATGGACTGAGTACCCCTACGGATGTCTGGAGCTAGGGCTGAGGCTGTAAGGGGGTGTTGTACATGTCTAAGGATCATTTGAAGTGCCCCCTTAGACCAAAGAAGTTTGGAATTTAAGTACATGGGGTTGTTCCCTATGTTTTGACAGTAGCGGAAGACACTGAGGCCCTCATTCTGACCCTGGCGGTCGGCGGAGAGACGGCGGTCGGACCGCGAACAGACCGGCGGTATTAAAAATGGCATTCTGACCGCGGCGGTCCCCGCCGCGACCGACCGCTACTTCTCCACTCCGACCGCCGCGGCGGTCATGACCGCGGGGCTGGAGTTTGCGCACTCCGGCCCGGCGGTCGTCCCAAGACCGCCAAGGGTATTATGACCCTGCCTACCGCCGCGGTTTCTTGCGGGCGGGAACCGCCGTGCAAACCATGGCGGTAAGCACTATCGGGGCCAGGGAATTCCTTCCCTGGCACTGATAGGGGTCTCCCCCACCCCCCACTACCCACCCGAGTCCTCCCCCCACACCCTCCACCCCCCTGCCACCCCCCAGAGGTGGTACGAACCCCCTCCCCACCCCCACCCCGACATGCACATACATGTACCCCGACATGCACACACCCCCAACATGCACATATACACACCCCCTACACACACATACACAACGGGGACACATACCCGCACACATACATGCCGACATGCGCACCTGCCGAACAGCACACATTACCCATAGACACAGCAGCACCCCCCGCCCGCATACACGCACTCACACACCCCCTCTACACACTCACACGCACACCCCCATGCACGCCCACATCACACAACACCCCCCCACCCCCTCCCCTCACGGACGATCAACTTACCTTGTGCGTTGGTCCTCCGGGAGGCGACGGGAGCCATAGGGACGTGACCGCCAACAGAAGACCGCCAACAGAAGACCGCCACACAGAAATGTGGGTCGTAATTCTGTGGGCGGTGTTCTGCTGGCGTGGCGGTGGAGGTTGACCAGTCTCCACTTTCCCGCCGACCGCCAGTGTGGCTGCTGGCGGTTTTCCGGCGGAACGCTCCCAGCGGTCAGAATGCGCACAGCGGCACACCGCCGCGGTCGGCCGCCTTCACCGCGGCGGTAACTCAGCGGTCTTGCGAAAAGACCGCCAAGGTCAGAATGAGGGCCTGAATGGACTGGTCACTAGATGGTGCTTGAGGGACTCACCAGGTACCGCCTTGAGACTGCCCTGCTGTTGGACTGACCTGTGACCTGCTAAGCCACTAGAGGGACTGCCAATGCTTTTTTCTGGACCCCTGTGCTGGCTGGCTTGCGTAGGCCCTGCAGTGTTCAGACCCCACAGCTGTCTCCAGGGGCTGGATTGTGTGCCCACCACATTTCTGCTGCTTGGCGCTGTGTCTGTCTGCTGGGCACGATTGGAGTGCCCTCTTGCCCATGTTGAGCATGTGGAGAGCGCTCTATGGGAAACACTGCATGAAGAAGGGCTTTATTCCCTAATTAAAGTACATGAATTGCTTATTCAAGGCGCAAAAATGTGTCCCTGTGTTACTGTGTGTCCCTCTCCCTGATGCAGGAAAGGTTGTAAGGAGCCCTTCTGTTCTGAGTGCAGACAAATGCGCTCCTTACAGTGCCCTTGGGGGGAAAGCAGGCCCCTCCTATTGAGGACTGAGCGCCGCGGGACGAGTCACAAGACAAAGACGACCGGCTCACCCGGAGATCCTGTGCGCCATGGGGAGCAGAGATCCCTACCTGGCTGCAGTGCGGGTGAAGAGCCTTCTCGGCCTAAGAGGACTGTAAGGCCTGATTGTGGGTTGGGCAGGTTGCCAAGGCAGGAGGCTTATCCTGCCAGGCTTTATTGTTGTGTTGGAGACACATGGTCTCCAAGGATGAGGAAGATGGAGCCAGCAGGTGTCACCTTTTCCAACCCCTCACAGCGCCACATTCCTGAGGGTGGTAGCCCTGGGTACGATCTGTACGCGGGGAAGCCCAAGGAGTGTTTCTTTTGCCAGTTTGTGTCAAATCAGCCCCCGTTAGAGGAGCGGGATTGCTACTCGAGGTACTGAGAAAGAGTGCCTCAGTGGTTCACAGAAGCTCCTATGCTGAGGGAGAATGTTTTCGCCATTAGAGTGCACACTCTAAAGGAAGTGCCAGTGCATGACAACCTTCATGTGGAAGGTGTTGTTTGTTACCTTGGCAGCTCACTGCATTACTGGTCCCTCGTTATTTCTACTTTCTGTCCTATGATCTAATAGATACAATATGATGTACCAGGTTGGGGATGACGTGCATACTGTCAGGATCGGTCTGTGACATAGTGGGAAGGTGTGCCTAGGATTTATGCCATATGGGAATGTTTAATTCTATGTGCATTTACTATGGTGACAATTATGACCTGACAAACAATTGTTTTGCAGAATACTAGTAGTCTGTGTGATGATCTGACAGCTGCTTGTGTAGCAAGTAGTTTTTGGTCTATTAATGTTTTGTGCAATACAGTTTAGTTTTATACAACTTTTTGTGGAGTTTTCCTTGTGGTGTATTTATTGGGTCACTAGTGTTTTGTGCAAACGCTTTACACATTGTCCCTGGGTTAAGCCTGACTGCTCATGCCAAGCTACCAAGGGGGTGAGCAGGGGTTACTTTGGGTTTGTAACTCTTTGCCCTGACTAAAGTGGTGGCCCCTGCCTGTCTGAGGCACCTGCCCTATACGAGTGGCAACCCCATTTCTAACAGGACTGTCCTTGTCGTCTGTGGGCAGCATTGACTGGCTATTTTGCAACTGTCAATCTTAAAAATAAATGTTCACAAATACCTGATTCATTGATAGTGATCGTGCAGCATTCACTTTCTCCCCACATTATGATGTTAAAAAAGTATACTTTTAAGGATCTTCAATGCTTTAAGCACTTTAAACAAACAAATATGATAGGGTCTCCCTCTGCAAAACCATATGGATTTAATTGACATGGGGATAACAGCAGCAACATCACTCCAAACTTCATAACTGCTGCCACCAGCCACAGCACGTGCAGAGGAGGTCAATGGGTCATATCTCCTTGATACTGCAGGCTGAGTTGACTGAGTTGACCAATGGGGCATTCCCATATCAGGGCAACTCAAAGTTTATTGTCTGAAAAACCATTAAGACTGTTTCCAAAAACCAAAAATATGTGATGCAGTAGCTGTTCAAGATGTCGGGTCTTTGTACATATGCCATTTCAGATTCCATGAGAAGGCAAGAGCAGAGACGTTGTCATTTATCTTCAGTTTGGAGGCCACTTTGACTCCCAAAACTGTCCTAGTAGGGGCAGAGGAAAGTCTAAGAACTTCAGCATTACCTGAGTTGAGTTTCAGACAGTTTTCTCCATCCTGTCTCCTACTGAGATGAGGCACTCCCTGATGTCAAGTTTATTTCAAGACTTACGTTGAAAATTCAAATCAACTTGCTGCCATAATTTCAAGTGTAAAGCTGGATGCCAAATCTGAAGATAAATAAGAGAGTCGCTGTACATGCACATTATTGATACTGTTTACAAATTACAAATGACTTATTAATTGGCAAAGTGCCTAACCATGTTTGGAAAGGAAATATGTTGCAATTAACAACAACAAAAGTGATGGGTAAATTTTAATTGCCTGGAAACTGGCAGAGAACAACATGATTGATTTTTTTGCATTATGGGTTGCGCTCCAAATTGAGCAAGCGGGGTGATAAGACTGATCTAGTGGCAGTGCTTGATATATAGAAAAGTGTGGGTGCATTTACAATATATATCAAACACAAGGACCGAACAAAAAACACAGCATGGAACCAACGGGGGTCAGTTTCTGTCAGATTTCTTACAAAGATCTACCATCCCACTAGCACCTGATCCCATATAGGGATAGCAGTCTATCAATAAATGCAATATCAGCCCCAAAAATAGATTGCCAAAATGCTGTACTATTTTATCAACGCCATGACGTTATGAGCTGAAAATCAGTGCAGATGGCGCACAGTGCCTAAAGTGCTCTGTGCAAGAAACATATTTACATATGTACATCACAATAACAAAAGGGGCCTCATTTACAAGAAAATTGGCAGCACTGCGCTGTGTTACTTCAGAAACACTGGAATGGACTGTATTTATGAAAATACAACGCACCTCTGTGTTTTCCCTAGCACTGGTAATAAAATTAGCTGCCTAATGCCAAAGCAGACACCCTTGCACGGTAGTGTAAGGGTGCCTGCAATGAAACAAATTATTGTTTATGTGCAGGAAGGTGTTCGTTCCTGCACATAAAACTCAATAATGGAGATTTGTTACTTCTATGTGTGCTGTAGAATGTAAATAGTCAATATTTAATGATTGCTTATGTGCAGGAAGGGACACCTTCCAGCACATAAACAATCACTGATGGTGTTTTGTTCTTTCTGCACATAGAACAAGCAAAAATGAGGAGAAATAAATGTATTTCTCCTTGTTGTGGCATGCTAACGCCATCCCTGGGGTGATGTTAGTTTTTGGTGCTGCCTAAGGTTTATGACATCATAAATCTGGGGCAGCATCAAAATGCAATGGGTGTTGCAATGGAACGCCCTCTGCAACACCCATTGCATGCCCCTTTCACGCTAAGGGTTGTGTGCAATGGGCCGTATTTACAAGGCGGCGTTAAGCCACAAAAAGTGGCTTAATGCCACCTTGTAAATATTGCACAGGTTATTGCGCCACCAGAGGTTCGCTAAAAGTGATGTTCCGGTGGCGCAAAGACCAGATAAATGATACCCGAGGTATCCACATATAGTCCACAACTTCAGCATAAAGCTCTCATTATCTTGAATAATGTGGGAAGTTTAGCCCCATGAAAGTTTTGATGTTTGACCCAAATGGAACTAAACCGTGGGTTTCATCAGGACAGCGCCATCTGACTAATGTCCTATACATTAAATTAAAAATAGCACCCTTAGTACAGTATTACACTATCAATCATGTGAATGCTCCTCAAGCTTTGATTGGAAGCAACTCCATAGTAACCAGAGCAACACCATAGACTAATCTAGGTCTTTGTCTTTTAGCCAAACTAAAACAAAAACACAGTTGGCCGGAATGAATGCACTGAATAGTGTATCCAGTATGTTGTATTTGTGTGGCACCTAACAAGTATGATGGTGAGTGGAGGGCCGAAGAGTAAAAAGCTGTCCCTTAGCCAAAGTCGTGGCTTACACAAGCATAAGGTATTTTAAAAATAATACAAGTGCAAATCGAGGTTAAGGAAGAAATGTCACTGGAGGTGAACCACAGGAATTTAAAAGTTAGAGCCTGTACCACTGATACGGCTCTACGAACCGTTAGCACTATAGTGAGTGAGTGAGTGAGCGAGCGAGTGAATTAGGGAGCGAGTGAGGTGTATGGTGCATTATATCCTCAAAGCCCGTTATATGTGAAAGTTCGATCGGTCACTCAAGGTAAGAAAAGACACAGCCCATTGTTAGACAGCAGACATTATAGACGAGGTAACCCATGAAAACATTACTACAATCAAACATTGTTATTATTCAATGTTAGTAAGAAGTAGGATTATTTTGAAATGATGTGACTTGAAATTCTGTAAGTAGCATTTTACCAAACGAGAGTTTTCCTACACAATAGCTAGAGACAGTTGATATATGAAACATATGTCCAAATACAATTGAACATACTCAGAACTGTATTTGTACAACTGTCCTCAATTTTAGAAGTATTGGCATAATCTGGAGGTAACAGAGAGTAATAATAATAAAATCACATTTTCCTCTTATCTCCACATTCAGGTTCTGACCAAACCTTTTGCACATACCAGCTTTTAGCAAGTGCTAACCGTTCATGGCATTTCTGTTCAATAATCTGGTATCAGCTCTTCATCTGCATCCACAGTTGTGATAAAATGATTGGGAATTTCAAAACCACACATTTTTGCAACACCGGCATCACTCTAGATGTGGGAGCCTGTTGCTCACTAGCATAGAATTTAAGACTTGAGGCGCCACAAATGTGCATTTAGTCTAAACATCAGTAGAGTACAGTATAGGAAATGACATGGAACATGATTCAAGATATGAAAACAGCCACCGCGACACGAAATAAATACCACACGCTTAAACATGGTTGGCCTTATTACGCCTATAATAAATATGTAGTGATGTTTAAGGAAATCTCACTGGGACACATTATATTATTAATAAGACTCACTGGCCTTTCCTTGAACTTTGGGGTAGGTCTCTATGGAAATAATGCACAACACTGGGTCATAATTGAATCGTGAGTCGTAGAAAAACACAGAGAATAATAAGGGTTGATCACAACAAGACCCCCGAATGGGAACACTTTTGCCTTTAGCGTATAAGAAATAAATATCGTTAAAATTAACCTTATTATTATTTAATCATAGGCATTTATAAAAGCCGAGTCCAAAAAGAGGAAAATACTACATTGGACTTCCCCAGGCACGGGAATGTATTGATCTATGCATCACAAGCAGAACAGATGGACAAAGAAAGTGCAATCCATAATGCGAAAAATCAATGTCGTTGTTCTCTGCCAGTTTCCAGGCAATTAATATTTATCCTCCTCTTCTGTTGTTGCTAATTGCAGCATATTTCCTTTCCCAAACATGGTTTGGTGCTTTTCCTGTTAATAAGTCATCGGTAATTTGTGAACAATATCACTAATGTGCATTTACTGTTTGACGCATCCGCTAGTACAAGAGCCTTCCAATATTACCAGTGAAACACTTATTTATTATCTGTGTTAAATTCTTAATTAGCAGTGTTCGGCATTTCTCCTAGTCAAGGGTAAAAGTTAGTCAGTCCCTTTAAGAGAGAGGATGGAGGGAGATGATGTGGCGTAATGGCCAGCGCTTCCCTCTTTGGAGCTGGGAAAACAGGCTCGACTCGCAAGGTGGGCTCACCATCCTGTGATTCTAGGCATATCACTACATGTACCTGCCCAAAATGAATGTGTCCATGTGTAATGTAACTGATGCTCATGTAAAGCACTCATACATTCTGGTCGAGTTTGGGCTTTATAAAACTGCAAAACAAAAATGATAATGTGGCAGGAAAGTGATAGTCATCTCATGGAAGGGTATCTCCTACACCAAATCTGATAATTTGGGACCTCTTCAGAAAGGTAAATGAATACATGAGTACCTGTACATTTAATATTAGATTTTGTTGTAATTTACCTGCTTTTGACTATTCACCATTCAAGAATGTAATGTTACTGCAAAGTGTAGGTTTACATGCCTCCAACCTTGAATATCAAGGGAAGGAGATTACTTTACTATTAGTAACTTTTCACACTTAGCCGGAGGTACCTCCCACTGGGGTGGAGATCTCACTATGATAAAGTATAGGGAATTTTAAAAAGTTAATGGAACCTTAAACAAATAGTAGAAACATTTCTATATTACATACTAATATAAATTAATTTACACATTAATTTTAAATGTCGATTAAAAATAAAAAATTGCTACAGCACTATTAACATAATTTTGTAGAAACTATGTACTTAGTTAATTATATTAAATTACAATTTTTTAAAGACACAATATCCACCTAAAGCATAATGTTTATATTCATGTATTATGCAGTAACGATTTCCAAAGCTTTTGTAAATAATTACTGTGAATGAATTGAATTATTTCTCAAAAAATATAGGTACATTTATTTAAATATATTTTTAAATGAAGATAAGATTATTAAAACAGATCGCTGATGCAAGATCTTAAACAAACAATTTTGTGTTACATAAATATTGTGTCAAAAATATAGTTCACAAACCTATAGTGTCCCTAACCTTACAACGGTCAGTATAAAAATGTTTTAAAAAAATGTAGAGTTTCACACTAATATTGTTAAAAAACATACAAAATATAATTTCTTAATGTATAAAAAGTAACAAATCTTAAGTATTTTAACTTATAACATTAAAATATTGTTAATTTAATAAATCTCACTAAAGTTTAATACCATATATAACTGTCTACTTATATAAAACACATACAAATATGTCTGTGTGCTATATACATATATAACGTAGCACAATTATAAAAAACATATTTTCCAATAGATACCTTTTTTGCATAATTCTTCAAATTGACTACCATAATAAGCATATATATATATATGTGTGTGTTTGTGTGTGTGTGTGTATTTGTATATTACCTAGCCAGTAGGTACTTATAGTAAGAACCTAGTTTCTATATAAAAAGTGTTTTTTACTTGCCTATATCTTTGGTGCCACTTGACGAATCTTCACAAAACTTTCCAAAAGAATGTGCCAGTCCCGTCAGCTGCTGCCTGAAAAGTTTTGGGCTGATTCCTCAAGGGGGGGAAGGGGCAAGAACAAAGGGGGTTCCTAAAATATGTTTTCCCCATTGATTTTTCAATAGGGATTTTGAACAGCGATAGTGCAAAAACTACTGGACGGGATTACACTACATTTGGCAGGAAGGTAGGTACTGGTCCAGAAAGAGTGCTTTTTTTGTTTTGGTGTAATTCCGTTCAGTCGTCGTTTTTGAGAGATAAAGGGGAAAAAAATGAGTATATATAGGGATGCAAAGGATTCGCGACCCCTAACAATCTCGTGCTGAGATGTGGTTGGCTAACAACACTCCAATAAAAGAAGCTGTTGAAGTTTTGTCAGCCATCTTGGGACTCAGCTTCAGCTGAGTCCCAAAATATATATATATTTTTTTTAAGGGGCCAGTGTACGAACACCCTGACCCCTTAGCTCTGGGGATGGGGTCCCAAATAGAACTCCCCAGGGCTAAAAAGCACATTCTCCCCTGCTTCGTTAGTTTAATGCTCCGGGTGGGCCAAATCATGGGGGCCTTTTATAGAAAATATGCCACCTCCCTAGGACTTTAATATAACATGTGGGGCACTGTCTGGCCCCCTCCTACTGCCCCTGGGACCAGCACCCCCCAGGGCAACACTGTATTTGGAGCAGGGGGGCCACATGCCCCCCTACTACTCCAGGAACTACCACCCCTGGGCACATTTTTAAAAAAAATGAAGGGGGTCCCTTTGGGAGCCCCTCCCTAGGAACCATCACCCCTGGGGCCAAAATAATTTATTTGTGGGGGCCACGTGGCCCCCCCTTTACGGGGACCACAACCCCTGTGCTACACTGGATTCTGAGGGGATGCACAGCACCCCCACTGCCCTGGGGACCACTGCCCCCGGGGCAAACAGAAAATAATTGAAAGACCTCCGTTAGCCCTGGGGACCACCACAACCCAGGGCTATCTTCACAATAGAGAGGGGCCCGCGGCTCCCCTCATGGAGTCTCTTATGGTCCAGGGCTGGCTCCTGCTATGTCCCGGGGTGCCCATTGAATTCCGGTGCGTAGGCTTGAATCCTTTTCGGGTTGCGAGGTCTTTTTACGCCCAGGATCGATGTGTGGAAATCCTGGGCATGTGGGATGAAGTCACAGCTGTTGCGTCAATCTGGTGGGCATTGTGGCAGAGTTTCTGTCCCACAGCTGGTGCTGCCTTGAGTCCTCTTGTAGGAAGTCAGGCTGCGTCATTCCAGCTTGGCGATGCGTTGAGCCAGTGGGCTGTCCGTCAAAGTTCCGGTTGCAACACTGGCGCTGCATCGATCTCCACTCGGGGAGCCAGGCTGCGTCGTTCTGGTTTGGTGATGCACTGATTTTCTCACCGCTCCGCAGACTGTGCATCAATTCCGGCAGGCTGTGTGTGTTTTTTGCCACACAAGGAGTTTCTTTGCAGAGATTAAGGGGGTCATTCCGACCCTGGTGGTAAAAACCGCCAGGGTCGGGGTCCGCGGGAGCACCGCCAACAGGCTGGCGGTGCTCCTTTGGGCATTCTGACCGCGGCGGTACAGCCGCGGTCAGAAACTGAAAGTCGGCGGTGTACCGCCGACGTTCCGTTGCCCATGGGAATCCTCCATGCAGCTGCGCCGCCATGGGGATTCCGACCCCCATACCGCCATCCTGTTACTGGCGGTTTCGGCCGCCAGGAACAGGATGGCGGTATGGGGTGTCGTGGGGCCCCCGTAAGAGGGCCCCACTTTGAATTTCAGTGTCTGCTTAGCAGACACTGAAATTCGCGACGGGTGCTACTGCACCCGTCGCACACCTTCCACTCCGCCGGCTCCATTCGGAGCCGGCTTCATCATGGAAGGGTGTTTCCCACTGGGCTGGCGGGCGGCCTTTTGGCGGTCGCCCGCCAGCCTAGTGGGAAACCCAGAATGACCGCCGCAGTCTTTTGACCGCGGTACGGTCTTCTGGCGGTTCCCGCTTGGCGGGCGGCGGGGAATGACCCCCTAAGTCTTTTTGGCCCTGAGACTTCAGGAACAGGAGGCAAGCTCAATCTAAGCCCTTGGAGAGCACTCCTCAGCAGGAGAGCACTCCTCAGCAGATGCCAGCAAGGCAGCAGGGCAACAGCAAGGCAGCAGCCCTTTTCAGAAAAACAGTCAAGGTGAGTCCTTTGGAGAGCCAGGCAGCTTCTCTTGGCAGAGTGCAGGTTCTGGTGCAGAGTGTCTTTCCCAAGAAGTCTCTGAGTTAGTAGGGCCAGGAACCCAGTTGATATACCCAAAAGTGCCTTTGAAGTATGGGAGACTTCAAAGAGTGGTTTTCAAGTGCACAAGGTCTCCTTTCAGTACAACCCTGTCTGCCAGGATCCCAGTAGGGGGGTTGGCAGTCCATTGTGTGAGGGCAGGTCACTGTCCTTTGAAATGTGTCAGGCCCTCCACCCTTCCAGCCCAGGAACCCATTCAACATGTAGATGTGTGCCGGTGTGTCCTGTGTTTGTGGTTGTCTGGATGAAATGCACAAGGGAGCTGTCAACTAGCCGAGTCCAGACGTGGATTGGAGACAGGCTGTAAGGCACAGAAGGATTTAAGTGCAGAGAAATGCTCACTATCTAAAAGTAGCATTTCTAAAATAGTAATATAAAATCCAACCTCACCAGTCAGCAGGATTTTGTATTACTGTTCGTGCCATACTAAATATGATCTGTTTACCTCTTTCTAAGAATCTACCACTCAAACAGATTATGAGGGTAGCCTTAATGTTAGCCTATGAAAGGAGCAGGCCTCACAGCAGTAGAAACCGGATTTAGGAGTCTTCCACTACCAGGACATATAAAACACACAGATATGTGCCCTGCCTCTTACCCACACAGCAGATTGCCCTATGGGTTACCTAGGGCCTACCTTAGGGGTGACGTATATGTAGAAAAACGGGGGGTGTAAGGCTTGGCAAGTACTTTTTCAAATGCCAAATCGAAATGGCAGTGAAGCTACACACACAGGCCTTGCAATGGCAGGCCGGAGTCATGGTTAAGGATCTACTTATGTGGGTTGCACAATCAGTGCAGCAGGCCCACTAGTAGCATTTAATCTGCAGGCCCTGGGCACATGTAGTGCACTTTACTAAGGACTATTAATTTTAAGTAAATTAAATAAGCCAGTTGGTTATGAGCCAATGTCACCATGTTTTAAGGGAGAGTGCATATGAACTTTAGCACTAGTTAGCAGTAGTAAAATGCGCAGAGTTCTAAAACCAGCAAAAACAGTGTCAAAAAGTGGAGGGAGGCAGGCAAAAAGTTGAGGATAACCACCCTAAGACTGTCAGGTCTAACAGCCCACAAATACTATTTCCCCTCAAATGGCACACACATCACCCAGAGCCCTGCATGTACACTACCCCCCAGTCATACCCCCCACCCAAATGACATACTACCAGCATACACACATCTCCATTCAACCTTGTCACATGCATCGTCCACATGGTGTACTCACCTGTTGGTCTGGAGGACCATACAGCTGTTCATACAGCGGTAGGACCGCATCCACCAGGCACTCCATCTCCTCTGAAGTGAAGGCAGGGGCCCTTTTCTCTGTCACATGGGCCATGACAGGTACCAGACTCAGGTCACAGCTGCACACACAGTGGAGGTGTTGTCCAGTGGCAAGTCAGGAATCAAGTGAGGCTATAGTCAGAAAATGCAGGTCACGTCTGTGGCAGTGTAGACCGTCACTGCCACCGGTGATCCTCATTGGACACCGTACTCCATAGAGCCACATGTAAGCCAATGAGGAATAGCACGGCTGTGCAAGACCGCCTTCCGCCATGATGCCCAATTCCAGCGGAGTTACATAACTTCCACCTGTCCCTATTTACAGGACAGGCTGTTGCCATTTTATGGTACAGGTCGACATTCTTAAATTGATAACTGCGTCATTCCTGTCAATTGTACATACATTGCCATTTGTCCAGTAACATACATGGTCAATGTACACTGAAGTGGTGGGTCCATTGTTCAGTTTGTCACTCCCTTCTCAATCTTGTGTCCCTTAGGTACCTACCACTGCAGAGGAATAGGAGGAGGAGGCAAGCCTCCATGTACAGACCCCTTGTGGACTTGGTTACACTGGAAGACAGGCACATAATACTAACCTATAGACTGGACAGGGCCCCAATCACAGGGCTGTGTGCTCACTTGGAGCCTGATGTGACATCTGATATCCATCATCCCACTGGGATCTCCCCTCTTGTGCAGATCCTATCACTGCTACATTTCCTTGCAACTGGCTTTTTCCAAGTGACATTGTGCTTGGCTGCAGGAATGTCACAGCCAATATTCTCAATAGTGCTGGCAAGGGTTTTGGCTGCCCTGCTCAAACACATGTTCAGCTACATCGCTTTCCCCCAAGTGGATGATTTGGCCAATGTGAAGGCTGTTTTTTTATGCAAAGGGACATATTACAAATGTAATTGGGGCCATTGATGGAACACATATAGCATTTGTCCCCTCCCTCCCCCCGGCACAATGAACAGGTATTCAGGAATAGGAAGAGTTTCCACTCACTCAATGTGCAAACGGTGTGCCTGGCTGACCAGTACATCTCCCATGGCACTGCCAAGTATCCGAGGTCGGTGCATGGCACCTTAATTTTGAGGAATAGCAGCATCCCACATGTGATGGCAGGAGTTGTCCCCCATGCCATTGTGCAAGGCTAATGTTTGTCCCTCACTTCTTACAGATGACTCTGGCTACTCAAACCTATTGTGGGTCTTGACCTCTGTAAGGAATACCAGGACAGGGGCTGAGAATAGGTGTAATGATGCTCATAGGTGAACTAGGAGAAAAATTGAGAGGACCTTCGGCATCCTGATGGCCAGATTCAGATGCCTTCATCTGACAGGTGGATCCCTCTGCTGCTCCCCTGAGAAGCTCTGCCAGATAGTAGTTGAATGCTGAATGTTGTACTACCTGGCCATCAGATGACGTGCGTCCTAGCTGAAGGAGAAGGAGGATGGAAACGCTCCTGTGGCAGCAGTGGACCTTGAGGACAGTGAGGATGAGGAGGAAGAGGATGAGGATGTGGACAACAGGACATCAGTCATACAGCAGTTCTTCCAATGACACACAGGTAAGACAGTGAAACTGACCATTCCTCTGATTATTTATCTTTTCTGTGTGGCTGTAGCATGATGGCAGTCACTTCCTCAGCATCCCTCAGCATCCTAACTGACTGTCACATATGCCTTCCCATTTTGCAAATGTTGGTGTGGTTACAGCTGTGTACTAATGTGATGACTACAGACAGCTACAGGCCATGTCGTTTATGGAATCACAAAGTTCTGGACAATTGCACAAGATGAAACTGTTAAATTATTGCACAATATTGTCACATAAAGCACTATCACTCATGTGGTGTTCAAGGGGGTGTTTATTAAAGTGAAAAATATAGGAGGACTGATGCAATGGATGGTAGAGGAAAGGCCAAGGTGTTGGTCCAGTCTGTTTATAGCACAGGTCCAGTGTCCAAGGAGCCATATGAAGGGGAGCAATGGCAGTTCAAAGTGGACAAGGTGACAAAGTTGAACACAAGGGGGACATCCAGGAGAGTCTCAATTCCTGGCGGTGGTCTTGGTCTTGGTAAGTGTCACTGGTGTCTGTCTGGGTCACAGGGAACATTTGCAGGGTGGTTCACCTTCTGTAGGGGGGGGGGCTGGTGGCCAGTGGGTCCAGTGGCAAGATCACCTGTCTACTAGATGCAGCTGATGTGGAGGGCTGTTCAATTGAATGGCTAGTGAAGGGGCCTGCTGCGTAGTCCCTCATGATATTGGCCATATCACCCAGCACCGCTGCTGTGGTGGTTTTGAGGGCCTGCAATTCCTTCCTGATCTCCTGTTGGTGTTCCTCCTGCAGCCGCTGGTTCTCTTGCATGGTGTTTAACATCTGACCCATCTTGTCCTGGGATTGTTGGTAAGCCATCAGGACATTAGTGAGTGCCTCCAGGACTATCGGTTCCTTGGGCCTGTCCTCCCCCGGAGCACAGCTGTCCTCCCAGTGTCCCTGCCCCCCTGTGCCTGTGTCCCCTGAACAGTGTGCTCACTGCCACTGACCCCAGGACCCTGATTGTCTTGGCTGCGAGGTGTGTACTGGGGTCCCTGTACAGGGGGCACACTGCTGATTGACGTGTCCTGAGGACAGAGGTGTGGGATTGTTGGGAGGATGCTGTGGTGTTGGATACTGATGGGGAGGCTCTGTTGTGGTGTGGGTGTGGGCTGGAGTATCCGACTGACCAGTGGTCCCTGAGCGGCCAGAGAGTTCATCCAGATGTCCAGAGTTACTGTCACCTCTGAGGGCATCTTCTGGCAGGGACTGGGTAGCCGTAGCACTTCCTCCCCATTGGAATTGTCTGGGGCACCTGTTGGGATGTAAGTAGTGTATTATGCTCCATCTGTGACATATTAAACATCCATAGCTTACCCTATATCCTTGCTGTTGCCCTGCCACCTTTGGTTGTGTGTGGTAATGCATTGTGGGATTGTTAGTTTGTTTTTCATGCTGTGCATGCATTGGTGGTGGGTGTACATACAGGGCTGGGAGGGATGTTCATGCAATTGGTATGGTATTTGGGGCTTGGCATGAAGGTTAGTATTTTGTGGTAGTGCAATGTGGGGGGAATTGAGCGGAGTGATGAGTGTCAGGGTGAGGGGTGGTGGTGGCATGCAGGGATATGGGGGGGATAGGTAGTAAATATTGACTCACCAGCGTCCAGTCCTCCGGCAACTCCAGCGGGTCCTGCAGGATGCAGTATTGCCAAGACATGCTCCTCTCATGCTGTCAGTTGTGGGGGAGGAGGTGGGGTCCACCGCCAGTCCTCTGGATGGCAAGCTGGTGCCTTGCTGCCATGGAATGTACCTTCCCCCGTAGGTCATTCCACCTCTTCCTGATGCCGTCCCTTGTTCTTGGACGCTGACCCACGGAGTTCACTCGGTCCACGATTCTCCACCATAGCTCCATCTTCCTTGCAATGGAGATTTGCTGTACCTGTGCTCCAAACAGCTGTGGCTTTACCCTGACTATTTCCTCCACCATTACCCGCAATTCCTCATCAGTGAAATGGGGGTGCCTTTGTGGGGATATGGGTGTTGTGTGTATTGTGCAGTGAGTGTTGAGTAATGTGGTGGGGTGTGGGGTGTGTGACTGATGAATGGGTGTTTGTGGTGTGTGTGTAGTTGTGTCTTTGATTTGTCTGGCTATCTCTTGGCTATTTTTCGTGTTGGTAAAGGGTTGTGGGTAATGTGGGTGTGTGTTTTATGGTGCTGTGGGTGGGTAGCTGTGGTGTGTGTATCAGTGTCAGGTGTGTGATTTTAGTTTTGGCCAATGTTGTTTTGTTTTGTAATTGGGTGGCCATTCTGACCACTCCGGTGTGTACCATCAATGGTTTACTGCAGTTGAATGTCCGCTATGGTGATTTGTGGGTCATAATGTGGAGGGCATTGTTTTGTTAGCTTGACGGTATTGGTGTTCGTACCAACAGTTTAACACTTACTTTTGGTGTGGCGGAAATGTGTTCGTGGCAGTATTCTGTCAGTTTAGCGTATGTGTTGTGTTCCTCCGTGACGGTATGTTGGTGGCCGTCACCATGGCAGTAAGCAGGATTTACCGCCAATATCATAATGATGGCCTAAGTAATTTTTGTAAAGTTTTTAAAGGTGAATGGATGCACACATCTAGCACAGAAACATTTTTTAATGAAGAGAGTTTCTTGCAAGAAAACTCATTAGTGTATGCAGTTGACTCAAGTGGCCATAAGTATGAAGTGAAGGATGGCAGTCCCATAGTAAAAGAACAGATAGTTTCTATGAATGTAGAAGAAGTGATAGCTGAAGAAGTACAAGGTAGGCGTACGCAAGCTTTTGTGTACAAATGGAAGTATAGCAATATTTGTACTGTCTATCAGGAATCAATTGATAAATTGAAACATTTTCTAAGAGAATTTTCAAAGAGGAGTCTGAAACAGATAATTAAGATGCTTCAAGAATTAGATCCATGCAAAGTTAGAAAACATACAAACGTACAAGGTCATTCATTGGCTTGTCTTTCAAAGAAAGTATGCAAAAGCACTTTTCACCACTTTAGAATGTTCGCTGTGGATCATTAAAAAATGTGCAATCTAGTTAGGGGCCCTTTTTTTGTAAAAAGCCCAGCTTTATGTTTAAGAGTTTTGAATACAGCATTTTACATTGCAGTGTGGCAGAAGTTGAGAAAGTTTCAGAAGATATTCAGTTCCATTTCTTTAAGCCTGAAGCAGATACTAGACAAAATGAGGGGGGAGTGTTGAGAGGTGTTGGAGAAGTGGATGGACAGATAAGTACTAAACATTTTACCCAGGAGATACAAAAATTCAATACAGTGTGTTCTGAGAAACCTGAGTATGTATGCATCTGTTGTTGCCGTACTCATTACAAAAACCAAACTCATAATGCAGTTTTATTTTCTAAAACTGAAGAAAACAGCAATGATGAGTGAAAGGAATTTGGTGCATATCTATTTGTTAAAGAACTGCCACCAATGAACTACGGAAAGGACTTAAAGGAAGAATTGTTTATTTACCTCTAAATTTAAAAATGTTTAAAAACATGTTGATACTGTAGGTAATGAAAAAGATACGGATGAACCACTCATAATCCTAGCGAATGGAGTACCTCTAAAATGTTTTTAAAAAATTGGCAAGAATTACTGGATGTGAATAAATTAAAAAAGCTACAATATACTTGAAAGAAAATAATGTTTTTTTATAAACATATGGATATTACTGGAGAAGTAACTTTTATTGATGATAAAGCACTGCACTTGAATGGACAAATACAAAAAGTAGACAAGGAGAGATCAGAATAAATATATGAGCACTATAGTATTCATCGTCTATATTCAAAAGAAGTTATTAGGGATTCTATTAATCTGTTTCAAATGAAGCAAGTTAGAGGAGCTCCAATGAGTGTGTGAGAAAAAGGTTTAGAGGCTTGCTGCTTTTCACAACTGTTTCCCACAGGAGTTCTATTCCCTACATATTCCATCTGTTATTTTAAAGTGACTTCTGAGGACTCTCTTATGCTGTGAACCACATTCTTAAGACAGGAGTCAATCTGCAAAATCTTTCTGCATGGGAGTTTGTTAATAGAAAACAAGGTAAGGATAAAATCTAGAGTACAACCAAATTATTTGATGTCATGTCTACGTGGGACTCACAAATACTGGTAATGTTTACTTGGAGAATATAGATGTGTGCTCCACAACTTAGGCCCACTTATTTGGTTTGTGACGCTTAATTCCTCAGAGTATGCATAGGATGATTTGCTACTATTTCTAAGAGAAGCAAACTCTAATATTAAGGATATACAATTGATGACAGTAGGAGAATTTTGCTCTTCGGATCCTGCAAATGTATGTGTTTTATATGGAATAAAACAAATCCTCCTCTTGGAGAAGTCACAGATTTGTTTGGGAGAAAAGAATTTCAGGCAAGAGGAACTCCTCATGTACACATTCTCTTATGTATAAAGGATGCTTCAAATGTTGGAACTGATACCGATGAGTGTGTACTGTCTTTCATACAACAGTAACTTACATGCATCATCCCAGATGAGCATAAAAACAAAACAGTGTGACAGCAAGTTGTAAGCTTCTGAACACATAGATTTCAGAGGTATTGCTGCAAACAGTAAAGAGCTAAAGGAAAATTTTATGCAAGGGATCGGTTTGGATTTTCAAGGTCTATCATTTCAAAAGGAAGAGTGAACAGTTCTTTATCTGCAGTGCGGTATGCATTGACAAGGAAATTACAAAAAATAAATCTGATCTAAAAATATCAAAAGCCTCCATATATATTAATGGTTATGGTCCTGTCATCCTAAAATTATGGAATGCAAACATGGACATACAATTTGTTGCTGACAATTACATAGCTGTTGCTCGCTATGTCACTTCATACATCACCAAATCATTAAAACCAGTGATAAAGGAAACATGGGAGGAGATTTCTGCAGAAAAATCCCTATGGAAGAAATTATGGGGGTGATTCTAAGTCTGGCGGGCGGCGGAGGCCGCCCGCCAGACTTCCCCCTCCAAAATACCGCTCCGCGGTCCAAAGACCGCTGAGGGTATTTTGGGTTTTGCACTGTTCTGGTGGGCGACCGCCAAAAGGCCGCCCGCCAGCCCAGTGCAAAACACCCTTCCCACGACGACGCCGGCTCAGAATTGAGCCGGCGGAGTGGGAAGGTGCGACGGGTGCAGTTGCACCCGTCGCGAATTTCAGTGTCTGCAAAGCAGACACTGAAATTCTTTTTGGGGCCCTCTTACGGGGGCCCCTGCAGTGCCCATGCCATTGGCATGGGCACTGCAGGGGCCCCAGGGGCCTCGCGACACCCCATACCGCCATCCTGTTCCTGGCGGGAGAACCGCCAGGAACAGGATGGCGGTATGGGGTGTCAGAATCCTCCATGGCGGCGCAGCTTGCTGCGCCGCCATGGAGGATTCATTTGGGCAGCGGAAAACCGGCGGGAGACCGCCGGTTTTCCACTTCTGACCGCGGCCGAACCGCCACAGTCAGAATGCCCAGCGGGGCACCGCCAGCCTGTTGGCGGTGCCCCCGTCATTTTAGCCCTGGCGGTCTTGGACCGCCAGGGTTAGAATGACCCCCTATATTGTTTCAGCTTGAAAATGCTGTCAAACAGAGAGATAAGCTCTTATGAGCGCTGCAATAGGTTGAGTCCAGCAAGTTTATTCTCAAAGTCTAGAGGAATTGTTTGGGTTAGTCTCGGCCTTGCCAACATGCTAAACGGAGCCATCAAATTTTATCCAGAAATTCTGTACGTAGCAGAGTTTGACCCGGAGAATACAGCTATTGTGAAAAAAAATATGCTGGATATTTACTATCCAAGAAGGACTCCACACCAAGAAAATATTTGTCTTTCAGAAATTCTGCAGCATTATAGGTACAAAATTAAGGTTTCAGAAAACATTGATGGAGGAAAATATGGTGTAGCAGGATACAATGGTTGCTTGGTTTGGCATGCAAGAGGTAAATCAATAAACCATAGAAAACGTACTTGCCAAACTACTGGAAAAAAATATCTACTTTGTACTTCTCCAGCTATTCAAACCTTGGCGCTCTGAAATAGAGTTACTTGGACAACACAACTCCTATGAACACTCTTTTAATGCTGTAAAGGACAACATTCAGGGCCATATTTATACTTTTTGACGCACAACTGCGCCAACACAGTTGTGCGTCAAAAATTTTAACGCCATTCCAAAGCGCCATGCGGGCGCCTTATTTATGGAATGACGTTAGCCGGCGCAGCTGACTGGTGTGCGTAAAAAAAAATTACCCACACCAGGCAGCGCCGGTGTAGGGTAAAATGGAGCTTGGGCGTCAAAAAATGGGGCATGTCAGGTCTGAGGCAAAATATTGGCCTCAACCCGATTTGCGCCATTTTGTTTGACTCCCATCCCCCATTGAAATGACTCCTGTCTTAGCACAGACAGGAGTCATGCCCCCTTGCCCAATGGCCATGCCCAGGGAACTTATGTCCCCTGGGCATGGTCATTGGGCATAGTGGCATGTAGGGGGGCACAAATCAGGCCCCCCTATGCCACAAAAAAAATAAAAATAATAATACTTACCTGAACTTACCTTAAGTTCCCTGGGATGGGTCCCTCCATCCTTGGGCATCCTCCAGGGGTGGGCAAGGGTGGCAGGGGGTGTCCCTGGGGGCAAGGGAGGGCACCTCTGGGCTCCTTCTGAGCCCACAGGTCCCTTAACGCCTGCCCTGACCAGGCGTTAAAAAATGACTCAAATGCGTCAGGACGTCATTTTTTTTTACCCGCCCACTCCCATGCGTCATTTTTGCACGGGAGTTTAAATAAGGCGCACATGCCTTGGAGTCATTTTTTAGACGGGAACGCCTACCTTGCATATCATTAACGCAAGGTAGGTGGCCACGCAAAAAAATGACGCAAACTCCAAGATCTTTGGCGCTAGACGGGTCTAACGCCAAAGTATAAATATGGAGTTAGCTTTGCGTCGGATTTGCGTAAAATAAAACGACGCAATTCCGGCGCAAACAGAGTATAAATATGCCCCTCAGTGTCTAATATTTCCAAATTATCTAAGAATGTTGAATGAAGAAACTGAGCATGAAGAGACAGTTGCTACTGAGATAACAAAGGACAGCCAATAATTGAAAATCAAGCTTCCATGCTGATGAAGTGAAGACAACACTGCAACAAGAAAGCAAAGGAAAAATTTACTTACAGCAGTTCATAAAACAACTCAATGAAGAGCAGAAAGAAATATAAATGGAGGTTAAAGAAAAAATAGAACATGCATTCCTCCATGAAAGGAATTAAAGTAAATGTTCAAGTTTCAAGCCAATTCTTTTGTCTGTAAGTAGACAAGCTGGGACTGCAAAATGTATTTTAATACATGTTCCCACCACTTATCTGCATAAGACTACAGATTCTATTTTATCATGTACAGTGACAGCCCCAATTGGATTAGCTTCACACAATATCAAAGGAATTGACTTAGACTGGCTATGTATGCTGCCTGTTGATCACAATATTAAATGGAAGAATCAAACGTTGTCTGGAAAAGCTTGTCATGAAGTTTTCAGAGTTTTGAAGAAATTGAAACTTTTATTCATCAATGAGGTGAGCATGATCTCAAACTTAAGGCTCACCTTTGTACATTTAAGAATGCAAGGGATGTTGAAGACAGAGTATGATGTCCTTTTTGGTGCAAAACATGTAATTCTTTTTGGTGATTTGTTACAACTTACCCCAGTGAAAGGACAGCCTGTATTCAAGTCACTCACAAGAAGAAACTCGTAATTCTTTAGGAAGTGTTGGAAATGTCAACATTTTGTTGAATTTCCACTTCAAATAACTAATTAGAAATATGCTTCAAACATCAACTTATAAAGAATATATTTCCTTCAAAAACATCTACAGCACACTTAGGGGCTCATTATGAACCAGGCACTTCAGACCACTGGCATGGCGGGCTGAACCGCCATATTATGTACACAGGGAGGGCCGTGTGCGTGGCCCTCCACCACTGCCAGGCTAACGCCGCCAGGCAGACTGACGATAGCGGATAATGATCTCTGTTGGCTGGAAGGAGGGGTGCTCTGGGGCCCCCTGGGGGCCCATGCACTTGGCATGGGCAGTGCAGGGGCCCCCGTGCAGTGCCCCATCGCGCAGGTCACTGTCTGATTTACAGGCAGTGATCTGCACGACTGGTGCTGAGGCATTGACGACGGCTCCATGTGGAGCCGTCGGCAATGTCCCGGCCCTGCATTCTGCTGGGCGGGCGGGCAGAAACACTGTTTTCACCCGCCGGCCCAGCAGAATGTCTCAAGGGGGCTGGCGGTCTATCAAAAGACTGCCAGCATGAACACGGCGGGGTTTCACGCCGTGTTCATAATGAGCCCCTTAATGTTTGAATTCATTCTGTGTTTAATGCCTACTGTTATAGAATGTACCTCTTTCAATGAACAATTACTATAATTTGGGAAAGAACAAATATTAAAACAAATATCAATTGATAAAATTGAACACCAAGGAGTGTCAATACTGTTAAGTGAAAAACTGCAATAAAAACCCAACTCTTTGGAAAAGTCTGTTTCCAAAACTGCAGCATTAGATAAGTGTCTTTAAGAACTGTAGGGTGATTTTGCTACATAATTAAAATGTTGAAAAATGATTAGTTAATGGAGCCATGGAAAAAAATTATAGGTTTTATTTTGTATCATAACAAAATGAGGTTTAATATCTAGCAATTCAATTTGATTATCATGAAGATGTAAAACAGATGGAAAGGTCTGTTGCATGTTTCTTAGTTGTAAAAGACTTTTTTTTTCGGAGAAAACATTTTCAAATAGCTATAGCATATGCTACAACAGTACATTCTTCTCAAGGTTTAAGTGTTGATACAGCATTTATTAATATTGGCAGCACTGTGTTCAAAGAAGATATGTCATATGTAGCATTGTCTCATGTTATAACTTTGTCTGGTTTGTATCTGATAGAGTTTGATAAGGCTAAAACAAACCCTGAGTCTACGTGTGCACTGAATTAGAAACCTTTGAGAAGCCTGTATGCTACACATCTAGGGCAGTACCCCGTTTACATAAAAGCCTGCAGTGTTACCAAAATGAAAAATTTCAAAGGATCAGATTGATGTTCCTGAGAAAAAGAAAAAGAAATAAGTAAGAAGCATTGGAGAAAAAGAATATTAAAACTGATGCTGAAATTTTAGGTTCTCAGTTCTCAGATATCTCTGGAGTCAACTAATATGCCAATGTAGTTCTTAATGCACTATTCTGTTTATGTACCCTGGTTTAAGAAGTTCAACAGAAAAAAGAAAAAAGATTATGCTCTGCATTCTTGAGCTTCCTAGATTGCTTGTGCAGTGTTGGAACTGAAAATATACCCTCCATCTTGTATTAGAGATCCTGCAGATTTGTATACTAGATCAGTACACTTCGCTCAAAACAGTCAAGAAGATGCAAAATAATTTTTCCCATAGGTATTTTAGAAGAAGGGATGCTATCTATTGAAGAACTATCTGTACTAAGGCATTCATGGCAGCATAAATGTGAAAATTGTTCATTTTTTTCAAAAAACAGAAATAGACTCAGAGATATTTATCTAACTACCTGTACCAGACTGTAAACTGTCAGTTTTGATAAATTTGATATGCACCGCCGCGGACGTCACCGCCGCGGACGCGACTGCCATTTACTATGTGTTCAATCACTCGATACCTGATCTTCGACAGGAGGAGACCTATACTGCAAGTGCTGCTGTGACCTCGGTCTGGAAGAGACAATGGCTGCTGCGTCTGGGGATAGGGCCCCTGCCTTCACTGCTCAGGAGTTGGAGAAGCTAGTCGACGGGGTCCTCCCCCAGTACATGGTACTCAACGGTCCTCCAGACCAACAGGTAAGTAGACAGGGAGCACGTTGTATGGGCTATGCTGGGTGGAGAGGGCTGGATGTCAGTAGCAAGAGGGCAGAGTTAAGCGACCATGAAGGACTGTGAATGCATGTGCCACATGGCAAGGGTAGGGATGGGGGCCACTCACTTCGACGGTGCACTTGTTAATGACTTCTCTTCTTCCCCTGTACATGTCATGTAGGTCAGCGCCCACCAGAAGAAGGACATTTGACATGCCATCGCCAAGGACGTCCGGACCCTGGGGGTCCACTAGAGACGGGGCACCCACTGCCGTAAAAGATGGGAGGACATTCGCCGCTGGAGCAAGAAGACGGCGGAGGCTCAGCTGGGGATGGCCTCCCAACGTGGGAGGGGTGCCCGTCGCACCATGACCCCCCTGATGTTCCGGATCCTGGTGGTGGCCTACCCTGAGTTGGATGGGCGCTTGAGGGCATCACAGCAGACACAAGGGGGTGAGTACAACATCATTCTGCGGAATTTGCGCACAGTGGAGGGGTCTGGGTGGGGGAGGAGGGCTGTGGGTTCCCCTAGGCCAGGGCGAGTTAGGTAGGCTAGGCCCCTCCGTAATGCCTGCCATGTGGCACTCCACCCCACCTCTGTAGAGTGCCAAGTACAGGTATACATGCCCCTGTGTCATCTATGTGTGCAGAAGTCCACTATAGCCATGTAGGCCAGATCCCAGGAATTGCATCTCTAGAGGCCAAGAGCACAGCGTAGTGCAGGGGGCTGCTGTGTCTGTATTGTCCGCCAACGGTAGCGGTAAGCCATGCAGTCAACCTGTCTTTCTTCTGTCGTCCCCCCCCCCTTTTTGTGCTCTCCCTGTTCTTTTGTGCATCAGCATCGTCAGGCGGAGGTACAGTGGCACTGGAGCATGAGGGAGCTGCATCCCACATGGCCATGGAGGGCCACACCACAGACTCTGAATACACCAGTGGGACGGAGGGCGAGGGAAGCTTCACGACGGTCACCGGATCACCAAACAGTGACACGGACTCGTCCGCCGATGGGAGCTCCCTTGTGGTGGCGGCACCATCTGTGCCCCCCACTTCTACAGGTACAGCCACCACCCCCCCTACCAGCACCGCCCTCCCAGCCACCCCTCAGCCTTCGCTCCGTGCCCGCTCACCCAGGAGGATGGGCATCACCTTCGCCCCAGGCACCTCAGGCCCTGCCCCAGTCACCCCTGCTGCCCTCAGTGAGGAGGCCATTGACCTCCTCAGGTCACTCACTGTTGGGCAGTCTACCATTGTGAATGCCATCCAGGGTGTAGAAAGGGAGTTGCAACACGGTAATGCATTCCTGGAGGGCATTCATTCTGGTCAGGCTGCCCTTCATCGAACCCTGCAATCTCTGGCCTCAGCACTGATGGCAGCCATTGTCCCTGTGTCTAGCCTCCCCCCTCCAACTTCCTCCACCCAAACCCAATCCCCTGTACCCCAGCCTATCCCAAGCACACCATGAGACAAGCATGCACACACCCCAACACACAAAAGTAGCTCAGGCAAACATAAGCACCACACATCCCACAGGCACTCACACAAACATCACCCACATACAGACACAGCAACATCCACTGCCTCCACTGTGTCCCCCTCCTCGTCGTCTCCCTCCTCCCTCCCACTCTCGTCTACACTCTCACCTGCATGCACTACATCTACAGGCACTAGGACTCGCACCAGAACACCCAGCACCACACCCCGCTCACATGCACTCACCACCCCCACTACCATTTACACGTCCCCTGTGTCCACTCCCAGTGTGTCTGTGACGCCCCCTCCCAAAGTACACAAACGCGGGCACCCACACACCCAACATCCATCCACCTCACGACAGCCTCCAGTACCTGCACCTGCACCCAAATCACCTAAAGTGACACCTCCTACAACCACCTCCTCTTCCTCCACTCCCAGACCCCCTCCAGCTACCCATCCCAAGGTTCGTCAGAAACTCTTCCTCCGCGACATTGACCTCTTTCCCCCCACCCCCACCCCTCCAATTCATAGGTCCCGTAGTAGCACCTCAGCCAAAAAAAGTCCGGTACCAGTGGTGCGTGTTAAAGGTGTGTGGAGTGCACCGGCCACCAGGGCAGCCAGTGTGACACGGAGCCAAAGCACTGCCAGTCCACCCCCTGTAAAGCACCTTAAGTTGGAAAGTGGCCGACGGGAGAGGGTGAAGACTCCTGGCGGAAAAACAGCTCACAAGGGTCCCGGGGGGAGTGCTGAGTCTGCTGTGACTCCTCCCAAGGTGTTGAAGGGGCTGAAGAATTCTCCAAAGTCTGGGAAGAGCAGCACGGCGGAGAAGGACGCCATCCTCCCCGCCGGCCGGGACGCTACCGCCAGAGTTAGTGCCCTGGAGGGCACCAGAATCCTCACAGGTCAGGAGACCACCGCCGGAGTCAGTGCCCTGGAGGGCACCAGTATCATCACAGGTCAGGAGACCACAGCCGGAGCCAGTGCCCTGGAGGGCACCAGTATCGTCACAGGTCAGGAGACCACCGCCGGAGTCAGTGACGTGGAGGGCCCCAGCAGCCACAGCCCCACTGAGCACTGAGGGACTGTAATGCCACACAACGCTGCACAGGTCAGAGACAGCAAAGGCAAGCACCGCTGAACAGGCCAAAGACCGACATGGCAAAGCACCGCTGAACAGGGCAAAGCACCGCCATGGCAAACCACCGCTGAACAGGGCAAAGCACCGCCATGGCAAAGCACCGCTGAACAGGCCAAAGACCGACATGGTGAAGACCGATGAACAGGGTAAAGCACCGCCATGTCAATGCACCCCTGAACAGGGCAAAGCACCGCCACGGCAAAGCACCGCTGAACAGGCCAAAGACCGACATGGTGAAGACCGCTGAACAGGGCAAGGCACCACCAAATCAAGCATCGTTAGCCCATGTGCAGCTGGGACAGTGACGGAACAGGGTCCGTCACGGGGAGCGTGATGCACTCCGGGCACCAGTCCCCCTCCAGAACCAGTGGAGACCTGCATCCCCTCTGTCTGTCCTTCACAGGATGAAGCACTCTGGGCACCAGTCCCCCTCCAGAACCAGTGGAGACTGTTATCCACTTGAGAGACTGTGGCTTTGCACTCCCCAGGATGGTACAGTGGGCAACCCACCCACTGTAGAGACTTGAGAGACTGTGGCTTTGCACTCCCCAGGATGGTACAGTGGGCAAGCCACCCACTGTAGAGACTTGAGAGACTGTGGCTTTGCACTCCCCAGGATGGTACAGTGGGCAAGCCACCCACTGTAGAGACTTGAGAGACTGTGGCTTTGCACTCCCCAGGATACATCAATGGGCATGGAGCCCCGTCATGGATCTGGCGTGGTGCTGTAATCCAGCTGAGGTGTCCCCCCTTCCCTTCCCCTGAGGTGCCTGTTGTATTTATATCTGATGCCCCTGCAGTGTTCTCTCCGTTTGTGGACAGGTATCTAGTGTGGGCCTCGCCCATGCATTTTGGGCCCAGTGGTCCACGGACATTGAAATGTGCATACCTGCACTACTAATCGTGATGTATATATTTGGAAAGTGTATATCTATCTGTATATAGTAGGTTACTGTATTTTGATACATTACAATGTTTGAACTGATTTTGTTTTGTCTTTGCATTCTTCCGGGGGGATTGGGGGTTGTTACTGTGCTGTTTGGAACTGCATTGGTGTGTGTGTTGTAGTGTGCGAGGGTCGGTTGGGGGTGGGGGTGTTGCGTGTGTGTCCCCCTGACTTTTGCCTCCCCCCTGCCCTATGTCGTAGGTGCAGTACTCACCGTTGTCTTCGGCGCCTACTTTGCTGGTGATCGTACAGGAGCAGGAAGACAAGCGCAGGGAGTATTTGTAGTTCGGGCTCCATGGTAGCCTCCTTCCATCGTGGAGTGTGTTCAGGTGAGTGTTTTCGCATTGCAAAAGCTGTTTCCGCCGTGTTTTTATCCACGGTGAATCCGCCCCGGAAAAGGTGGCGGATTGGCGGGTTGTGATACTGTGGGCGGTACTTTGTCTTCCGCCTGTCTGTTGGCGGTGACCGCCGCGCTGCTTGTGTGTACCGCCGTGGCGGTTATAGTGTTAAAGTGGCTGTCTATGTTGGCAGTTTCCGCCACGGTCATAATTCCCTTTTTTGGTCCGCCAGCCTGTTTGTGGTATTACCGCAGCTTTAACACCGTCCGCCAGGGTTGTAATGACCGCCATAGTTAGTTATATTTATTCTGATACATCAACACAGTAATATGAATATAGCTATGGATACAAATAAAAATACACTAGCACACTCAGGAAACATTGATTCATATAATAATATTACTAGACAAACACTAATGGATACACTAACAAACACAGACAAACACTGCTGCATACACTAACAAACCCAAACACACACTGATACATACACTGACACACCCAGGGACACACTAATGCTTAAATTGATACACCCAGGGACACACTAATGCTTACATTGATACATGCAGGTATACTAATGTCAACACTCACTCACTCAGACAGACACTGGTTCATACACTGACATACCCAGGCAAACAGTAATACACACATTAACACACCCTGGCACACCTTGACATGTATGCTGACATACCCAGACAGACACTGATACATATACTGACATACCCAAGCAAACACTGATGCTTATACGAACATATCCATGTACACACTCATCCATGCACTCTTACACTGAAGCACACATTGATGTATAGACTAACACACCCAGCCACACACTAATGCATACACTGACACACCCAGGTACACACTGATATATGCCATTATATAACCAGAGATACAGTGCTCTATACACTAACACATGCAGGGACATACTAGTGCAGACACTAACAAACCCACATAGACACTGATGCATACACTCACACCCAGACAAACACTGATGCATATACTAGCATACCAAGGCACACAGTGATGCATACACTAACACACAGGCACACACTGATATGTACCCTCTTATACCTAGGGATACACTGCTCCATACACTGATACATGCAGACACATACTAAAACAGATACTAACACACCCACATGGACATTGGTACATACAACTGATACACGCATGGAAACACTGATGCATAGAGTGACATACCCAGGCAATCCATAATGCATACACCAACACACCCAGGCACACCCTGACATGTACGCTGACATACCCAGACAGACACTGATGCATACACTGACAAACCCAGGCAAACACTGATGAATAAACTAAGATATTCATGTGCACACTCATTCATACACTCATGCATCCAAGCCCACACTTACATGCAGACTAACACAACCAGATAGACATTAATGCATTTACTAATTCATCCAGGAGACACTGACTCATATACTAACACACCCTGACACACCCTGAGGCATACACTAACACACCCAGGTACAAAATGATATATAATCTGACATACCCAGAGACACACTAATCAATACACCGATACATAAAGGCACATACCAATAAAGACACTGTCACACCCTGATAGACACTGATGCATACCCTGACACACACAGACCATAACGGATGCAAACATTGACATTCCCAGGCAAACTGTGATGCATACACTAACACACCCTGGTACACCCTGACATGTATGCTGACATGCCGAGACAGACATTGGATACATACACTGGCATACCCAGGCAAACAATGTTGCATACACTAACATAGCCAGGTACACATTCATCCATGCACTCATACATCGAAGCACACAATGACATATAGACTAACACACCCAGGTAGACACTAATGCATACACTAACATATACAGGCAAACACTGACAGATACTGTAAGACACCCAGGCACACACTGATGCATACATTGACACACCCAGGTACACGCTGATTTATACCCTCATATACCCAGAGTGCTCTTTACACTTATACATGCAGGCACATACTAATGCAGACACTAACCCACTCACATTGACAATGATGAATACACTGATACACCCATAAAAACACTGATGCATATACTGACAGTGATGCATAGATTAACACACACAGGCACACACTGTTATATACCATCACATAACTAGGGATACACTGCTCTATAGACTGTTACATGCAGACACATACTAATGCAGACACTAACACACCCATATAGACACTGGTACATACACTGACATACCCAGACAAACACTGATGCATATACTGACATACCCAGGCAACAGTGATGCATGTACTAACACTCCCAGGCACACCCTTACATCTATGCTGACATACCCAGACACACAATCATATATACTCTGACATACCTAAGCAAAGACTGATGCATAAACTAAGATAGCCAGGTACACACTCCTCCATACACTCATGCCTCCAAGCACACACTTATGTATAGACTAACACACCCTAGCAGGCACTAATGCATTAACTAATACATCCAGAAAACACTGACACAAACACTAACAGACCCAGACACACCCTGATGCAGACACTAACACACCCAGGCACAAACTGATATATAATCTGAGATTCCCAGGAACACACTGCTTCCTACACTGATACATGCAGGCACACACTAATACAGACACTTGTAAACCAAGATACACACTTAAGCATACACTGACACACCCAGACCGATGCTGATGCATATACTTACATAGCCAGGCACACACTTATCCAACACACATGAACGTACAGACTAACATACCCAGGCAGACACTAATGCACACACTGACATATCCAGGCATACACTGGTATATAGCTTGACACACCCAGAGACTCATTCATGTATACACTGATACACGCAAGCACACACTTTTATATGCATTCAATACATTAAACCACCAAGGCACACACTGATATATTCCCTGACATGTCCAAGGATACGCTGCTCTATACACTGATACATGCAGGCACATACTAATGCAGATACTGACACTCTCAGATAGACACTGATGGATACACTGACACACCCAGACAAACACAGATGCATACATTGTGGTATCCAGGCAAACAGTGATGCATACACTAACATACCCTGGAATACCCTGACATGTAATCTGACATACCCAGCCAGAAACTGAGATATACACTGATGTACCCAGGCAAACACTGATGCATACACTAACATATCCAGGTACACACTCATCCGTACACTCATACATCCAAGCACACCCTGATGTATAGATTAACACACCCAGGCAGATACTAATGCAATAACTAACACACCCAGGCAGTCACTCATACTCTCAGTTACACACCCAGGCACACACTGATGCATATACTAACACACCCAAGTACACACTAATACATACACACTAATGCATACACTGACACACCTAGCCACACAATGATGCATACAGTAACAGACCCAGGCACACACTGATGCTCACAAACACACTCCCAAGCACCCTGTTATGCATACAATAACACACCCAAGCACATACTGATGCATACACTTACACACGTAGGTACACACTAATGCATACACTCACACATCTAGGGACACACTTATGCAGACAGTGATACACTGGGCACACACTAATGCTCATTCTACTGATCCAGCCACACATACACTAACATACACACTGATACACACACTTGTACACCAACACAGACACTAACACATACTGGACTATATCCACTCAAGAATAAAAAGCACAGACACAGCTCTTTGTAGTAAATATAGAGGTTCTAAAAAGAACCTGTTTTTTAAAACGTCTTCTGTTTTTTTATTTGTTTGGTTTCATTTTTTTTTTAAATTGAAAAAAAGACTTAAAAAAATAAAGACTGTAAACAACAGAACTCTATGCAAAACTGCTGCATATTCAAAAAACTATTTTTTGAACAGTAAAATTTTAACAATTAACAGTGGTGGCTCTTAACTTTGTCGAGCACAGTCATTTTTTTGTCATTTTTTTCATGACAACTTGCTGGCACTTGCTGCAGTGCACAGCCATGTCCTTCAGCTCTCTGCATGTTGCTGAAAAAGAGATGTTCATACAGGTGCAGCAGCAGAAGAAGAGGATGGTCCTGGTGCAGGAGTATCACTAGTTCTCTCCAGATGTGATGGAGGTATGTATGCTCATGGTAACTTTCTAATTTGTTTCCACATAGTGGAAGTATCATAGCTGTACTTTTTCTCAGTGCCCATAGACAGCTGTTTTCCATATAGAGTGAAATCTACAAACCGTGTGCAGGCTTTCTTTTCCAAAGTGGGGATAGTGAACCATCACCACACATCACTTTCATTCCTGGCAGCTGCATCCTGATATTCCTTCTTTTCTTACATTCCTGTAGAGCTCACATGTAGGAAAGTGCTCTTTTTTGCCTTGGTCAGCCCTAAGACTCTTGGCTGTGCCCTGGGTACTGCTTACCAGTCCCAGGGCCAGTGCTCTGTGTAAAGTGGATATGCAAATTAGGCCAATTAAAATGGCTATCTTAACCTACCTATAAGTCCCTATTATATGGTAGGGCATGCAGATTTAGGGACCCCAGCATAGGTAATGCACCCATAGGTACACTGCTGAGGTGCCCAGTGTCATTTTAAAAGCAGACTTGCCTTGCTGACTGCTTTTAAACTAAAGTTACATGCAAATTCGACTTCGGAATTAAAAGTTCTTCCAAAGTCTTAAACTTCCTTATTTGTACATATAAGTCACCACTAATGTGTGCCCTATGTGCACCTAGGGTTGGGTGCCATGTTACTATAAGCAGGGACCTTATAAAAATTATTTTATAAGCCCTGGTGAGGTAAAATAGCCAAGTTTGTTTTTCTCCTCACTGTATTAAATGGCCTCTATAGGCTAGAATGGGGAGACTTTATTTTAAATAGTAAAGTCCTCTTAAGTGTCAGGTACCTTGAGTTTGGTATCAAATTAACTGTTATGATAAATCCCACAACTTACAATTGTTGGATCTAATATAACTAGTTCAGGTAAAGAGTTTTAAACTCTACCTGAAAAGTTGCCAACTTCAGCTCTGTAGTGCCCTTCTTTGATCATCCAGCCTGTGGCAGCCTTGCCTGGCTGCCTTGATGAGGTGTGAAGTGGCTTGGGCTGAACACAAAGGATGTGCCTGAGGGTGGAGATCTGCCTCAGCAAATAGGGAAGCAGGAAGGGGGAGAGCTGCCAAACTGGTCTTCAAAGGCAGGAAAGGACATTTGGAGCAATGCAGCATCTCCCTCACATCCTGCAACCCCAGACAATTAGGTGCCCTCTTGATTAGATTAGGAGAGTGGTGTGATTAGGATTTTTAGCCACACCAGTGGGTGGGCTCAGCCAAAGCTAACCTCCAAAAGTCATTTTCAGCCACTGTGAATTTTTGAAGAATGTTGCTCCCTGGATTGATTTTTGCCACACTTTCCAGGAAGTGTTCATCCCAGGGGGAAGGACCCTGCATCTAATTGGAGAACCAGGACTCCCCTGTTTTTCCCCAAGAGCAAGGATATAACTGGCAGAGGTACCCCCACACCTTTGCCTGACTTCAACTGGTTCGAGGAGGGACTCCTTGTTTGCTAACCAGAGTCCCCTGTCTCAGATCCTGAAGAAACTGACCAGCTGACCACTGTCCGGTGGCCAAATTGGAGTTTGAGCCAGGTGCATTCTGGGAGTTGTAGTCTGCACCATCAAGGAGCAACTCAGAGCTTCTGGAACCTTGGGGTGAGTTGTGGACTCCTAAAAGACCTTAAAAGACCTTCTGGAAGAAGATCCAGAAGCTTGGAGAAGATTGGAGAACTTTTTGGAAAATGCTCCATAGATGGACCGACCAGCCGCGGCAACTCTAGCCGGCTTGCCTCAACCGTGACCCAACCTGACTTGTAGGTTTGTCCCACTGAAGAAAATCTCCGAAAAAGTGAAAAGTTGACTGGGATCTCCAGAGCAGTGTATTCAAAGGGGCCTCCAGGTACGTCGGATCAAGATTCAGGTTCGGCCCAGACGAAGGATTTTCATCTTGAAAAAATTGTCGCTTTCAAGTCCGAACATAAACATCTTCACAGAGGGTTCCCACAACACCTATCCGAGGAAGGGGTCCAGGAAGGTCAGATCAGACTGGTGACTTTGTCCCACTGAAGAAAATTTTCAAGAAAATGACTATGTCCGCAAATAAACTTTTGACAGAGGCCTCCCGCTTGCTGTAGCCGAACAGGGTTCCATCGCGGTCGGCCTTAAACTTTGACTTTCCCCGGTCAAGGTGGCGACCAGATGACCAGAATGGCACTATTCATTTCTATGTGCTAAAAAACACTAATTCTTTCTAAAATCATATCTCAAGTTCCCCATATGGATTTTGAAACTGTTTCCTGTGTGTTATTTAATTACTGTTTTGTGATACTTGAATGCTTTATACTTTGTCTCCTACGTTAAGCCTTGTTGCTTGTTGCCAAGCTACCAAGGGTTGAGCTGGGGTAAATTTATTGAGACCTAACGGAACCTAATGGGGGTTAGCTGCCTATTGCTAAGTGTAGGTACTTACCTGTTCTTACCGTTAATCCATTTTCCAACATCGCAGTGTCTCAATCTTCTACCATGTTTATTCCCAAGTGAGAAAATGCAGCCTTCTTCACCAAGAAGGCTCTTTTGTGTGTGGTTTATTTCAAAAGTTGGGTGTGATCCTTATGAGCTAGATTCTTTTTTTGACAGTCCCTGGATCTTCGTGCTTTGCAACAAATCTGCAGATTCTCCATATCCTCAAAATATCTTATTTCTACAGAAATGAATACCACAATCATTTAACAGTTCAGGAAAATATCTATTAATATTGTACAATTCATTATTTATAAATTAAATCACTAAATATGCATATCTGAATCCCAATTAACACATGATCGGAGCAAAAACCATACTCACACAACAATTTGCGGATCCGTGGAAAATCCACGAATCCAAATTTTATATATTCCACACTTTCTTCCTTCAATACGGAAGGATAGCACTCCACGGGCCTTGAACATAAGGTGTAAAGAAATCACCTTATGTTCAATGCCCGTGTAGTGCCGGCCTTCCGTATTGTAGGAAAAAAGTGTGGAATATTAGACACGGTGCCGCGCATCAGATGACTTGCACCTTTGGCGTTACTGTGCAGGAAGGATACGCCGTCTCGAAGTGTTCTCATATATATATATACACAGGCGGCAGGAGCCCTTTAAATCTCGGCGGTAGCAGCCTCAGCTGCTGATAGGGCGGGAGGCCCTTTAAACTTCACTTGGCGTGCCCGCAGGGCCCGTCCTTCGCCCGTCATCGACAGGAAGAGGCTGGGCTGGGCCACCCCTCTTTAATATCTGGTCACAAACATATTAATGCTGTAATTTAATTACACCTGTATCGTGCAGCATACCTGTGTGCCCTTGTGGTCCTCGGGGGGTGCTGTCCCTTTTGTTCCCTCTGCTGACCTCCACGTCTCCCCCCCGCCGTCGCCCGACATTGCGACCGCTGTGTGGGAGGAGCGTTGACGGACCAGGACGGGACTACTTTAACCAGGTCCCCTAGCACCACGGAAGCAGAACAAGCGGATCTCACACGCCCGAAGGTGATATCAAACTGATCCTGCCCCTGGCTGAGCGGGGTCGGGCAAAGGACAGGCCGTTGTGAGTCCGTTAGGGAGCCGTTAGGGGGCCAGAAGGGGTCGGGTTGAGCAAGTTCACTAAGCAGTTAATTGTAATTGTTTTTATTGAATCTGATAACGTTTTAGTAAGCTGTATACCTGGGCTCCATTTAAATTGATTCATTGTGTCTTCTGGGTGTTATACACTTGCTGTTCTGTGTTATTGCTGATATATGTAGAGGCCCTATACTTTGTAAACAATATAAAAGTTCTGTGTAGTGCAGGGCCATAAAACTAGACAGTCTAGTATTTATCAAAAACTAGTAGTGGTCGTCATATTCGTGAGGGCGGTGTAGAATGGCTAAGAATATTTCCACCCTGGATAATTACCTGGTTAAAATGGTGAGCAAGATAAACACTGATAGAAGGAAGTCCTTAGGGAAGGAGTCCACCCCAGAAATGTTTTCTCCTGTAAACAATGGTAGCGGTTCTGTTATGATGGACCCCCTTAATATTGAAGCTCTCCCTTTGGAAAACCCAGCCGCTTTACCCTTCGTTTTAGAGCCACCAAATCAAGTCCCATTGGAGCCCCTGAGTGAGCCTGCATTGTCTCACTCTCCCCCTAAGAGAGCTGTTAGAAAATGCAGAAAAATGCTATCCAAGCGGGATAACACTCATTTCAAACCAACAATAGAACCAATGATAGAATATGGTCATAGAAGTAATGTAGCTGAAAATGGGATTACAATTAACAAGGACGATGTGAATGGTGTTCTCTTGGGCCACATCGCTAAGCTATTTGAGGAAAAACTAGTCCATATGACTAAACCTCTTATGGAAAAGATTGAATTACTATCTACGGAGGTATCTAGGTTGGGTGGTCTTTTAGACAAAATGTATATGGGACAAACTATGAAACAGTCTGAGCTATCCGTCCAATCCGGCAACCCTGAACAATTGGTTGAAGCACAGAGGCCACGTTTACCTGAATCTAGGGAGCCACCAAGTATGGTGGATAGTACCCCTCATATGAAAGCAGCTGCATCTAATATTGTGAGGAACACTACTCCTGTGAACAGACCAAATTTTATTAACCTTCCACCTGATTGTGAACCCTATGTCATAGTCCTTTCGAACATTCCTCCCTTAGACCCAACAGCAGTGAACTTCCGTGAGGAATCACATGATTCTCTCAAACGGAAATCAGTTGCCTGGTTAAACAAAAATTGTGGTTTCCCCCCACACCTATCCGATCAAATACTGTCGACTAGGCGGATACCATGGATCGGAAACGCAAGGAAAAAATGTAAGGGAGACTGTGTAATTGTTAATTTTAGGCACCCTCAACATGTTGTGACTGTCCTTCTTAGAGCAGCCTCCTTGGATATAAAGGAATCTGACGTGGGTGTGCATCCTCTGGGTTATTTTTATCGACACTTAGCCAGTACATCAGAACCTTCTAAAAAACACAGACCCTTGACTATTAGAAGAAACACTAGCTCTTATACCCCAACTGGAAATAGCTTTTCGGTACTGAGCACTTTGGACGAAAACGATTGACTCCCACGAGCAGGGGATCCCATCACAGAAACGTTAGTATATACCCAGACGTGGGAACAAAAACAGAGTATAGAAGATCTTGAACCGGAACTCATAGTACCCTCGAGTCCCAGAAATACAAGGACAGTTAAATTGGTAAGCAACGTTAAATCCCCTTATTCTATTTTAAGTAAGACAACTAGTTCGGGTGTACCGGATAAGTGCCTCTCAGTGACCATGGAGGGTAAAGACACTAGTAAAGACACTAGTAAAAACTACAACCAAGATAAAGAGCCAAACCCCTTAGTTGAGCTGGAGGATGTTACAGAAAAAGACAACCTACTTATAGTATTAGATCCTCCCTGTGTAAAAGGAAAATCAAGTATTAGACTGATATCATGGAATATAGCTGGCTTAGCAAGGAACCTTGAGGATGTGGTATGGTGTTCCTATATTGAGAACTACGACATCATACTCCTACAAGAAACCTGGATGGTAGAAACCCCCCATAGGCTGGGGTATAAAACCTATTGTTCCCATGCTATTCCATCAACTAGAGGGAGAGCCTCAGGGGGACTGGTCATCTGGGTTAAAGTGACCCTAGAAATAGATGTCACCCCGCTACCCATCCCCTCCCCGGACCTACTAGGCCTTAAAATCAAAACAAGAGGGAAAGAAACTATACATCTAATAAATATATATAACAGACCGTTCCCTTCTAACAAGGAATCAGAGGTAGTAGAACTCTTGGACTCCGTTCTAGACTCATTAGGAGATAATGCAAAGGTGTTAGTTGGTGGAGATTTTAATTGTAAATATGAGCCTATCCCGGGGTTGGAAAAATTATTCGACGATCAAGATGCTGCTAATGACATCCTGCCCTTAAAATCTGTAAGTGCAGCTAAAGGCACAAAAGCTGCCTTACAGATTTTACAGTTGACTGTGGCGCATGACCTAAGGGCCTGTAATGGTCGATTTCGTTCAGACAGACCAGCAGCCCCAACCTATTTTAAGGGAAATTCCAGATCCCATATAGATTTTGTAATGGCTACCCGGAATATATGGGACCAAATAACCGACTTTAAGATAGACCATAGGACGGAGAGTGATCATTTTCCCCTCCTACTATGGCTGGATTCTCAATCATTCATTATTAAATCCAAAGAAGAGACCCTATTAAATACCACGGTCGCGGAACTAGAGGTAACTAATAACAGGCGTGCCCTAAGATGGCCCTATATCTTGGGAACCGAAACAACGCTGATAAATATATACAATGTATTTACTGAAACGGTAGGAGGCCTTCAGACAGCATTAGTGGGAACACAAGGTGTGCTTGACATACATCTTAAGCTGGTAGACGCATTAACCCCACTATTGAGCAAAATCTATAAAAAAGATGGTAATAGGAAACGGGATGATCTTGAGTCAGCGAACCCATGGAATAATAAAGACTGTCGTATAGCAAAATCAAGACTAATCCAGGCAGTAAAATCCAGGAACAGCTTGGATATAAAAAACAATAGACTAGCCCACAAAAAAACGTTGGCCCAAGCTAAAAAAACATGGGATGAAAATTTCTGGGAGGATCTCTTGAATGCAGCTAAGCTACGGGACCAGAGTATGTTCTGGAATCTAATCGCTAATGGAAATAAGCAGGGCAGATCAACAAAGGATATTTTCCTAGATGAAAATACTTGGTGCGACCACTTCACTAAGCTCTATGCTAACAAACAGGAGAATTTGCCCTTCGAGGACCATGAGACAAATTCAGAGATAAGTGTTGCTCCACTAACCTTTAGTTTAGAAGAAACTAATAAGGTTTTATTAGCTGTGAAATTGGGCAAAGCCCCAGGCCCTGATAAAATCCCCGGAGATCTTCTAAAATATGATGTGGATGTGTGGGGGCCTTACAGAAATTACTTGAGTAATTCCATTGTGGCAGGCACACCAATCCCCGATTCCTGGAAAGGGGCAGAAATTATGACAATTTTTAAAAAAGGTGATCGCTACGATCCAAGTAATTACCGCCCAATAAGTTTAATAGACTCATTTCAAAAGATATATGCCAGACATATTTTAAACAGGCTTTTAGATTGGATTGAAGAGACTAAAATATTAACCAAATATCAGGCTGGCTTTAGAATAAAAGTAAGTACGGTTGACCAGGTGTTTAGGTTCATGTGCATCTGTTGGAAGTATATAACCATAAGGAAGGGTAGCCTCTATGTGGCATTCATGGATCTAAGGGCCGCCTTTGACCTTGTTCCTCGCAATTTGTTGTGGTCTACATTAAGAAACATGGCGGTCCCTGGGGAACTACTTAAAGAACTTATCAAGCTTCACACAGGGAACTATGCAAAAATTAGGTGGGGAAAAGAAGGTGAGACCTCAAGGGCCATACCTGTAGACCGTGGTGTGCGCCAAGGCTGCATGTTAGCTCCTACACTCTTCTCACTATATGTTAATGATATTCCAATCTATTTAAGGGATTGTGTACATGACTCACCGAAGCTAAGTGGCGAGCCGGTTACGGCATTACTATTTGCCGATGACACCATCCTCATTTCTCAAACTCCGAGAGGTTTACAGAATTTGGTGGATTCTTTCCAGAAGTATTGCGTGGCGAAGGGGCTAGAAATAAATCCTACCAAAACAAAGTATATGTCAATAAACTCCAAGAAATCCCTCAGGAATAATCTGTCCTTGGATAACCAAAAACTGGAACAGGTAGGGAGTTTCAATTATCTGGGGATGACGCTGGATAGTAACCTGTCCTGGAAAGGGCAGATGGATAAAAGCATTCTAGCCCTTAAACAAAACTCAATGCCTATTTTAAAAATACACGGAGCCAGTTACTCTAAAGCAATCTCACCAGCACTGGAAGTATATAAAGCAAAGGCCCAATCGACCGCCCTTTATGGTGCTGAACTCTGGGGCTTCCATTGCAATAACAACTTTGGAAAAACGGAAAACCATTTTGTACGAAGGCTACTTAAAATACCGACAAGAACCCCCCTAGTCCCTGTTTTCCTTGATATTAATCTTAAAAGAGCAGACTATCAAGCATTATTAAGACCATTGCTGTATTGGGTCAGGCTATGGGTAACCCCGGAGTCGAGTGATTACAAGAACGGATTGTCTGAACTAACTCAGATAGATGGACATATGAATACCCCTTGGTTAAAATATGTATCTAAGTGGTACGAGAGATTAGGTTTATCACACCTATGGGAAGCTCCACAGAATATGACAACATGTACCAGGAAAAATGTAAAGGACACTTTTTGGTCTTATGTCAACGGAGAGCTACTGCATAGTTCATCGATTGGTACTCTGACTTTGAATTTTTTAAACATAAAAGATACACCTAAATTCGAACAATTTTTGGATGAGGTCGGCCCTCCTCTGGCAAAAACACTTTATTTACAGTTTAGGTACGGGGTCTTACAGATTAATGCTTACACATGCAATTGGGGAGGGGTAAAAGGTTGTGAACTCTGCACTCTCTGTACCTTAGGGGCTAAAGAAGACGTTGTTCATTTACTCTTCTTTTGCCCAGTATACAAGAAACCAAGGGATCGGTGGATCAAACCCGTTTGTAAATATGTGGGGGTCAGATCCTATAAAGAAGCAGTGCGCATATTTCAGTCCAATACTTCACAATTAGTGGTGTTTGGCACAAGCAGATTCCTATATAATGTGTACCTTATCAGGAATCGACTTGGTCACAAATTGTAACGCTTTGTCAGGTGGCCCGCTCATCCCCCTCCTTGCAAAGGTATATGATGCACTGTTTTATCGACAAGTTAATTAATTTTTTTTTTCTTTTAGTTCTGGCTTTTAATTATTTTATAAATTGTTATTTATATTTTTATACGCCTAATGATACTGCTTAATCATGGGGACATCCATATACTTCTTGCCAACTGTATGTATTGTATCTTATATTTTATTGTATAATGTATTTATGTATGTCGTATTTATTTCCTGTCTTGACTTTTATGGCAATATTTGCCGAAATAAAGTAACGAACGATATATATATATATATATAAAAGATGCCAAAATATTATCAATTTAATTCCAAAACATTACATAAGCTACCAAACCAATAAAATAAAAAAAATATAAATAACAAAAACATTTTACAAAAAATATTATAAAAAAGTAAACCGATATAAAAATATAAAGAAATGCTATTAAATTAAAATGATAAACAAATAGTAATAATAAATATATTCAACCAATAGGAGCAAATGTATTGGATTCTGCGAATAAAAAACATATTATTCCCACTCCACTTTATGCAATCGTAGAGAGGAGGACTTCGAGAGATAAGATTTACTATCCCCACTCCAGTTTGTGCAACATTAGGGAAAGCATTAGCTTTAGAGGGGTTCAATTTACTATTCTCACTCCAGTCTGTGTAAAATTAGGGAAAACCTTGGGCTTCATTGGAAGTAATATTTACTATGACATAATATTTCCACTTGAGTCTGTGCACCAGTAGAGAAAGTGTTTGACTTCGGAGTGGTTAAATTTTCTATTCACACTCAAGTCTAAGAAACAGTAGGTAAAATACTTCACTTTAAACATATCACATATTTATTTAAATAAACCTATTAATTTAGAAAAATCTATAGAACTATTGATATAACTTAACCATTAAAAGTACATTACATTTTTTTTTAAAAACAACAAAAATTACAAAATTCATAAACAATGTATTAATTCAGTTATGCATTAAAAATGGTTATTTAGTTAACACTTAGTTAACTTGCCACCCTATCACCTACAAGTCTAGCAACCCACATGTAAAATATAACTAAAATACATAAATACAACACAATTTATATAATTGATAATCACTAAATAACCAATAAGCAGTTTTGAATTCATTAATAATTAATTATTCCATATTACATTTCCACACAACAACCCTACAAACCCAGCAGGACACACCTAAATTATAACTAAAATAGAAAATTATTCACAATTTACACAATTAATAATCAATTAAATATTTAATCATGTGTTAATAATGACTATGGGCCTGATAACGAATTTGGAGGTCGGACCACCAGACCTCCATGTTGGTGGTCCTGAAAGACCGCCATGCCAGCCATCTTCCAGACCACCCTATTAGGAATAATACAGGCAGGACTGCTGTTCACCAAACAAAAATGGCAGATAGCCAGGGCACGTCAGCCTGGATTTAGGTGTCTGACCTCTAGCATCATCAGCACTGTGGCCAACCACTGAGCTCATTACAACAACATAGTCCCAGTAGTGGTTCCCTCTTGGCGGGCCGTGCCACGGCTGGTCGCAGTCAGCAAATTAACAGGCAAGTACACATTGGATGGATTTGAAAACAACACAGCTTACACGCATTGTCCAAGTGGACACACCTGCAAGGGACACCACTTCACAGACTACAATCCTTTGCATTTCCACTGCAAGACATAAAAGCCTAAGCCCCTAATTTTCTGTAGACTTCATAGATTAGGCACCCCTTTTTTCACCATTCCATAGAACACCCTGCAAACACTTTTGTCCATTCACACCCTATTGCAAGTCCCCTGTTAAGTAAATCCCCTGTCCCACCATACCAGGTTAAAAACTACTGTTTTTCTAAAGATGAGTTAAGAGTCATGGTGGATGAAACCATAGGAGTAGAGCCACAATTGTTTGGAACACAAGTGTAGCATACTTCTCTCAGTAGAAAAATGGAAATGTGGGACAGGATCTTGGACAGAGTGAATGCTACACAAAGGAGGACATTAGGAAGAAGTGGAATGACCTTAGGGGCAAGATCAATTCCCTGGTCTCCAGGCCCCAGCTGCAGGCGAAGAAAACTGATGAGGGCCCTCCCAGTGCCCCATTACAACTCATTCCCTGTGAGGAGACAGTCTTGGCCATCCTGAGGGCTTCACAGGCTTTAGAGGAATACTTGGGGGAGTGGAGTCCGGTAAGTCACAACACAAAAAATGTCACCAGAATGCAATGTCATACATACTCACAGCTCACCTTTACCCACTGTCTTGGTCATGCACCCCACCAACATTCTATACCCAGAGTATCTGAATTCAAACACTGTCAATGTGTATTGCTGAACCCATCACAGCTACCAAGGCCTATCACATTCCATATGTCCAAATGGCAGTAAGGGGGTCATTCTGACCTCGGCGGTCATGGACCGCTGGGGCCAGGGTTGGAGGGAGCACCGCCAATTGGCTGGCGGTGCTCCACAGGGTATTCTGATTGCGGCGGTTCAGCCGCGGCCAGAAAGGGAAAACCGGCGGTCTCCCGCCGGTTTTCCGCTGCCCTGGGAATCCCCCATGGCGGCGCAGCTTGCTGCGCCGCCATGGGGGATTCTGACACCCCATACCGCCATCCTGTTCCTGGCGGTTCGCCCGCCAGGAACAGGATGCCGGTATGGGGTGTCGTGGGGCCCCTGGGGGCCCCTGAAGTGCCCATGCCAATGGCATGGGCACTGCAGGGGCCCCCGTAAGAGGGCTCCACTTTGTATTTCAGTGTCTGCCTTGCAGACACTGAAATACGCGACGGGTGCCACTGCACCCGTCGCACCTTCCCACTCCGCCGGCTCAATTCTGAGCCGGCGTCCATGTGGGAAGGATGATTTGCACTGGGCTGGCGGGCGGCCTTTTGGCGGTCGCCCGCCAGCCCAGTGTAAATCCCAAAATACCCTCAGCGGTCTTTCGACCGCGGAGCGGTATTTTGGAGGGGGGAACTCTGGCGGGCGGCCTCTGCCGCCCGCCAGGGTGAGAATCACCCCCTAAGTCTTTCAATTTGAAAATATCATCCGAGGACCCAAGGTACATCTCAACATGTAAATGTATGCCCAAATCTAAGTGCAGTCTGCATACAGATATGTAATACCCAAAATATGTATAGTGTGTGTAGTAGAGAGAGTGACCTGACTGCAACTTCCAGTAGGCTCTGTTTCTGTTACTCCAACCACAAGACCTGTGTTCACTTGCCCAAATACCCCAGTTTGTTAACTCTCAAATGAAGTTCACCCACCTGGGAGGATTCCATTTGTCAAATGTTAGGAAGTAAAGGGACTGCCCATTATACACTTGTCCATATACTCCTGATTGTTAACTCTCAAATGAAGTGTACTAATCTGGGGGGGGTAATATGTGTTTAGTGTGTTTAATACAGGGATTGACTTGACTGCAACTCCTAGCAGGCCTTGTGTCTGTACCTCCAAACACTAACATAGTGGTCACTTGTCCAAATACACTTGTTTGTCAAATTCCAAATGAGGTATACTCAGCTGGGAGTGATCAAACACAAATAATGCATAAATCAGAGATGTGTCTGTCTACCTAGTTCAATCTTGACTTGCTAACCCAAGGTGAAATTATTGAGGACAGGAATTACACCTTACCCAGTGTGTACAACAATTATTCCTAAGGGCTCAAGCTGCATCACCAGATTGGTATTGGCAGCAGACACATCAACACATCACTGAGCACAGGATGACTCCAGTCACATACACAGCAAAGTCCTTTGTCTGCCTGCATCCCACTCAACTAGGCCATCAAATGGTCAAATCTATATCTTAAATGGCCACTGAGTTAGCTGAACGGTTAGCATGATGTCATTTTCAGGCCATCCTCCCAAGTGCAACTGATCTGCACATCTCAGCAGCTGCTTGCGTCAAATTTGGGTTGGCATGCTTCACACGTTATGTCAAATCACCCAACACCATGGTTACTTGCCATAATTACATTAACTACAACTTAACTTTGTACAAAGTCTTTGCTTAGCGTAACTTGAAACTGTTGGAGGTAGATGTCACAATACAATCAGTAATAATGTACATTTTTCATCAAAAGGTTGAGGTGCCGCTGGGCACACAGAGGCCACGGAACAGACTGCTACTACCCCCGGATGATGAAGCCCTCAGTGAAGATGTCACTCCTGGACTCGTGGACATGGAGGACTGTTCAGGTTCATCTGAGCAACCTGGTTGGACAGCAACAGTGAGTCTCACTGTGCCCACAATATCACTTCCCAGCCCTGTTGCATCAACATCACAGGCAAAAATGTGTCCCCCCAACATGAATCCCTAGCAAAGTGTCTATCATCTCGAGCCCCTTAGTCCTGGATCATGAGGTGCAGCACAACACTTCAGACTATGAGGGTCCAGGAACAAATTGGAGGGGACACCCTGTGGCAAGGACAGAGGTCCATGGAGTTAAGGTGCATGTGATGGATGCTGTGAGCTAGCGGGGTGAGGCCACTGGGGCTGCTCTTGGCCAAGACACCATCAGCCACATCTTGGGGGCCTATCAGAAGTCCCAAGATGTAATAGGACAGGTGTGGACTGAACTCCGGGAAATCAAGCAGCTACAGAGGGTCATGCATAGGGACATGCGGAAACAGATAGAGGCCTGAAATGCCAACATGCCTTGCCTTACAGGAGTGTTGAGGGACATGCATACCACCCTGCGAAAGGCTTTTCAACACGAGTCTACCTCTTTCTTTGGCCAATCAACAGCAGGCCCAGCAACATCGGTGTCAGCCACTAGAAGGGAGGCCAGGGGAAAACCAAGGCCAAGACACCCCTGCCTCTATAGCAGCAGATCTCCCCTATGCAAGCGAGAATGTCCATCAAAGAATTCAGGAGGTGCGGATGGCAAAACACGGACTTCTGCCAACAATAACTCTCTTCCTTAATGACCTCCTTTGTGTGTTACACATTCACTCTTGACTAATACTGAACCACCTACCATTTCCAATGGGAGGAGTACTGGGGACTCCCAATGGTTTGGCATCAACAGCAATATTTTCTGTTAGACATAGCTGCACAATACAATCACCTTTCACTCATTCTTTGTCTTCTGAGTTTGATTTCATATTTAGCCATGTAGATATGTCAGACCATGTAAAACATACAATGATCATCCAAGCTGCTTGTTCAAGACGGATATGCTACACGTACAGTGTTCTGCTCAGGATTCAAACTTTCCCACACAAAACACATACATACAAGTGTCTGCTCGAACTAAGTATTTTATTACAGTGTTCAGCGCATAGGGTGTCAATCTGTCAGGACTATTGAAAATCAAAAATGATTGATTCATACTGAGTAAATGGACATGTTGACAGGTTCAGACCTCCAGACCATGGAAAGAAGTGATTTGGCAGACATTGTCCTGTAGAATAGGCAAACAATGCTGTGGTTGGTGTCAGCAGCTTGTGCCTTATCACATACCACGCCACAGTAAGTCAACATCATATAATCCAAGATACAGACAGATGGCAACAAAACAGTCCCTAATCACATATCCATCATAATCCGATCTCATTCATCTGGTGGTTTGACACAAACATTTGTCATTGTTATGCCACAGTCACTGTGGCCTCCAATGATGAAACACGTCTACAGCTACACACAGTCAGACAAAAAGAGTGCTTAGCCAATGTGAAGATAAAATGACTTGGTCGTAAACTAGCCCTACATATTTAATGCCCACATGATGACACACATGATGCATCAGGCACACCACAGCACACAAAACAAGTCCAATGGGCAACTTCTGCGCAAACACTGTGCAAGCTGTTTTGGCACAGATCTCCTACACCCAAGCTCTGGGACCTACATTACCTGGATCAATCCATGGCTACTTCGTATGTAAGACCTGCATCACATACCTGCCAATGTCAAAACTCTGAAATGCCCACATGAAGATGTCATGGTGAAGGTACCTGTACAATGAACAAAAAAGGAGTTTAGGTTTGAAGCCATACATACGACACAAGTCACAAAGAAAGCATATGGATTACAAAGTACATTGCAAGGAAACTGAAGCAAAAAGCGATCTCATCAATCAGCCTTTAACTGATTATTGCAGAGCATTAGCTTCCTAGCTGTATCCAAAACAGTCAACTCAAAACATTCTCACATGTACAGTTCACCTTACAGGTACAGTCATGACATCACAAGACATATTTACACTCATGAGAAGTAGCTGTGGATGATATCTTCTCATAAGTCAGCTCCTTCCTCTTCACCACTGTTATTCTCAGTTGGCATTTCAGGTTTCTGACTCAGTGGCACTGCAGTCTCCCCCTCCTCTGGGATTTGTGGGATACTCCTCAGCAGGGCAATGTTGTGGAGCATGCAGCATGCATCTGACACACTTCCCTGGGTGAGTAGAGGATGGTTTCACCAGTCCTGTCCAGACACCTAAATCTGTCCTTCAGGATCCCAAAAGCCCACTCTACTGACTGCCATCTTCTGATATGGCCCTCATTGAAGTGGACTTCCCCTGGCGTAGTTGGATTCCTCAGGGGCGTCAACAACCAAGGACAGTTTGGATTTGTTGATTTTCCTGTTAAGGAATGGGACATAAGTGAAACAATGAGCACCTCACTTCATGAGTGTAGCACCAGACATTGCTCACATGCAATCAGGACACATGTGACTTACCAACCAGCCAGGCCCTCTTTAAGTGCAGTTGTGACATCAGCTGTGGTATTGTGCTGTTCCACCTTATGAAGGAATCCTGTGCTGATCCCAGATAATAGGCACAAATATGTGAGACACCCGCCAAACAGACAACTTGCACATTGATAGTAGTTCTTTCTGTTGCAATAGACTTATTCAGTGGCCTATGATGGCACCAAGCCAACATGTGTGCCATCAATGGCCCCCACCACATGTGAGGGGGGCAAAACAATAAAAGTCAACCTTCACATTGGTTAAATCACCCTGCCGGGACAACCTGATATAGCTGTCAATGTGTTTCATCTTTGCTGAGAGGAAATCCTTCAACTGCAGACTGAAACATAGGTTGGGATATACCAGCAGATAGGGACAAGGTATGTTGGAAGGACACTGTGGCCAGGAAGTGCAATACTGACATCACTTGTGCAACGGGTGGTATGCAGGTTGGCTCTTACTGATGGCATAAGTCCTTACCAGGCAGTATAGATGAATAATATGCCATTTCACCAAAGCCTGAAGGTCTGGCAGGGGACGGTAGATAGGAGGTTTTCGCATCTTCCTTCTCCCAGGGCACCTATGTGTGACAAGACATGATTTGTAACATTAGTCAGTATGTCCACAGCAATAGATATGATGCATGCCAAAAATACTATGTAACAAAGCATTTCTGACTAGATAGACCAGTATCACAGTACACATCCCATCTGGGGATTCCAAAAGGGCCACATGTGACCCCAATGGTTGTCAACACATGTGTCCATAATGTGGATTTGGATGAAACTCAACTATCTGCTACACAATTGCCCTTTGAAATTTTCTGACCACAATAAAGACCGTTGGTGGCGGTGGACAGGGCACCGCAGTCAAATGCCATCTGTGCCCTGCAACACACCACACTGGTAGTTGTGCAAAAGGAACTACCTGACAAGAAAGAATAAGGATGTTTGTGATGCTGCAACACACATATTGTAGGTGTGACACTGCTTACAAAGGTAAATACAGTATTTCAGCCCACCAAAATGGCAGATGCCTGAGCTACTCTGCTAGAAATTAGGAACCGTCTGTGACCACCGGCAGACGATGTCTGGGTGGTACGTGGTTTTAAGCATGGCAGATCCAGACATAGGCTAATGTTGCTGCCTGTTGAAATCACGGTCGGTGTCCATGGGCAGTGATGACAGCATACATGTTGGACGTGACCCTCAAGTGCAAATTCACTCACTTGACTCCTGACACTGCTGCAAGCAACACCATCACTACTTGAGCTGGTGTGTGCCACCTCTGGGAGAAATCATGCCATGTCAAGCAGGTGATGGGTCCCATGCCTTCTCTCCATAGGAGCTGAGAGATGTGTTAAGGAGGTCCTTACCATGTGTGGACAGCTATATTGCTCATCAGAGAAGCAGGTCAGCACCTCATGGGCACAATTAACTCTGTTCGACACCATTCTTTCCCCCTCACGGACTACAATGTGCCCCTGTGTGCCAGTTAGACTTCTTGTGTGCCTGTTGTTGCAGTCTGAGTGACATCAATGGGATGTACATTGTGTAGGTATTGGTGGCCAGTACTATATGTTGTGTTCATTGACATTGTGTTGTGTAATGTTTTTATGGTCCTAGATCCTCTTTCGGTTGGATGCACTTAACTAGCAAGGAGACTTTACTGCCATCCAATGAAATCTCTTTCTTACTGATGGTTGCAAATGCTGGACAACATGCATATGCATGATACCATAAGCTATGTATGCATTTTGACTGAGTCATTTGATGATCTTGTAAGCAATGTGTATAGTACCACAAATCATTCAACCCACATCTGGCCTTGCAAAACCGTGGTCTGGAAGGCAAATCATGGCTCCCTCTGCCCTTCAGGTTGCCAAACAAACCAATTGCTCAATTGCTGATGGCCACATGATGTACTGTCATGCATGGAAGTGATGGAAATGTGAATGTCATGTAGGCTCAGCCTGTATAAGCCAGGGCCTGTCACATGTATCTCCCAGTACGGAACCTAGTCCAGGCTGTGAGAGAGTGCCTCTGTCTGTATACTCCTTGTACACTAGCAGACCCTGTCATGTGGACAGTATGTTGCTCTAGTGGCAAAAGATGTCCTGAATGCCTCAGTCCATTAACAATATTAAGGATGGTTACTGAGGTACATCCCTGAAGTGGCCCATGTCTGCATTTTGCATCATTGTCATTGTGTGTCTTTGACTCATGACAGGTCCTTTAGTCCCACAGCTCTGTTGTCACCTTCACATAAGTCATAATTGTATAGTACAAGCTTATTGCATAAATGACAGTCTCACAGTGCAGACAGCGTGTAACTTACTGGGAGGTCATGACATGTGAGTCAGTAGCTTGGTCACATAGCAGAAATTGTACAATGCATGCCTTTGTATGTTGGATGCCATCTCCGTAATAGACACATATGTCCGTAGGAGTGTACTTTGGTTCAGGTACATACCACAGAACCTCCCACTGAAGTGGAATCAGTCTGAATTTGGTAGACTACAGGGCCACACTTGCACAGGGAAGACACTTTCTGTACCAACCATGCCAGCTCTGTCACTGTCATTCAAGTGTGAGGGTGAGGTCTGTACTATGGATGTTGCCTGTATGGACTCTATGAGGTGAGACAATCTCAGAGAGTGTGAATGTGTTGATCCATTCAGGCTTAAGGAGTTTACCCTTCGGGAGCCACATATGTATGTATAGTTTCATTGTGGTCACATCAAAGTACATGTTGCTGGAGCATGGGCTACCTGATGTGAGTACACTTACTTAGTCATTGTAAGCCATGAGCAGGGTAGAGGGTCCGTCTTCAGATGGATACAAATGTTTATAGACATGTCCCTGTACTTATTGGCTTTTGCTCTTTATACGTGTGGTGTGTTGACAAATAGTACATTCTTAGCTTGGTGTTTCAACATGTGTGTGACACAACCATTTGTGCCAAAATTTGTGATTGTAATCTCTTGATTTGTCTCTTGCATCCATACAGGTAACACCCATCAGATGGAGGAGATACTGAGAGCGATCGCCCAGAAGCTGTGGACCAGCTGGTCGGGCGCCCACTGTTGCAAGAGGTGCGAGGGCCTAGGACGCTGAGCCCAAAGGATCGCGGAGATCTAGATGGGGCTATCCCCCCAGTATGGGCAGGGTGCACGTCAGACCATGACTCACCTAACGTCCCGTATGCTGATGGTGGTGTACCCAGACCTTAATGGGCATTTGAGGGGAGCACAGCAGCCACAAGGTGGTGAGTACAGAACATATTACTGCCTGTCACATTGCCAAGTTAATGTGATAAGTTCTGACATCTCTCCCTGACGATAAGGTATAAGTCATGTGTGACACAGTAGATGAGTGACTGTGTAAATATGTCATGTGGTGCATACTGATCTGTCATGGCTATTGGCCCAGGTTCCTAGGACACAACTGGGTACAATCCACAAAAAATTAGCTCTCTAGGGACAACACATTGCTGTGTACATTGATTAATCAAGTAATGTTTGTTGTTGTCGTGAGTGTAAATTCTACACTACAGACCACTATTCCTCAGTATTACAGGCCAAAGGAAAGGAATTGATGGATCACTGTCCTCCGCCATGTGTCTGGTCAACTAAGTATGTTGGCATCCGCCACCGAGAGGCTACTTGTCTTCAGCGTGTGACAAGTGTTGGTGCCTTACCACTGACTGTAATGTAAAGACGGCCATCATACATCATTTGACAGTGCATACATTGTTTTTTGGGTCACCTACAGATCAATACTTTCCCTTGGTAAGTGGGAAATGTCCTTTAACATGATTTGTGTGCCTTGACTGTTGCCAATATTCCTTGTGCCTGCATGTTAGCATAGGTCCCTTTCTCTTTTGACAAAATGTCTACACTTATGTTTCATGCATGTTCTAACTATGTTCATGGGATGATTCGTGTATTCCCTCACTTATATGTGTATGCCAACCTGTGTTTATAATAGGACCTTAGCAATTGGGGTACATATCATGTGGTGCCCCAGACAGGAATGTCACCATTGATTGTTGGCTGACACAATACCCTCACCTGTCATTGCATGTCATTTGGCATGTACAACTGCAGAGGCAATAAGGGACATGACATGAATAGATTATTTAGCCACAATGTGCATTTCCATGCCATTGATGTGACATCATGTGGAAAAGTGCACTACACATGCTGACTGTTGGCACGCATCATCAAGTGACTTGCAGTTATGTTGGAATTATCTGTGTTTGGGTACACCCAATCATCCACAGACATCTGGGTTTGTAGGCCCAAAATGGAGATAGAGATGTAGGCTCCCATTGGGCAACATGTTGAGGACCTTCTTGCAAATCTCTGTGCCTCTGCAACATACAAAGGACTTATGGCATCTTCTGATGCAACCAGAGTATGTCATTGTAAGGGGTGTCAGACATTAGTGGTGATTTCCTTAGGGCTTGCTGATTCATTGTGTTGTGGATTTTAGGGACTAATCTCCATGAAATTTAGCACCTTTTGTCCAAGGTGTCCATTTCCATGCCAAAAGTGTAGCATATCTGAGCAACATTAGTACTACCTCCATGACTTTATTGGGACAAATTTCACATAGTGAATTGTGAATTGTTGATGTGTTTCCAGTGTGACATGAGTATTTCCATGTCACGTTCTCCAGGCTACTATACTGCTGTCAGCAGCATGTCAGGATTTTGGAGCATCATTTCTCATTGCTGTGCTATTTTGTATGTGACAAATAGATGTCTACATGGCTTTGTGCGGGATCTGTGGGTCTAAAGTTGGCATTGGGCTGCTATTGTATGACAACAGGTAACTAAGGTATGCTCCATGAGGCAAGGCATTGAAGATGGATTGGTCTCCTACTTGCACAACGGTTACTGTGATTGCACAACTTCAGCCATGCAAATGTAGTTGTCTAAGATCCAGATTTTTATGTGGGCAACTGTTGACAGTTCAATTGGCTTGCATGAAAATGTGACAGAACAACTAGGTCCTCAACAACTATAGTCTAAACCACTACTGCTAAACAAATAAAACGTCTCTACAACAATTGCCTGAACAACTAATATATATATTCTAAACAACTAATAAACCATAAAAACCAAAAAGAAAACCTTACCTTAAAATTAGTTGTTCAAGCAATTGTTATTCAGACACAATTGTTATTTAGACAGTAGTTGTTCAGTATTTAGTTGTAGAGACTTTTTAGTTGTTTAGCAGTAGTGCTTCAGGCAAGTAGTGGTTTAGACTTAGTTGTTCAGTTTGTTTCCCGGCTTGAATGCATATGGTGTGGTACTTGTAGGAGCCACTTTGATGTAGTTTGTTGCTTGGGCCTACATAACATCATGGTGATGTTTTCAGATCACAGTTGTTGTTCAAGTGTGTTCAGAACTATGTTGTGACCCTCTTCCCCTTTGTATTTGCACCATCATCCCAAGCAGGTGAAGGAGACAGGGCACAACCAAATCAGAAAGGACCTGTCCCCGGTAACTCTGGTTAAGACACCACTGACACGGAAGGACCCAGTGGCCCGGAGAGTGAGGAGAGTGGACAAGGAGACAGGATGAACATCTTCATCACCAGATTCTACCTCCATTGGCCACTCCCTACTGGTGGGCGACCCATTGCGACCTACTCCTGTACCATCTTTGTCTGCCCCCCCCAGTTCCATCACCACCTTCCCTGTTGCTCCCCACCCAGTTGGCTGTGCCAACTCACCCTCTCCCCAACAGGTTGGGAGTCTCCTTTACCACAGACACCTCTGCCCAAGCCCCTGTTACCCCTGCTGCCCTTTGCGAGGAGACTATTGATCTCCTGAGGAGCATCTCTTTGGGTCAGACTGCAATTGTGAATGCCATCAAGGGGTTGGCCAGCCAACTTCAGCAGTCCAATGCATTCATAGTGCCATGTCTGGTCTACAGAGATCTTTTTAGGCTCTGGCTTCCTCACAGCAGCCAGTCACCCCTCTGCATCCCTGTGCCAACTCCCTCTTCTCAATCCAACGTTTCCTTTCCCCTGCATATCCCAAGCACATAGACACATCTGCATGCACCCACCTCAACATACAAAAGCAGCACACATCCACGCAAACTCAATATGCACCAACACAACATTAGCCACCACTTCACCAGACACACCTACCACCCTCATCTACCCACACACCACATCCAGCATAACCACAGATACCAACACAACAGCCAGTGACACATCCACCACATCCACCCTACACCCAGACACCAGCACAACACAGACACATCCACCAAATCCACTATGCCTGCAGACACAGCACAGTGCACACAGACACATCCACCACATCCAGAATACATACCCAGAGACACCACCCTAACAGAAACACAGACATCCAACATATCCAGAAAACTTACAGACACCACCCCAACAGTCACACAAACAGCAACCACATCCAGCATACCCACTGACACCACCACGGCAGGCATATACTCATCCACCACACCCACAGGCACCACTCCAACAGACACACACACACACCACTCCATCACACAGGCCCTCTACCTCCCACCCCCCAGAAACCCAAATGCCCACCCTCACACATGCAACAGTCAACACCTAAACAAAAGCATGCCTCACACAAGTACACACCCAAGACATTTACACCCACACACTAGACAATCACTCCCTCAACCTCCAAATTCCCAACCTCTTTTGCAAACCATCCCCATGCTCTCAAGGAGAGTTTTCTTTTCAACCTTTCCCTTGCTACCTCCAAACCTCCTCCCAAACACAAGAGGCCCCTACCCACACCCCAAACCATACATTCCATATCCAAGTCCTCCTTTGTCACACCTGCCGCCCTTGCAAGAACCCCTCCCCTAAAAATAAGCCCACCTCTCCAAAGAAGCAGCCTCACTCCCAGACACAAACCCAAACCCAGCCATCCCAAATTGAACTGCCCCCCCCCCAGTGATGATCCCTGAGCTGCCTGCAAGACCACTTGATGCCCTTTCCTGTGGAGTTTCCCTGGCAGTAATAGTAGTCAAGTGTGGGCACAGTACTCTGCAGAAACGTTCAAATGGACTGGCATGTGGCCTTTGCTCTTATGCAGTTTCAGTTAATAAACACAAATTGTTGTTTTTTTTAGTATACATTTGTCCTGTAATTCTTTTTCTACCTTTATGTTGTTTCTGAGTGTGGGAAAACGGGGCTAATAGCAGAAGACCCCTAACTTTTAGCTTCCCTTTTTCACTTATACCGGTGTTTTTCCATCTCTGAAGGTGCCTTGGACACAGCCAAACAGTCCCAGGGCCTATGCTCTGATTAAATTTGATATGCAAAGTAGGCTAATTATAATTGGCTGTACCAACCTAGCTTTATGTCCCTAGTATATGGTAGGGAATGTAGGTTTAGGGACCCCAGCATACGTAGTACACCAATAGGTGCACTGCTGTGGAGCCCAGTGTCATTTTAGAGTCATGCCAGCCTTGCTGGCTGCTTTTAAGTTACAGTTAACCTCAAATTGGACATTGGAATTAAAAGTATTTCAAAAGTACTAAGCTACCTTATGTTTACATATTAGTCACCCCTGAGGTATTTTCTAAGTTCCCCCAGGGTTGGGTGCAGTATAACTATAAGCAGGGACTTTAGAAAAGATGTTTCATAAGCCATGGTGAGGGAACAATTGCTGTACTGTATTTGTTTTCCTATTGTAGTGAAGAGACTTTTGTTTTTAAAAAGTAGTGTTATTTTCCATAGGAAACAGCGACATATGGCATGTTTAGCATCAAAGTAAAAGTTATAATAAATCCAACAACTTTCCACTGTTGAATTTAATATAAATTGTACCTAGAAAGAGTTTGCTAAAAGTGACTAACTTTAGTCCTGTAGTGCCCTTCTCTGTTTGGTCAGCCTCAGGCAGCCTGAGCCAGGATGCCTTGATGAGGTGTAAAGTGGCCTGGGCTGAAACAAATGAAGCATCTGGTGGAAGGAGATCTGCTTCAGCAGATGGTAGAACAGGATGGGGGAGAGCAGCCAACCTGTTCTTCAAAGAAGGGTAGGATATTTGGGACAGCAACTGTACCTCCCCCATTTTCTGCAGACCCAGAAAACCAGGTGCCCCCTGACTAGATTAAGGAAGGGATGTGTTTAGGGAAATTAAGCCACACCAGTGGGTGGGCTCAGCCAGATCTAAACTCTAAGGCGCATATTTATACTTGGGTTGTGCCATTTTAGTATCAACTATTTTGATGCTAAAACAGCGCTGACTTAACTCCATATTTATATATTGACGCTAGACCAGTCTAGCATAAAAACATTGTAGTTAGCATCATGTTGTAGATGTGGCAAACTACCTTGTGCTAATTAGATGCAAGGTAGGTGTTCCTGACCACAACATGATGCTAACTCCTTAGGCTACATCTATCCTCGAGTGCAGAAATGATGGTCACGGAGGATGCACACCCAAATAATAGTGCTAAGCCAGCTTAGCGCCCTTATTTAATGCCTGGGTCAGACCAGGCGTTAGGGTACCTGTGAACCCATTTCCATGGCCAAACACCATGGAATGGGCCCTAAGATGCCCACCCCAAACCTCAGTAAGACCCCTATCCACACCAGAGGGACACCACAAGATGGGGGTCTGGTGTCCTGACATGGGGCTCCCTGCCTGGCACTGGGTATTATGGCCTTGCCCAGGGGACACTAGTCCCCTGTGATGGCCAGTGGGTTGGTGGGTATGACTCCTGTCTATACTTAGACAGGAGTCATATTTGGGTGCTAGTGCGTCAGGAAATGATGCTAGGGTGGTTAGCGGCATATTTATCTGACCCACTAGCGCATTTTCCCTTCCAAACCCCCACCCCCGGCTAGCGTCTTCTTTTTTTTTTTTACATTAGCCATTTCTTAGCACCAGTATCTGCCAATCCATAGATATGGCACATGGTAGCCACAACGGAATGGTGCTAGCAAGCACTAAGAAATTTGACACCAAACTGCGTTAGCGCAGCTTTTTGTCAAAATTATAAATAGGCCCCAAAGATTGAATATTTTGGAGGAATGTTGCTCCCTGGGAATGATTTTTGCCACACTTCCCAATAAATGGGCACTCATGAGGGTGGTGGCCTGCACGTGATTGAGCAGAGGCCACCCTGCTTTCCACCCTAGGAGCAAGGATAAAATTGGCAGAGCTGCACCCCCACCTCAGATCCCTCTGTGGAACAAGACAAGAAGAAGAAGGTCTGCCCTGCTGGACCCCTGGCCTGCACCTGTACACAGCACTCAGAAGGACTGCAACAGCTGCACACTTGGGATTCACCAAGAAAAGGACTTTGCCTGTCTTCTACTGCTTCAAGAAGGGACTCCCTGTGTACTAAAATAGAACATAGCTGACCAATATCCCCTGCATCAAGCCCTGAAGAAACTGACCAGTGGCCAGTGGTCATTTTTGGATTTGAACCAGGTGCATTTTGGGAGTTGGAGTCCTAACCCCCGAGGAGCAATTCAGAGCTTCTGGAAGCTTGGGATAAGTTGTGGACACTTAACGAACCTTACAAGAACTTCTGGAAAAAGAGCCAGAAATTTGGATAAACTTTTTAAAAAGGCTTCATAAGTGGACTGGCCTGACGTCGTGAGTCAAGCGGGCTTAAGACAACCGGAACCCAGCCTGACTTGCAGATTCTTCTAGTTGAAAATGTTCGGAGCCCAGACATCCAGGAATTCACAGGGGGCTGATGTAAAGGCAATCCGATGACATCGAATTGAAACTGGCTTGCTGTGGAGGGCCATCCGACATCAGAGAGAAAAAGCACCAAAAAGGTTTCCAAGTCCGAACTTAAAGAGTTGAATGAGGCTTCTCACGCAGTGGGTCAGAGAAGGGCTCCAGGGAGGTCAGCTTCAATTTCAACTGGGTCCATGACGAACATTTTCGTCATAAACAATCATCTAAGTCCGAATGTACAATTCTTGACCGAGGCCTCCTGTGATGCGTATCTGAAGAGGGCTCTGGGGAGGTCGGGTTCAACAGGTGACTTCATCCCAGTCCAGAAATTCTTCAAGAAATAGATTAAGGCCAAGATTTATTGTGGCCTAGCACCATTCAATTGCCACATTAGCGTAATTTTTTAGACGTAATGTGGCATTGGAAGGGTGAAAACATTGCACCAAATTTACAAAGTGGCGCAATGCTTGCATTGCGCCACCTTGTAACCCGTTGCGCCACATTTTGCCTGTGCTAGGCATAATATATGCACGGAGGGGAGTTCCGGTGCTAGGGGACTGTAAAAATAGGGTAAAAGAATTGATGAAATGCCTTTGCACCATTTGTATCTGAATTTTTTAACGCCTGCTAAGAGAAGGCATTAAAAAGAGGCTCCCATTTGTTACAATGGGCCTCTGGGTGCTTTGCATAGTTTTTAACGTTAATCCTGCAAAGCACCGGAATAGAGTAAAAAATTATGATGCTAGTCCCCCTGACTACTGACATTGTGTGCCATATCAAATACAGCACACACATGGGTGGCGTTCAGTGGATGCTAAGGGGCGCAAGAAAAGTCCCCTAAGTCTGAAGGTAAAACTTTAAACAAGACCTCCTGCTCACTGTAGCTGAGCAGGGCTCCATCATGGTTGGCCTCAAATTTTGACTGTTCCCTGGTCGAGTGCGACCAGATGTCCATATTTGCGCCTTTGATTTTGATGCACTAGAAAACATGCATTTGCTAGAAATTCATATCTCTGGATCTCCTTTATTGGACTTTTGTTGTTTTAGTGCCATTTTAATTATCAAAATATAATTTATTTTTATAAATTGATGTTGGATTTTTATTGCATGTTGTGTTTTACGTATTTACTGTTTTGTGATTATTAAATGCTTTACACACCTGTCTCCTATGAAAAGCCTAACTGCTTGTTGCCAAGCTACCAAGGGTTGAGATGGGATTAATTTATTGAGACCTTGACTGGACATAGTGGGGGATTGTGCCTATTGCTAAGTGTAGGTACTTACCTACCCTTACCAATAATCTACTTTCCAACACTGAGTAACTTATGTTGTACGCCTACTGTTCCAGCCTGCTTGCTGATCCATTTGCTTTTGTTTACTGTTGGACTTTTGCTTATGCAGGGTCATCCCCAGTCTTTTTTTTGCCTCCTGCCTCCTATTTTTTTCGGACCTGTTGCTGTTGGCTTTTCAACTCTGAGCACTTTACCACTGCTAACCAGTGCTAAAGTGCATATGCTCTCCTGTTTAAATTGTATGTAAGTGGTTTATCCATGATTGGCATATTTGAATTACTAGTAAGTCCCTAGTAAGGTGCACTAGAGGTGCCAGGGGTTGTAAATCAAATGCTACTAGTGGGCCTGCAGCACTGGTTGTGCCACCCACATAAGTAGCTCTGTAATCATGTCTCAGACCTGCCACTGCAGTGTCTGTATGTGTATTTTTACACTGTAAATTCGACTTGGCAAGTGTACCCACTTGCCAGGCCTAAACCTTCCCCTTCCTTACATGTAAGGCACCCCTAAGGTAGGCCCTAGGTAGCCCCAAGGGCAGGGTGCAGTGTATGGATGAGGTAGGACATATAGTAATGTGGTTTATATGTCCTGACAGTGAAAATACTGCCAATTTCGTTTTCACTGTTGCAAGGTCTGTCTCTCTCTCATAGGATAATATGGGGGCTACCTTTAAATATGATTAAAGTGTAGATTCCCCTAGAGAGTAGATGGACATGTGGAGTTTGGGATCCCTGAACTCACAATTTAAAAATACATCTTTTAGTAAAGTTGATTTTAAGATTGTGCGTGTGGAAATGCCACTTTTAGAAAGTGAGCAGTTTCTTGCTTAAACCATTCTGTGACTCTGCCTTGTTTGTGGATTCCCTGTCTGGGTCAGTTTGACAGCTGGGTTGTTTTTCACCTCACACCAGACAGTGACACAAAGGGAGCTGGGGTGTGATCTGCATTTCCTGATTAGCCATCTCTGCTAGGAGGGAGGGGTGGAGTGGTCACTCTCATCTGAAAGGACTGTGCCTGCCTCTGACAATGCTGTCTCCAGCCCCCTGGTGTGTGTCTGAGGCCTTGCCTGGGCAAGGCAGGATTTCACAAGAAGGTGTGAGTCCCCTTTGAAGAAAGGTGACTTCAAAGACTAAAATGGGTATAAGAAGGGCACCCAAACTTACAAACTTGAGAAACACTTCTGGAACCAAGAGGAACCTCTGCCTGGAGAAGAGCTGATAGCTGAGGAAAAAGTGCTGCCCTGCCTGTGACTGTGCTTTGTGGAGCTTTCCTGCAGTGCTGCTTCTGCCAGAGTAAGAGGGCAAAGACTGGACTTTGTGTGCCTTCCATCTTGAAGAAGAAATCTCCAAGGGCTTGATGTAGAGCTTGCCTCCTGTTGTTGAAGTCTCAGGGATAGCAAAGACTTCTTCCTGCCAGCACCTGGAGTCTCTGGAGAGACCCCTACTCTGCTCTGTGGTGCCCTTCCAGTTCCTGGGACCCTGAAAGGAGAGGCTGGCAGCCTAAGGACAAAAATACACGCACCGAGCGCCGTGCGGAGAAAAGATCGCCGCGAATCCGATCGCAGCTGAGAAAACGACGCGACGCCGGTTCCGCAGCTGAGAAACGACGCCGCAGGAAACGCGACCGAAAAACCGACGCCCGGAGCAGGAGAAACGACGCGCAGCATCGCTGACGGAGGCTGAGAGATCGCACCCTGCGCCGCGGGACTTTCGGATCGTCGTGTGGCTGGCTTTTTCAACACGCACCGCCGTGCCGAGTTGTTTTCGACGCACACAGCCGTGCAGGGTTACTTTCGACGCACACCGCCCGTGCGGGGTTATTTTTGACGCAAACCAGGTACATTTTCACGCTAGCAGCGCTAGTGTGGTGTTACAACTACCTAAAGACTCTTTTTATTTTAAACCTTTAAAAAAATCATAACTTGACTTGTGTATGTTGGATTTTTGTCGTTTTGGTCTTGTTTTGTCTAGATAAATATTTCCTATTTTTCTAAACTGGTGTTGTGTCATTTTGTAGTGTTTTCATTGAGTTACTGTGTGTGTTGGTACAAATACTTTACACCTAGCACTCTGAGGGTAAGCCTACTGCTCTGCCAAGCTACCAAGGGGGTAAGCAGGGGTTAGCTGAGGGTGATTCTCTTTTATCCTAACTAGAGTGAGGGTCCTTGCTTGAACAGGGGGTAACCGGACTGTCAACCAAAGACCCCATTTCTAACATTGGTGGCAGCGGTGGGATTGGACTTGTATTTGTACTTGACATACAGTGATTAAGTGTACACTACTGTTTTGATCTCAGACCACTACGTGACCACATACTACTTGTTTGGTGATCTTTTGATTTTTCTCTTAAGGACTCTTTTTATTCTACTTCCATGATTTTGCTGATCCCTTGACTGATTCTTTTTACTTCATTGGGAAATTATTTTTTTTTGCCTTTGGAACTTTGCACTTGTGACCATCATGTCTCAATCTGGAGATGCAACAGCTGGAGCTGTGTTTGAAATGGAGAAACTGAAGGAGTACCCAGTTGCTCAATTGAAACAGTTCCTTAAAGATCTTGACTGTCCCACTGAGAGCTCCACCAGGGAGGGGGAGCTGCAACAGGCACAGAGGGCTTGGGTGACAATCAAGAAGGCTGGAGGGCACACAGAGGAGGAGAATATGGGTGGGGAAGTGCAGAGGATACACAGTGGTGTAGTGGAGGAACCTGTTACGCCTGGGGGGAGGGTCCCCAGGAGGGATGGCAGGGTGGCACCCGAGGGTCTGACTCCTGAAGAGTTACAGGACAGACAGGCAGAGAGGGAGTACCAATGGGAGTTGAAAAAGCTCAGTTGGGAGTTGGAAGAAAGGAGGGAGAACTTAGAGATTAAAAAAATGATTTATGCTTACGAGCTTAAATTGAAAGAGCTGGAAGTCATGAGGGCTGAGTCCAGCTGGAATGGTGGCAGCAACAATTGTATATCCAGTGATACTGCAGAAGTGCACATGCCCAGAGAGGTGGTGCCCTACTTGAAGGAGGGAGTTAACACACGCCAGGAGGTTCAGGGGTATGAGGTAGCTCCAGTGATGCACAGGGTCCCTGAGGTGGATTGGGGAACTGGCATGGGGAGTCATATTCCTACTGGTGGGAGGGACACTCTACTGACTCTAGTTGAGAGTGACAGGGAGAGGGGTTCCCCCCAGGTAGAAGTCCTGGTTATGGAGTGTGAAGACATCCCAGAAGAGTGTGGGTTGAGTGTCAGGGACAGTCAGGTACTGTCTCACCAGTCTCAGGAGGGTGATGTGGGGTGCTTTGTCAAAGCAGAGTCACTGGATGGTTGGGTGAAGGGTACTTTGGTTAATTCATGTGAGGGGCTGAGTGATGTAATTGCTGGAGAGCATATGTCTAGTCCTTATTTTCCAGAGCTATGCCAACACCAGGTGGAGTGTGAGTTCTCTGACCCCAGGGAGCTTACAATGGAGGCAGACCTCTTGGTGAGTACCAGAGAGTCTGAAGAGGCATTTGGGGGTGCTCCTGAGAGGAGTGGTCTAGGTATTTCCCAACCAGGTGAGGTAGGGAAGGATTGTAGTGTCCCAGGTAGGTCCCAGTGTAGTGGGATGGGTGAGGGACCCCATGTCCAGTCTCTGAGGAGAGGGAATGGGGATGGGCTGAGGTCCAAGGTGCCCGAGATCCGGTCCCAGGTCCTGGAGGGTTCCATGAGGGAACACCAGGAGGGGAGCCTAGCCTGTACCATAGGGCCATCTGTTGAGGGAGACCCCACAGTGTCAGGAGAACTTGGGGGGGCGGCTGTAGCCAGCGTCCCACCAGTTCTGGTGTCTGGCAGTACCACTCCTAGTGAGCGGGTGCAGAAGTCCAGACAGAGGGTTGAGAGGGGGTTGCGGACCCCAGTGGAGAACCTGGAGGGTCAGGGGTCAGCTCTGAGAGCAGAGCCCCCCATGAATGACCTTGGTGAGACCATTTCTGGGCTGGGGGGAATCCAGACTCTGTCAGATGGGCAGAGGTCAGGAGACCTGCACCAGCCAGACTCTTGTGTGGCCCTTCGGGACAGTGTGTCCCTTGAGGGGGGTAAGTGTGCCCCCCTGGAAGTCCTGGTGTGCCAGGCAATGGTTCAACCGCAGGGTGGTGACTCTGGGTTGAATAATCAGGTTCAGGGGGTAAACTCTGACCTGATGGGGGGTAAGTGTGCTCCCAAGGAAGTCCTGGTGTGCCAGGCAGTGGTTCAACTGCAGGGTGGTGACCCTGGGTTGGATGACCAGGTTCAGAGGGTAAACTCTGACCTGGTGGGGGGTAGGTATGTCCCCCAGGAAGTCCTGGGTTGCCAGGCAGTGGTCCAGTCTGTGGGTACAGACCCTGGACTGGAGGATCAGGTGCAGGGGGTAAGCCCTGACCTGAAGGGGTGGGCGGTTTGCCCAATCACCCCCCCTGGTGTGATTTCAAGGGGTACTCTCCCTGAGGGGGGGGGTGCAGAACCCTGAGAGTAGGGACAGGGGAGAAAGAGCCTCACCCCTGGCCCTGGTCCAACCTGAAGGTACAGACCCCAGGTTGGCGGACCAGTTGCAGGTTAACAGCCCTGCACTGGTGGAAGAATTGTGCAGGACTGCTTCTACAAGCACCCTGACAGTTTTTGACTCTGGGGGTGCCGCTTCGGCAGGGAGGGTACAGAGCCCCAGAGGGGAGGACCAGGGTCAGGTTGTCATCCCTGACCTGGTGGAAGAGAGAGTGGTCAAAGGGTGCCAGGCACCTGGGGCTACCGCCCCCCACTCTCCGCAGTCACAGTGGTTGGAGAGGCCTAAGATCGGGCTCTCATCCCTGACAGTTGTCCGGGGCCACCGTGACTTGCTGTCCTGGTGGACAGAGTTGCCCCTGGGGAGGGGACGAGAGTCACACCCCGGGGGTGGAGTGGGCAACACCACTGTGTTGGCCCTGGTGGTACTATCTGCCCATTGCAATTCATCTGTGAGCAAAGTAAAGTTAGGTGCTGCGCAGATGGTGTCTGTAGATGTGGAGAAGGGTTCCCCATGGGTTAGCTTAGTGGGCCCTGAGAGTATGGACAGAGGGATCCAACTGGAGTCAGGAAGGCGTAGAACTGGAACATGCCCCTGCTGTTGTGGGCCTGGGTCCCTGTTCTATCGCCCCAATCAGGGAAGTACATCAAGGTATTGATTGTTCTCCCCTGGCTTTAGGCTGGTAGGGGGTCGTGTTGGACTTTTGCTTATGCAGGGTCATCCCCAGTCTTTTTTTTGCCTCCTGCCTCCTATTTTTTTCGGACCTGTTGCTGTTGGCTTTTCAACTCTGAGCACTTTACCACTGCTAACCAGTGCTAAAGTGCATATGCTCTCCTGTTTAAATTGTATGTAAGTGGTTTATCCATGATTGGCATATTTGAATTACTAGTAAGTCCCTAGTAAGGTGCACTAGAGGTGCCAGGGCCTGTAAATCAAATGCTACTAGTGGGCCTGCAGCACTGGTTGTGCCACCCACATAAGTAGCTCTGTAATCATGTCTCAGACCTGCCACTGCAGTGTCTGTATGTGTATTTTTACACTGTAAATTCGACTTGGCAAGTGTACCCACTTGCCAGGCCTAAACCTTCCCCTTCCTTACATGTAAGGCACCCCTAAGGTAGGCCCTAGGTAGCCCCAAGGGCAGGGTGCAGTGTATGGATGAGGTAGGACATATAGTAATGTGGTTTATATGTCCTGACAGTGAAAATACTGCCAATTTCGTTTTCACTGTTGCAAGGTCTGTCTCTCTCTCATAGGATAATATGGGGGCTACCTTTAAATATGATTAAAGTGTAGATTCCCCTAGAGAGTAGATGGACATGTGGAGTTTGGGATCCCTGAACTCACAATTTAAAAATACATCTTTTAGTAAAGTTGATTTTAAGATTGTGCGTGTGGAAATGCCACTTTTAGAAAGTGAGCAGTTTCTTGCTTAAACCATTCTGTGACTCTGCCTTGTTTGTGGATTCCCTGTCTGGGTCAGTTTGACAGCTGGGTTGTTTTTCACCTCACACCAGACAGTGACACAAAGGGAGCTGGGGTGTGATCTGCATTTCCTGATTAGCCATCTCTGCTAGGAGGGAGGGGTGGAGTGGTCACTCTCATCTGAAAGGACTGTGCCTGCCTCTGACAATGCTGTCTCCAGCCCCCTGGTGTGTGTCTGAGGCCTTGCCTGGGCAAGGCAGGATTTCACAAGAAGGTGTGAGTCCCCTTTGAAGAAAGGTGACTTCAAAGACTAAAATGGGTATAAGAAGGGCACCCAAACTTACAAACTTGAGAAACACTTCTGGAACCAAGAGGAACCTCTGCCTGGAGAAGAGCTGATAGCTGAGGAAAAAGTGCTGCCCTGCCTGTGACTGTGCTTTGTGGAGCTTTCCTGCAGTGCTGCTTCTGCCAGAGTAAGAGGGCAAAGACTGGACTTTGTGTGCCTTCCATCTTGAAGAAGAAATCTCCAAGGGCTTGATGTAGAGCTTGCCTCCTGTTGTTGAAGTCTCAGGGATAGCAAAGACTTCTTCCTGCCAGCACCTGGAGTCTCTGGAGAGACCCCTACTCTGCTCTGTGGTGCCCTTCCAGTTCCTGGGACCCTGAAAGGAGAGGCTGGCAGCCTAAGGACAAAAATACACGCACCGAGCGCCGTGCGGAGAAAAGATCGACGCAAATCCGATCGCGGCTGAGAAAACGACGCGACGCCGGTTCCGCAGCTGAGAAACGACGCCGCAGGAAACGCGACCGAAAAACCGACGCCCGGAGCAGGAGAAACGACGCGCAGCATCGCTGACGGAGGCTGAGAGATCGCACCCTGCGCCGCGGGACTTTCGGATCGTCGTGTGGCTGGCTTTTTCAACACGCACCGCCGTGCCGAGTTGTTTTCGACGCACACAGCCGTGCAGGGTTACTTTCGACGCACACCGCCCGTGCGGGGTTATTTTTTACGCAAACCAGGTACATTTTCACGCTAGCAGCGCTAGTGTGGTGTTACAACTACCTAAAGACTCTTTTTATTTTAAACCTTTAAAAAAATCATAACTTGACTTGTGTATGTTGGATTTTTGTCGTTTTGGTCTTGTTTTGTCTAGATAAATATTTCCTATTTTTCTAAACTGGTGTTGTGTCATTTTGTAGTGTTTTCATTGAGTTACTGTGTGTGTTGGTACAAATACTTTACACCTAGCACTCTGAGGTTAAGCCTACTGCTCTGCCAAGCTACCAAGGGGGTAAGCAGGGGTTAGCTGAGGGTGATTCTCTTTTATCCTAACTAGAGTGAGGGTCCTTGCTTGAACAGGGGGTAACCGGACTGTCAACCAAAGACCCCATTTCTAACATTGGTGGCAGCGGTGGGATTGGACTTGTATTTGTACTTGACATACAGTGATTAAGTGTACACTACTGTTTTGATCTCAGACCACTACGTGACCACATACTACTTGTTTGGTGATCTTTTGATTTTTCTCTTAAGGACTCTTTTTATTCTACTTCCATGATTTTGCTGATCCCTTGACTGATTCTTTTTACTTCATTGGGAAATTATTTTTTTTTGCCTTTGGAACTTTGCACTTGTGACCATCATGTCTCAATCTGGAGATGCAACAGCTGGAGCTGTGTTTGAAATGGAGAAACTGAAGGAGTACCCAGTTGCTCAATTGAAACAGTTCCTTAAAGATCTTGACTGTCCCACTGAGAGCTCCACCAGGGAGGGGGAGCTGCAACAGGCACAGAGGGCTTGGGTGACAATCAAGAAGGCTGGAGGGCACACAGAGGAGGAGAATATGGGTGGGGAAGTGCAGAGGATACACAGTGGTGTAGTGGAGGAACCTGTTACGCCTGGGGGGAGGGTCCCCAGGAGGGATGGCAGGGTGGCACCCGAGGGTCTGACTCCTGAAGAGTTACAGGACAGACAGGCAGAGAGGGAGTACCAATGGGAGTTGAAAAAGCTCAGTTGGGAGTTGGAAGAAAGGAGGGAGAACTTAGAGATTAAAAAAATGATTTATGCTTACGAGCTTAAATTGAAAGAGCTGGAAGTCATGAGGGCTGAGTCCAGCTGGAATGGTGGCAGCAACAATTGTATATCCAGTGATACTGCAGAAGTGCACATGCCCAGAGAGGTGGTGCCCTACTTGAAGGAGGGAGTTAACACACGCCAGGAGGTTCAGGGGTATGAGGTAGCTCCAGTGATGCACAGGGTCCCTGAGGTGGATTGGGGAACTGGCATGGGGAGTCATATTCCTACTGGTGGGAGGGACACTCTACTGACTCTAGTTGAGAGTGACAGGGAGAGGGGTTCCCCCCAGGTAGAAGTCCTGGTTATGGAGTGTGAAGACATCCCAGAAGAGTGTGGGTTGAGTGTCAGGGACAGTCAGGTACTGTCTCACCAGTCTCAGGAGGGTGATGTGGGGTGCTTTGTCAAAGCAGAGTCACTGGATGGTTGGGTGAAGGGTACTTTGGTTAATTCATGTGAGGGGCTGAGTGATGTAATTGCTGGAGAGCATATGTCTAGTCCTTATTTTCCAGAGCTATGCCAACACCAGGTGGAGTGTGAGTTCTCTGACCCCAGGGAGCTTACAATGGAGGCAGACCTCTTGGTGAGTACCAGAGAGTCTGAAGAGGCATTTGGGGGTGCTCCTGAGAGGAGTGGTCTAGGTATTTCCCAACCAGGTGAGGTAGGGAAGGATTGTAGTGTCCCAGGTAGGTCCCAGTGTAGTGGGATGGGTGAGGGACCCCATGTCCAGTCTCTGAGGAGAGGGAATGGGGATGGGCTGAGGTCCAAGGTGCCCGAGATCCGGTCCCAGGTCCTGGAGGGTTCCATGAGGGAACACCAGGAGGGGAGCCTAGCCTGTACCATAGGGCCATCTGTTGAGGGAGACCCCACAGTGTCAGGAGAACTTGGGGGGGCGGCTGTAGCCAGCGTCCCACCAGTTCTGGTGTCTGGCAGTACCACTCCTAGTGAGCGGGTGCAGAAGTCCAGACAGAGGGTTGAGAGGGGGTTGCGGACCCCAGTGGAGGACCTGGAGGGTCAGGGGTCAGCTCTGAGAGCAGAGCCCCCCATGAATGACCTTGGTGAGACCATTTCTGGGCTGGGGGGAATCCAGACTCTGTCAGATGGGCAGAGGTCAGGAGACCTGCACCAGCCAGACTCTTGTGTGGCCCTTCGGGACAGTGTGTCCCTTGAGGGGGGTAAGTGTGCCCCCCTGGAAGTCCTGGTGTGCCAGGCAATGGTTCAACCGCAGGGTGGTGACTCTGGGTTGAATAATCAGGTTCAGGGGGTAAACTCTGACCTGATGGGGGGTAAGTGTGCTCCCAAGGAAGTCCTGGTGTGCCAGGCAGTGGTTCAACCGCAGGGTGGTGACCCTGGGTTGGATGACCAGGTTCAGAGGGTAAACTCTGACCTGGTGGGGGGTAGGTATGTCCCCCAGGAAGTCCTGGGTTGCCAGGCAGTGGTCCAGTCTGTGGGTACAGACCCTGGACTGGAGGATCAGGTGCAGGGGGTAAGCCCTGACCTGAAGGGGTGGGCGGTTTGCCCAATCACCCCCCCTGGTGTGATTTCAAGGGGTACTCTCCCTGAGGGGGGGGTGCAGAACCCTGAGAGTAGGGACAGGGGAGAAAGAGCCTCACCCCTGGCCCTGGTCCAACCTGAAGGTACAGACCCCAGGTTGGCGGACCAGTTGCAGGTTAACAGCCCTGCACTGGTGGAAGAATTGTGCAGGACTGCTTCTACAAGCACCCTGACAGTTTTTGACTCTGGGGGTGCCGCTTCGGCAGGGAGGGTACAGAGCCCCAGAGGGGAGGACCAGGGTCAGGTTGTCATCCCTGACCTGGTGGAAGAGAGAGTGGTCAAAGGGTGCCAGGCACCTGGGGCTACCGCCCCCCACTCTCCGCAGTCACAGTGGTTGTAGAGGCCTAAGATCGGGCTCTCATCCCTGACAGTTGTCCGGGGCCACCGTGACTTGCTGTCCTGGTGGACAGAGTTGCCCCTGGGGAGGGGACGAGAGTCACACCCCGGGGGTGGAGTGGGCAACACCACTGTGTTGGCCCTGGTGGTACTATCTGCCCATTGCAATTCATCTGTGAGCAAAGTAAAGTTAGGTGCTGCGCAGATGGTGTCTGTAGATGTGGAGAAGGGTTCCCCATGGGTTAGCTTAGTGGGCCCTGAGAGTATGGACAGAGGGATCCAACTGGAGTCAGGAAGGCGTAGAACTGGAACATGCCCCTGCTGTTGTGGGCCTGGGTCCCTGTTCTATCGCCCCAATCAGGGAAGTACATCAAGGAATTGATTGTTCTCCCCTGGCTTTAGGCTGGTAGGGGGTCGTGTTGGACTTTTGCTTATGCAGGGTCATCCCCAGTCTTTTTTTTGCCTCCTGCCTCCTATTTTTTTCGGACCTGTTGCTGTTGGCTTTTCAACTCTGAGCACTTTACCACTGCTAACCAGTGCTAAAGTGCATATGCTCTCCTGTTTAAATTGTATGTAAGTGGTTTATCCATGATTGGCATATTTGAATTACTAGTAAGTCCCTAGTAAGGTGCACTAGAGGTGCCAGGGCCTGTAAATCAAATGCTACTAGTGGGCCTGCAGCACTGGTTGTGCCACCCACATAAGTAGCTCTGTAATCATGTCTCAGACCTGCCACTGCAGTGTCTGTATGTGTATTTTTACACTGTAAATTCGACTTGGCAAGTGTACCCACTTGCCAGGCCTAAACCTTCCCCTTCCTTACATGTAAGGCACCCCTAAGGTAGGCCCTAGGTAGCCCCAAGGGCAGGGTGCAGTGTATGGATGAGGTAGGACATATAGTAATGTGGTTTATATGTCCTGACAGTGAAAATACTGCCAATTTCGTTTTCACTGTTGCAAGGTCTGTCTCTCTCTCATAGGATAATATGGGGGCTACCTTTAAATATGATTAAAGTGTAGATTCCCCTAGAGAGTAGATGGACATGTGGAGTTTGGGATCCCTGAACTCACAATTTAAAAATACATCTTTTAGTAAAGTTGATTTTAAGATTGTGCGTGTGGAAATGCCACTTTTAGAAAGTGAGCAGTTTCTTGCTTAAACCATTCTGTGACTCTGCCTTGTTTGTGGATTCCCTGTCTGGGTCAGTTTGACAGCTGGGTTGTTTTTCACCTCACACCAGACAGTGACACAAAGGGAGCTGGGGTGTGATCTGCATTTCCTGATTAGCCATCTCTGCTAGGAGGGAGGGGTGGAGTGGTCACTCTCATCTGAAAGGACTGTGCCTGCCTCTGACAATGCTGTCTCCAGCCCCCTGGTGTGTGTCTGAGGCCTTGCCTGGGCAAGGCAGGATTTCACAAGAAGGTGTGAGTCCCCTTTGAAGAAAGGTGACTTCAAAGACTAAAATGGGTATAAGAAGGGCACCCAAACTTACAAACTCGAGAAACACTTCTGGAACCAAGAGGAACCTCTGCCTGGAGAAGAGCTGATAGCTGAGGAAAAAGTGCTGCCCTGCCTGTGACTGTGCTTTGTGGAGCTTTCCTGCAGTGCTGCTTCTGCCAGAGTAAGAGGGCAAAGACTGGACTTTGTGTGCCTTCCATCTTGAAGAAGAAATCTCCAAGGGCTTGATGTAGAGCTTGCCTCCTGTTGTTGAAGTCTCAGGGATAGCAAAGACTTCTTCCTGCCAGCACCTGGAGTCTCTGGAGAGACCCCTACTCTGCTCTGTGGTGCCCTTCCAGTTCCTGGGACCCTGAAAGGAGAGGCTGGCAGCCTAAGGACAAAAATACACGCACCGAGCGCCGTGCGGAGAAAAGATCGACGCGAATCCGATCGCGGCTGAGAAAACGACGCGACGCCGGTTCCGCAGCTGAGAAACGACGCCGCAGGAAACGCGACCGAAAAACCGACGCCCGGAGCAGGAGAAACGACGCGCAGCATCGCTGACGGAGGCTGAGAGATCGCACCCTGCGCCGCGGGACTTTCGGATCGTCGTGTGGCTGGCTTTTTCAACACGCACCGCCGTGCCGAGTTGTTTTCGACGCACACAGCCGTGCAGGGTTACTTTCGACGCACACCGCCCGTGCGGGTTATTTTTGACGCAAACCAGGTACATTTTCACGCTAGCAGCGCTAGTGTGGTGTTACAACTACCTAAAGACTCTTTTTATTTTAAACCTTTAAAAAAATCATAACTTGACTTGTGTATGTTGGATTTTTGTCGTTTTGGTCTTGTTTTGTCTAGATAAATATTTCCTATTTTTCTAAACTGGTGTTGTGTCATTTTGTAGTGTTTTCATTGAGTTACTGTGTGTGTTGGTACAAATACTTTACACCTAGCACTCTGAGGTTAAGCCTACTGCTCTGCCAAGCTACCAAGGGGGTAAGCAGGGGTTAGCTGAGGGTGATTCTCTTTTATCCTAACTAGAGTGAGGGTCCTTGCTTGAACAGGGGGTAACCGGACTGTCAACCAAAGACCCCATTTCTAACATTTACAATATCTGACTTTGTGGGCAGTGCTGGTGTCACTCAAGACAAAGGTAGATGTTGACTGTATGGATATGTAGGTGTTACTCCAAATGGGATGTCATTGCATTGCTTTATGTTTGGTATGCTAATTATTCCATCTAGTGTGGTCCAATGTCAGCATGTATGGTGTTAGAACTTGTCTCCCTGATATGGATTGTAGATTTGTCTCATGTGTGGCAGCTTGAGCAGACATGGAGGGTGTTCAATTGTGCTAGTGTCCTCTGAATTTGAAGGAGCATGTGCCCATTTTTCTGTGTGCAACTTGCATCTACTTCATCTAGATGTATTTTTTTTCTTTTTTTTTGTCCTCATAAAAGCCAATTCTTCCAGATGAGGGTCATCAACTTGTCCCCCCTCACAAAGGGGGAGGCACCCATATCCTCACCTCTCCCGGTCTTATCCACACCTATACGCTTATAAATCAACGTATGATGTTGACCAGGCCAACCAAATACATAACCAGATATATAAGGTTGGCCGGCTAGGAGGAGGGAAAATAATCATTGAACCAGAGAAAGGAAAGAATCACACTGTTGAACATTTTCCCAAATTCTCAGCAATCATTCCTTTTTTCGGGGGGGCCAAGGGCATCCAAATGGCAATAATAGTTAACCGATGTCAACCATTCAGATACAGAAGGAGGAGAAGAGGAGATCCATCGAAAACAAATTTGTCTCCTAGCTAATAAATTTAAAAAAAAATCCCTCTGAGGTTTAAGCAATTTAAGCCCTTCAGGAGCTACCTCAAAGATCACTAATGTAGGAGTTACCTCTATATCAGGGTTTATCATGTACTTAAGGATAGCTCCTATATTAGACCAAAATCCTCCAAGTATGCTACAATTCCAAAACTTATGTATATCATTCGCTTTAAACTCCCAGCAACGTGGTCAGCTTTTAACTGACTTCCGCAGACCTGATAGCCTCTGAGGAGACCAATAGGCCCTGTATAAAGTAAACAAATGATTTTAGTGGGGCTGGCCTAACAAGAGACCAAAGCATGGAACAATATGTTTCCCATATCTTAGCCAAATCCAAGGAAGGAAGGACTTCGCCCCATCTCCTCTCCACTAAAAAAAGGCTTGAGTCAGAGGCTTCCCTTAATGCCTGATACCAAACCGCAATTTCCTTGGGAACTGAGACCTGAATTAATTTCTCCTCCCAGGCATTCTTCACAACCCCCTGATCATTAAGATTTGCTACCCAACTAGCCAGATGCAAATATTTAAACTTCAAAGCCCTATATTCGGTTATTTCCTCCCAGACCACCATGCTTGAATCCTCCAGAATCTGTCCCCAACAATCCACCCCTCTTAACAAAAGTGATAACTTATCCAGCAAACATTCTGGGGTGCCGGTGGAATCCCTCACCGGGGCAAAATAACTATAGTACTTAATTCCTAATCTTGTCTAACCCGCCACCACACCCTGGCAGCGTCCCTGAGGATCTTCAGCTGGATCTTTTTAAAATATTTAGGGTGGCCAAACTTATATGAAAAGTACCTGCCAGTTTCTGACAGCTCCTGAGTTATTCCAGACCAAAAGACCATATATTCCGATCTATCACGTAGCAAAATCCGCACATTCTTCAGATGAAAGGCTAAATAATATTTGTAGAAGTCTGGGGCTGCAATACCACCTTTTCCCTTTGTCCTGCATAGTTTCTGCCAGGCAATCCTGACTCCTTTGGAAGCCCACACAAATGAAGTTAAATCTCCCTACAATTTTTTAAACCAGCTTTTCATAAATTCCAAAGGGATTGCATTAAACAAAAAGGTAAACTTTGGGAGGATAATCATTTTAAGAATATTCACCCTCCCAAGTAAAGATAATGGGAGGCCCGCCCATATTCTAAGCAATCTACGAGTCTCTGTATACACCAAATCAAAATTTGTCTTAGCTGTTTCATGGAGGTTTGCAGTAACTTGTATCCCTAAATATCTAATTTGTTGTTTAACCAAGGGACTATTATACATGGTATTCCAGCACATGATTTCTGTTTTATCCGAGTTTACCAAATAACCTGACACTTTGCCATATTTAAACATTGTACAATTCTAGGAAAAACCTGCGTCAGTTCGCCAGTATAAATCATCAAGTCATCTGCATATAAAGCAACCTTTTTCGTCCAGCCATGACAATGAAATGGGGGATCTGACTGTCAGCCCCAATTTTCGCAGCTAACGGTTCAATATACAAATCAAAAAGAAGAGGGGACAGTGGACAGCCCTGATGTGTTCCTCTTCCAATTTTAAATTTCAAAGACACTTTGGGGGTCATTATGACCCTGGCGGAAGGCGGCGAACCAGCTTTGTGGAATTATGACCATGGCGGTTACCGCCATGGTCATCCGCTGATTCTCTGTTCCGCCCGCCAGGGCTGAGATGACCGCTGGGCTGGAGACCTGGGTCTCCAGCCCGGTGGCCGTCACTAGACCGCCGGCGGTATTTGGACCCGGCTTACCGCCGTGGATTTCCAGCGGTTTGAACCACCATGAAATCCATGGCGGTAAGCACTATCAGTGCCAGGGAATTCCTTCCCTGGCACTGATAGGGGTCTCGGCCACCCCCAACCCCCACCCCGACTCCCTCCCCTACACCCCCCACCACCCCTGCCACCCCCCAAAGGTGGCAGGGCCCCCTCCCCACCCCGACCCCCAACATCACATCACCCATACCCACACGACACGCACGCAGGCACCACCTACACACTTACACGCACACACGGCGACATACATGCCTACATCCACACACACAGTCAGACACGCACACCCACATTCAAACATACAGGCACACATCCATACAGACATACCCACAGACATACAAGCACTCATTCCCATACACACAACACCCCTGCAAGCATACACGCACTCACACACCTCCTCTACATACACACACACCCCCATGCACCCACACAACACACAACACCCCCCCACCCCCCTCCCCTCACGGACGATCGACTTACCTGGTCCTACGATCCTCCGGGAGGGGACGGGAGCCATGGGGGCAGCTCCGCCGACACCACACCGCCAACAGAACACCGCCACGGCGAATCACAGGGCGTGATTCGCTTGGCAGTGTTCTGTTGGTATGGCGGTGGATCAACCTCCACTTCCCTGCCTCCCGCCAGTATGGCTGTTGCCGGCTCTCCGTCCGTAAAAGGACGGACAGCTGCCAACGGTCATAATAGGCCGAGTGGCAAACCGCCACCGCTGGCGGTCTTCCGCACGGCGGTCCCTCGGCAGTCTTCAAAAAAGACCGCCGAGGTCAAAATGACCCCTTCTGTCATTAACCAAAATACTAGCGACCGGGGCTCTGTAGATAGCCTGGACCGCACTGATGAATCTTGAGCCCCAGTTACACTTTTTTGTAACATTCAATAAAAAATACCAATTGACCCTATCAAATGCTTTAGCAGCATCGTAGGTTAGAACCGCCAGTGGGACTCTGCTTGTACCGGCCAAATCTACTGCGCCTAACAGGTCGTGAGTCAACTCATGCAATTGTCGCCCCCTGATAAAGCCTTTTTGATCTTCATGAATCAACTTCCTAATTGACCCTTGGAGTCTCTTAGACAGAACGTTTATAGTCTGAGTTCAACAAGGAAATTGGTCTATATGAACTACACAATGCCAGATCCTTCCCGGGCTTTAAGGGAAGACTTATCACTGCGTCATTCCATGAAGTGGGCATGTCTACCCCTTCCTGTAAAAGAAGATTGAACAACTCTACCAAAATGGGGACGACCTCATCACAAAGTACACAGTATAGCTCATTAGGGAGCCCATCAGCACCCGAGGCATTCCCTTTTGTCAAGACTTGAATTGCTGTCCTGACCTCCCCAGTATCTATTCTCCTAGTCAACTGTAGCCGTTCAACATCCATTAACTGAGGGAGATGAACCCCCTTTAGGTAACCCTTCACCAATGCTTCAGAGCAGAGCAGGTCTTCAGTGTAGAGGTCCTGAAAGAAAGCATCGAAAGCCTCTTCTATTGAGGCAGCATCTGCACATGATGTTCCGGTTAGCTCTGATTTAATAGACGTAATATAGTTTTTAGAGGGATCCGTCTTAGTTTTCCAGGCTAGAAGTTTACCTCAACCTTCCCCATATTCATAATGGGCGTACCGGCTGCTATCCCAACTCCTTCTGCTTTTCCCCTCCAGAAACAAAGATAGGTCTATTTTAGCAGAATCTAATAGGGCATTCAATGTATCTAACTGATTTCTCTCGCCTGTGTGATTAAAAAAAACTTCCTGCAAGGATGCCACCCGAGATTCAAGTTGCTCTAACTGATTCTTTTCTTCTCTCTATTTGAAAGTAGCTAGACCCACCAACCTCCCTCTAATAAATGCTTTACATGCATCCCACAAAATCTGCAAAGTAGTGGAACCATAATTAAATTCAAAAAATTATTTTGTGTCCTTCCTCAATCCCTCAACAATTGCCTTGTCCAAAAAAAGGGTTCGAATAACTGTCCATCTGTAGGGTAAAGGTTGAATTTTAAGAAAAATATGCATTCTTACTGCTGCATGATCCGACAAATGAAACGGGCATGATCAACAAACCTCACCAAATCCCTTGAGTTGTCATGAACAAGGAAAAAATCTATCCTAGATCGGTGGCCATACTTTTTTATTATTGAACGTAAACCTAGGGCCCTCCCTTCCTTTCTGATGCCAAATTTCAACCAAGCTCAAATCTAACATCGCTTGTTTTATCCACATACGAGTTTTAGGAAGATTGACCATCAACCTTGATGTTGACTTATCCAACCGAGGGTCTAATAAAATATTGAAATCCCCGCTCATAATAATTGGGTACTTTACCTCCAGCAAATGGTTATACAGTTCTTGGAAGGGAGCAGGATCATCCACATTAGGCCCGTAACATCTTACTACCGTAAACCACATACCTTTCAGCTCTACCTCAATAATCAGCCACCTACCCTTAGAATCTCTTATAACCTTTGCCACTCTTGCCTTCAAAGATTTCTTTATAACAAATTGCCACACCTTTCACTGTATAAAGTTGATTTGTGCTTGCACTCAAGCCCTCCCAACCCAAGCGTTTAATACATTCCTTCCACTCGCTTTGTGTTAGGTGTGTCTCTTGTAAAATAATCACTTCAGCGTCTGCCCCTTTCAAAAAAAATTCTCCTCCTCCCTTTCACCCTTAGACCATTAACATTCCATGGAACAAACTTCAAACAGGCACCCTCCTTATTAGCCATTATCCTAAAGAGAAAACCAAGACCAGGATACGGATAAACCCAAACCCATAACTGCCCCTTCCACGGTATTCTTGAGGACCTTCACATATTTAATATTTGCCCAATCTACCCCTACCCCCTGGATAGTGAAAAAAACCCACCAATCAAACATAAACACACCCTCCACACATCCCCCTATGGGAACCCTCCCTGCACCTTTAATGGGGTGAATATTACAACCCATATGAGCTCAGTATGGTTCCGGTCAACTAATATCCAGAAAAATCACACAGTTATGGTGGCTTTTTCATCTTCTCGATCAAAGACTGAACCTCAGCAGGATCCCTAATATTGTACATTGTGTTATTCCACACAATTTTTAGGAATGCCGGAAATCTCTTTTGCACTGTGGCACCGAAGAATCTGAGTTCTTGCATGAATTTTCCCAGCTCCCACTGCCTGTCTCGAGTCACTTTGGAGACATCTGACCGTATCCGAAAGGACAATTCTCCCATAGTAAAGCTTCCTACCTTGAGAGACTCAGACAGAATCTTCTCCTTAATGGAGTATGCACCAAAATGAATAAGAATCTTCCTAGGGACCTTTCTATCAGGCTTCCTTCTGTAGGGGTCTCGAACTCTCTGTATATCTTCCTCCAAGTTTGTATGCGCCAATGACGGAAAAAACCTCCAAAACAAACTTATTACTTAGTCCCTGATATCCCCGCCCTCCACACCTTCAGGAACATTCAACAATCTAATATTCTTTCTCCGCAAATTATTCTCCAACGATTCCAGCTTTTCTTGAAACACCTTTTCTTTACGTACCAATTGCGCAATACCCTGAGAGTTAGCTGGTCCGCAACCACAGTCTCAATCCTGCTGATTCTCTCGGTTAACATATTCAATTTGGTTTCTAGGGCTACGCAGGACTCTCTAATTTTCTCTTGATTATGCTCAGAGAGCTTGAACTTTCCCCTGATCTCATTTGTTAATGATACCAGGAGGTTCTGAACCACCACATCCTGTGATTGTGAGGCTGACTCTGTCTCTGGTACTATAGCTGACCGAGGGGTAGGTGCATCTGCAAATTTGACTGAAGCGGCCACTATTTCACTGCCGTTTCCGTTTCTTCCCACCTCTGGCAGGGGGGCGAGGGTAAGGGTTTGGGAGGGCAGCATGTCTGAACCTCCCGAAAGATTTCTCAAAAAGGGTGCTAAAGGGGAGGTTGTCCTATCACCCTCTAATAACTTGGCTTGCACACGGGTAGCCTTACTTAGAATAGGGTGAAAGCCTGGTTTGATATTTTGCCTTTTCCGGAGTTTGATTTCTGGCTGCCCTTTTACTGAATTGTTCCCTTTTTTATCATTCACCGTCAGCTTTCCGTGGCCTTTCCTACTGCCCCCCGACCCCCTTGTGGGGGACCACAGGACGACCTTAAAGAAGCCTCCTCACCCTCACCCTTATTGTGGTGCTGCTGAAGTAATGCCGGTGGAGGGCTTCTAAGAGTTGCCCGAGCCCTCCGCTTAACCGGCGTCATGCACACACAGCTCTTACCGTGAAAAAAATTAAGTAGCAGAATGAAGCCAAGTAAAGTCAGAATGGAGTTGTTGAAAAGCAAATGCACGTTTGTATGACCTTCTTCAGATATCCTCTGTTCTTTAAACACCTCATAGTTGCCTCTTTATGCTTTTATTTTTTCCTCAAACAGGACTGAGGAAAAGGAAATGCCCTCCTCCTTTCTGCCTCCAGTATAGAGTCGCCAGAAGAAAAAATCCGATAATCTGCTCACACAAACTGCCAAACGAACTGGCAGCGTCTCCTGCAGCCTTCAGTAACTTCTGCGTTTCAGGACCGTGCTCTGCGGTTCTAAGCTCTGTCTGCTCCCTGCTTCTGTCTCCCTTCGGTGCTAGCTGCGAGGGTGTGAGGGGAAAAAAGGAATGAGCACGGCCCGGCACCTCCACACTGCCGCCACCCTTGCGCGCTGACCGGGACCAGGTGAGCTCGCGGCTGTGGACTTCACGCGGCCACCATGTTCCCCCTTCAAAGCTCTAAACTGCACTTTTTCTTCATCTAGGTGTATGGCCTGTGCTGTAGAAGTTGTATGTCGTCACTTACACTTCCACATTATGCAGATGGGCATAACACTTGGCTCTAGTATTATTTTCCCTGAGATATCTGAAGGGCCAGTTCCTGTGCAAATGTTGTTTTAGGGTTATGTGCAAAGTGTAATGTGCACTAGAGCAGCATCCTTCCAAGAGTGCTCCTGATGCCTGATTCCTATTGTTCAGGTATTGTTTGCAATGTGAGCTTTGGATGTTTGTTTTACAAACTATTGTGTATCCCACTGTCTTTCCATTGTAATTCAATAAGGATGATGTGTGGATCCATTGCAGGACTGTTTCATGGGAGGGGAGTTTTTTCCATGATACATCGATACATATGTGTGTTGAACCTGACGACAGTCCATGGCAAGTGTGCAATGTAAAGGTGTCAGTTGTGTTGGTAGACGTGATGTTGTTGAGTTGTTCCTGTTGTGTGACACTATGTTGTGTACTCTTCACTGTCCCTCTGCCTAAGATGTGTACCTGTGTGCTTTTGTGTAGTGTGGTGGTGCACTATAAGTGACCTGCCCAAAGGATGTGTTTAACCCCTTCACTGCCAGTCCTTTTCTCCTCCTATGCCAATCCTTTTTTGGCTATTTGGGGCAGTTCGCCCTTCGGCCCTCATAACGATTTGTTCACATAAGCTACCCACACCAAATTTGCATACATTTTTTTCCAACATCCTAGGGTTTCTGTAGGTACCCAGAGTTTGTGGGTTCCCCTGGAGGACACCAAGAAATTAGCCAAAATACAGGGAAAATGTAGTTTTTAAAAAATAAAAAGGGGCTGCAGAAGAAGGCTTGTGTTTTTTTTCCTCAAAATGGCATCAACAAAGAGTTTGCAGTGCTAAAATCACCATCTTCCCAGCTTTCAAGACAGGCAGACTTGAATCAGAAAACCTACACATTTTCCATCATAATTTTGGCATTTTACTGGGACATAACCCATTTTAACTCATTTTTGTGCTTTCAGGCTCCTTCCAGTTAGTGACAGAAATTGGGGGGAATTCAATGCCGGATCCCAGACAGCTAAACATTTCTGAAAAGTAGACAAAATTATTAAATTAGCAAGGGGCAATTTGTGTAGATCCTACAAGGTTTTCCTACAGAAAATAACAGCTGAAATAAAAAAATATTGAAACTGAGGTGAAAAAACAGTCATTTCTCTCCATGTTTTACTCTGTAACTTTTTCCTGCCATGTCAGATTTTCAAAAGCAATATACTGTTATGTCTTCTAGACTCTTATGGTTGCGGATAAATATAGGGTACTCAGAGCCAATAAATGAGGTGCACCCTGCAATGGGTTTTCATTGTATATTGGGTATACACCAATTCATTTGGTGAAATATAAAAAATTCAAAACAAGTATCAAGGAAACCTTTGTATTTCCAAAATGGGCACAAGCTAAGGTATTGAGAAGCAGTGGATATTTGCACATCTCTGAATTCCGAGGTCCCCATACTGGCATGTGAATTAAAGGGAATTTCGCAAATATACGTCTTTTTTACACACTGTCTTACATTTGGAAGGAAAACATGTAGAGAAAGACAAGGGGCAATAACACTTGTTCTGCTATTCTGTGTTTCCCCAGGTCTCCCAATAAAAATGGTACCTCACTTTTGTAGGCCTAATGCCCGTGACAGGAAACGCAACATGGACACATCATATATTTTGCATTGAAATCTTTTGTGTTTTTTGGAAACTGTCTAGCTGGATTTTGGCCTGTAGCTCAGCCAGCAACAAGGGAAACCTACCAAACCTGTGCACTTTTAAAAACTAGGCACCTAGGGGAATCCAGGATGGGGTGACTTGTGGGGTTCTCACCAGGATATGTTATCAGAATCCTTTGCAAACCTCAAAATCTGGCAAAAAACACATTTTCCTCACATTTCTGTGATGAAAGTTCTGGAATCTGAGAGGAGCCACAAATTTCCTTCCACCCAGCATTCCCACAAGTCTCTCGATAAAAGTGGTACCCCACTTGTGTGGGTAGGCCTAGTGCCCATGACAGGAAATGCCCCAAAACATAACATGAACACATCACTTTTTCTGAAAGAAAACTGACCTGTTTTTTGCAAACTGCCTAACTGTGGATTTTGGCCTCTAGCTCAGCCGGGATATAGGAAGCCCTAGCAAACCTGGACATTTCTGAAAACTAGACAGCTAGGGAAATTCAGAAAGGAGTGACTTGTGGGGTTCTCACCAGGTTCTAGTACCCAGAATCCTTTGCAAACCTCAAAATCTGATAAAAAAAACTATTTTTCCTCACATTGAGGAGATGGAAAGTTATGGAATCTGTGGGGAGCCACAAACTTCCTTCTACCCAGTGTTTCCCCAGTTCTCCTTATAAAAACAGTACCTCACCTGTGTGGGTAAGCCCACAGCCCGCGACAGGAAATGCCCCAAAACACAACATGGACACATCATATTTTCCTAATGAAAACTGACCTGTTTTTTGCAAAGTGCCTAGCTGTGGATTTTGGCCTCTAGCTCAGCCGGCACCTAGGAAAAGCTAGCAAACCTGGACATTTCTGAAAACTAGACAGCTAGCGGACTTCAGAATGGGGTGACTTGTGGGGCTCTCACCAGGTTCTGCTACCAGAAGCATTTGCAAACCTCAAAATTTGGCAAAAAAAATACTTTTTCATTACATTCCAGTGATAGAAAGTTCTGCAATCTAAGGGGAGCCACAAAAGTCCTTCTAGCCAGCATTCCCCCAGGTCTCCCAATAAAATTAGTACTTCACTTGTGTGGGTGGCCTAGGTGACTGCAACAGGAAAAGGTCAAAAACGTATAGAGATTGTGGGGATTGCACAGCGAGTTGATAAGCACAATTGTTTGTTTTATGCATCATTAGGCTGACTCTGCTTTGGGGACCCACAGATGCGAGGTATCATTTTACTTAGGAGACTGAGGGGAATGCTGGATGGTAGGAAATTTGTGCTGCCGCACTGATCCTACAAAGACAAGTGAGGAAAATATGCCTTTTTAAGCACATTCTGAGGTTGGTAGAGGAGTCTGGGTAAGAAACTGTTGGGGGATCCACCCAAGCCACACCTCCCTGGACTAGTCTGGGTGTCTAGCTTTCAAAAATGTCTGGGATTGGTAGGACCCAGGACCAAAAACGCATGTGACCCCTCCAGAAAAACAGGTAGTGTTGTAATATATCATTTTTATGTGTCCACATCCTTCTGTGATGCTCCAAACACTAAGGGGGTCATTCCGACCCCGGCGGTCATGGACCGCCGGGGCCGGGGATGCGGGAGCACCGCCAACAGGCTGGCGGTGCCCCGCAGGGCATTCTGACCGCAGCGGTTTGGCCGCGGTCAGACCAGGAAAACCGGCGGTCTCCCGCCGGTTTTCCGCTGCCCTGGGAATCCCCCATGGCGGCGCAGCTTGCTGCGCCGCGATGGGGGATTCCGACCCCCTCACCGCCATCCTGTTCCTGGCGGTTCCGACCGCCAGGAACAGGATGGCGGTGAGGGGTGTCGTGGGGCCCCTGGGGGCCCCTGCAGTGCCCATGCCAATGGCATGGGCACTGCAGGGGCCCCCGTAAGAGGGCCCCACTTTGAATTCCAGTGTCTGCTCAGCAGACACTGGAATTCGCGACGGGTGCAACTATACCCGTCGCACCTTCCCACTCCGCCGGCTCCATTCGGAGCCGGCTTCCTCGTGGGAAGGGGTTTCCCGCTGGGATGACGGGCGGCCTTCTGGCGGTCGGCCGCCAGCCCAGCGGAAAAGCCGGAATGGCCTCCGCGGTCTTTCGACCGCGGAGCGGCCATATGGCGGTTCCCTCCAGGCGGGCGGCTCCCGCCGCCCGCCGGGGTCTGAATGACCCTCTAAATGTGTGAAAAGAAATGCACTTAGGTTATGTTAAGAAGACCCCTCACCCACCAACACAGTTGGTGGCATGCTCCATCATCGGGGTCCCAACTGAGACACCTAGCATGTCACAGGTGTGCTCCCATGCCTGATTAAAGCAGATCAGGTTTTGTCATTTTTACCACCCAGTCATTTTTACCAAACATCCTGGTTGGATTTGGCACTAGGGTGAGTGATGGTTCAGCAGATCAAATTTTATTAACAAGAGATTTAACAAAAATTAAATTCACTGTTGATAACTAAAAGGCCGAAAAAATGAACCAATGACTCACAGCTCGTGAGCTGTAAAGCCGTGATAAGGCACCAACCGCTTTACAGTCCATTCACACACCTTTCATACATGACATGCACAAGACCATTCACGCTGCCAGCCGCAGGCCCAGCACATTACGACACTTGCATCAATGAACAGCGCCATTAAAGGGACCATCAATTTCATACGCCCACATGCCTGATACAACAATCACACCAGTTGATGGGATTGTGAAGTCTGGCATTTGGTTGGCAGTATGTTGCAGTGGCCAACAGCAAGTCACTATTTACACTGCCAGCCAAGCGCCACTCCACACACTACATCAATTTTTTTTAAACAACATAGAAACCACTAACTAATTAGAAATAAGCACAAAACTACAAACAGTAAATTAATGGAAACCATGAAACTGAACATTTGAAAACATAAAACAGGCAGTTTACACTCACAGTATTTCCCAATAATTCTTTTGAGTGTGGTAACTCCTGAAACAGCCACCCACAGACATGCCGGCTTTGAAGAACAATCTGGGCAGTACATACGAGTCTCCCTCCGGATACCTCTTCAAGCACAGACTCTACATTTCTTAGTGGGAAAGTTTTTGTGGGCCGGGGGAGGAATGTGCTCAGCAAAGTGGCGATCTTTCAATCTAGCCACATCCTCCACCACTGCTTCTCTAAGAACTCTTGCACGTCCCACTAAAATAAGGCTCTCTATCACTGACTCCTGAAATTTCACAAATGTCATCTTTGTCTGTGGAGAACTATCCTTGAACACAATAAAAGCATTAAAAGTTGCCAAGTGGAACAGGTGAATCGCTAACTTTTTATACCAAACGTGAGACTTTCGAATAGCAGTATAAGGTTCCAACCTCTGCTCAACTCTATCCCATGTGCTTATTATAATCTAAAATGCACATAGGTTTGCACACTTCAGCAACCTGGCCACAAACAGGCACAGGGGAAGTGCTCTCATCGTGGATGATACTTAGCATGCAGACATCCGGCCAGTCTGTAAATTTCAGATCTAGCAGCTCATCATTCCGCAAGGCACTGCACTGTCCCCTCTCAAGTTTTTTACAGACAAGCTACCTTGGATTGCCTTTCCGGTTACAACGGATTGTGCCACAAGCAATAGTGTCCACTATAAACAATTCCTTGAACAACTGCACTCCAGTGTAGAAATTATCTATGTACAAATGGTGACCTTTATTAAACAGTCATCTATCAAGTTCCCACAGAATTTTCTCACTAACTCCAAAAGTGTGCGGGCAACCAGGGCGGTCAATACTGAAATCCCTTCCAGTGTAGACCTGGAAAATATACACATATCCTATACTACTTTCAGACAGCATGTACAATTTAATTCTGCTAGGAATGTACTGCCTAAAAACCAAACAACCCTTGAACAGGACCAAAGACTCATCCACAGCAATTTCTTTGCCTGGAACATAGACCTCTGAAAACGATCTACATAATGATCAAGGACAGATCTAATCTTGAAAAGATGGACAGAATCAGGGTGATCTCTTAGCAAGGCTAAAGCAAAATGCAGCATCCTAAGGAGAAGCAAATACCGATTACGACACATGGTTGCAGTAAATATAGCCGTTGCCATCAAGGGACTAGTAGATCAATAACAAGCCAGTGACGGCTTCTTTATCAATCCCATCAAAAAAGCCAAACCCAAAAACGTTTTCATCTCCATTCACTGGGTAGCTCTAGAGTGTGGCCTATGTCTGGCAGCGCTGTCCCTCAAATACTGCTCCGCATACAAATTAATCTGCTCAACAATCTCTTCCAAAAACAAATTGTCCATAAACAACTGAAATAAATTGACAGGCAAAACATTTTCCATATTGATTCTACACCCCAGGAGACCAGTAAAGGCAGGCAACTCTGGCTTCTCCATGTTTGGGGCAACCCAGAGTTTAGATCTTCCAATGAGAAACCTTTCAACCCCAGGCTGCTGCACTATTGGCATATCAGTGTCCTCCTCTAAAACAGGCTCTTCATCTGCACTGAGAGTTGCTTTCTCATCAGAAGATTCCTCTTGGACACTTCCTCCTCTGCCTCAGATGCAGTGTCAACCTCATAATCATGTCAGACAATGACTAAAAAAGCATACCAACAACCTGCTGAGCTGTTATCCTGCGGCTAACTATGATCCTTCCTACGAAAAGAAACTGGACGAATGCACCGCCAACAACTAGCACTGTGTATGATAGTAATAAACAAAGTGTGGCTTTATCACAAAGAGTTATGTACTGAAAAAATGCTACCACTCACTTGCCTGAAAAACCTACTCACCAGCAACTACTCTGCACAGACACAGCAATCACCAATGTTATCTCACTAAAAAGAAAAAAAAGAAAAGATAATTATAAATAAGACCACACAAATATCATTGTGCACAAATCTAAGGACAATTTCACACACAATCCTATTGCGATCAGGCAGCAGGAATGCTCAAAGAGACATCAAGGGAAAGGAAAACCCTTTCCTTTCCCCCCATGCCTCTTTGTGTGCAACCCCCCCCGCCAGAGGAGAAAGATACCTGTTTCTCTGAAGACACGCTGGAAGCAAATGGCTTCCAGCGTGACCAGCACCCTCTAACGATTGCACGCTGAAGTCATTAGAGGGGGGTTGGGGGTGGGGAACGAGAAGGGCTTCCCCTTTCATCCTTGCCCTGGGACGGGCAAGCTAATGCTCCCTCCGAGCTCCAGTGCCGGAGCATAATGGTTACATCCTCGGCACAGGAGCACTGTGCCGCAGGACATAACCATTACGTCCGTGGCACAGAAGCTGTTAATGGCTGTGAATGTGTCCTTTGTGAATGACTCCGACTGTGGACACAATGACACATGTACTTGGTGACTATAGCATGGGCCCCAGATCATGTGTACAACAGCACGACAATCTGTTGTTAAGGTTAATGCCACAGGTAGGCCTGTGTACTTATGATCAGGTGGGTCCACAGCAGTGTGGATTTTCATCAGCAGCAGTGGCTAGATGTGTGGGATGGGCTCTATGGCGGCACAGGATGTGTAACACTGCCTGCAGGTGAGTTGCTTCCTTTATACTCTCCTTTTCTGCCTGCTGGGACGGGGTGGTTGTACCACCACTGTCATGTTGGGGGTGTGCAACATCATAATGTGTCTGGCAGAAACACTTTCTCAGTCGGCCTGTTTGTCCTGCCTCATCACCACAGAAGTCTGCGTGGCCTGGCAGTGCTGGCCCAACTGCAGCGGTCTTTGCTCCATAGTCCCACCAGGATTGCTAAGCCAATGGTGGTCAGACAGCCACAGCCACCAAGCCAATTCACAGACTGCCAAAGTAATAATTAGGCCCTATGTTTTTCAGTTAATTAACTTCCCACCTTGTGCCCCTACAAACCTAGCAACCCACAACTAAACTCTACCTAAAAAAAATCAGTACTACATAATGTACATAATTAATATTCAATTCAATAAATAATACATTCATAATTAATAGTTAATCAAATATTATTACATTACCTTTTTACCCTACACCTCTACAAATCCAGCAGCCAGCAACCATAAATAAACTAAAATATATGATTATAACACCATTCACATTAATTAATTAATTATTAACTACTTAACTTACCACCCTATCCTCCTACAAACCCAACAACACTATAAACTACTATTAGCAATTAAATCAAAAATTGTAAATGACTTAAAATTACAAAATATACTTAAAAAATAATTGTATTTATATAAACAATACTCACTCATACAAATAACATATGAACTAAAAGAAATTAAAGTAATGAAAAAATTGAATTCTTTACAGCTATATTATTGGAAACTATATTGTAGCATAAAATACCATTCATATTTACATATTATATACATATATATGTATATGTATGTGTATGTTTGTGTGTGTGGGTGTGATATATGTATATATCTGTGTATATAACCTGCTGTTTGCCAAATCTCCATGAATCTTTCCTAAAAATGTGCTTTGTTTATGCAGTTTGTACATGGAATTTTGGGGGTTATCCGTCAAGTGGGGGCCGACAAAAAGAGAGGTCGACAAAATGTGAAATCCCCCAAGTATTTTCCATAGACTTATTTCAGAAATGCTACTGCAAAAACGGTAGAACTAAGTTTGGCACAAGGTTAGATCTTGGGCTGAAAATTGTGCTTTTTGTGATTTATTCTGAATCTGTAGTTTTAAGGTTAAAAAATATTTGTATGTTTGAACGGTTGGGTTGAAGGACTCTTGCAAGACTCTCATTCTAATTGGGCCAGGGAGCTTTTTTTCTCCTTTGGCGATCTCAATCCAATGATGGGCTGCCAGCTATGTGTGAAAAATGTTGCCACAACTGATTACAGGACTTGAGGACTTAGGGGGTTATTCCAACTTTGGAGGAAGTGGTAATCCGTCCCAAAAGTGACGGTAAAGTGACGGATATACCACCAGCCGTATTACGAGTCCATTATATCCTATGGAACTCGTAATACGGCTGGTGGTGAATCCGTCACATTTGGGACGGATTACCACCTCCTCCAAAGTTGGAATAACCCCCTTAGTCCCCTGTCCTGAAGGTATAAAAAAACAATACTATAAGAGGCAGGGTAGGGATACCCTGCCCTTCTTGGAGCCATTGTGGGAACCAGGGGAACCCATGCTGCTGTTAAAATTAAAAACAAAATTTAAATGTTTGCAGTGATACCTCTGGACTTTCACTGGATCAAAGACATGAAAACAAAAACACAAGTGAGATCCCCCTCTACTGGCTGTATTTGACCCCAATGGCCCATCCCCTTGGGTCCAATTTATTTAATGAAGGGAGGGGGGCTATGGTCCACCTCCCCGAGCCATATTTAGCCCCAGGGACCCTATCCCCCAGTGCACAATTTATTAAATATGGGCAGGGGACCATGCACCCCCCACCCTGGTGGCCGAAAGCTGTGCTCAGCAGGTGGTTTGCCTTTACATATGGTAATAAAATATTACTTTATGGTTAAAAATCCCTAGAAATTCTCTGAAAAGAAAAGGTTAAAGCAAAGTTGTAGTTAGGTGAATATGTAGTGACAACATTAATGTTTTGAATTTTAAAAAAGCATAGAAATTCACCAGTTATAGTTAGCAGAGCTAACTATAACTCGCGCCCCATCATGCGTCACTCATGACATGTTCTATATAATAATTTATTACATCACTGATGACATCACCAAACTTCTTTTCTGCTCTATAAAATATTATGGAATTAGAGGCATGCATGTAAGCACAAATAACTCTGTAGCATCATTAATGTCATCACAGATACAACTCTCTTAGGTGAAGCAAGCATGTTTCATGTGCAACATTGACCCTAAATCAGATACTTCACAGGTAGCCTAGTTCACATTAACAATCAACCACGGATATTTGGGACACAGTGTTCATTATGCATAGAACTGTTCAGAGAAATCCAAGTTACAAAAGATACTCAACGTATGTTACAAAATTAATGCCCTACTATGGATTGCTTTTATCCGTATCAAACCCCTCACGGTCACCAAACCTACATTGAGAAATGAAATTGATATGAGTAGAAAATTGGATACAGTAAACAATGTTAGTCTATCGAGAGAGTTTATTCTGTACAGTTTGCAGACAGTGAAACTCACCTGAGAAATACTCGACAGAGTATTGAAAAGTATCTGTTAAGAACAGAGTACACTCAATGTAACACTTGTCAAGAAAACACTGTTCACTTAAAATAACCATTGTCTAAATATACTAATTATTATACTACATACAGTCTTAATACTGTGGTGAAAGCTTTATAGATATCTCATATTCTGAAGCAAAAGAAGCACATTTTACATAGGTACCTGATTAGACTATACAGAGAAGACTGTGATGCAGACAGTCTTCTCTGTTATGTAGAAATCATCATGCTGTGATTCTTCAGTGTAATAACTTAAGACTGCTTACAATACTTCGCATGTGGCATGTAAACATGTGTGGATCATGCTGAACACAAGTCTTCAACTGTCACCTGCACATGCAGTTTGTTGGAAAATTGGTTATTGGTAAAGGCAGGTAGGTACTTACTCTTAGCAATAGGCCACAATCCCCCACTAGGCCCAAGAAAGGTCTCATGAATTCATCCTTGCTCAACCCTTGGCAGCTTGGCCCATGAAAAGTTAGGCTTAACTTAGGAGACACGTGTGTAAAGCATTTAATATAAAAAATACAGTAAATAAGTAAAACACAACACACATTGAAAATCCAACACCAATTTATGAAAGTAGGAAATATTTGTATCTTTAAAATGACACCAAAATAACATAAATCCAATGTGGGGAACTAGAGATATTAATTTTTAAAGATTAAAAGTTAAACTAGTGTGTTTAATCAAATAACGCACAAATGGTTAAAAAAGATCGGCCTGGACAGAGACAAATGCCACAGTTCAAGCCACTCACGATGTAACACTTTTACACTTCCTTTCAGAAGTGTCTCTTGAGTAAGGTAAGTGGTCCAGAGCACAGCCAAATCTTCAGGAGCTCTGGTTTGCCTCTTGGAGTTGGGACTACAACTCCCACAATGCAACTCTTCAACTTATGGAGCTTTTTACAACAGTTGCTCCAAACTTCTCCAGATTTCTTGATTTTCTTCCAGAGGTCCTTTATGGGTCCTTGAAGTATCCACAAACTTGATCCAAGGTTCCAGAATCTCTGGGTTGCTCCTTGGGAGTTGGGACTACAATTCAGCTGGGTTCTTCTTGCAGGACTTGATGCATGGGAATCTAGTCACCTCCTCTGTACCTGTGGCTTACAGGGAGTCCACTCCTGGAGTTTCAAAAGTGAGGTAAAGTCCTTTTCTTGGTGAAGCCCAAAGTGTGCAGCTGGAACAGACCTTGTGAGTGCAGTTCTTCGGGTGCAGGTCAGGGGTCCAACAGGGCAGTCCTTCTTCTCCAATATCTTCTTTGAACAAGGATCTGAATTGTAGGGCAGATCTGCCATATGTATCTTTGCTCCTGGGTGTTGAAGCAGGGGGGTGCTCCTGTCCAATGGGCTACAGGTCACCGCCCTCTGGGGTGACCACATCCTGTGAAGTGTGGCGAAAATCAATCCCAGAAAGCAGCATTCCCTAAAAATGTAACATGGAGAAAATTCCTCCTTGGAGGTTAGATCTGGCTAAGTCCACCCACTGGTTTGGCTAAGTCTCTCTAACACACCCCTTTCAGCCTCTCTCCTCATCTAATTATTTGGGCCCCCATCTGGCTCAGGTCATTGGAAATGGGGGTGGGGGGCCAGCTTCTGTCCCAAGTGGCTTTCCATCCTTTGAAGACCAGTTTGGCTTCTCTTCCCCCATCCTGCTCTGCCATCTGCTGCAGTAGTTCTCCTTCCACTAGATGTTTTCTTTGTTTTACCCAAGCCACTTCACACCTCATTAATATAGCTTGGCTCAGGCTGGCAGAGGCTGGCAATCAGGAAAGGGCACTATAGGGCTGAATTTGGTAACTTTTAGAAAGAGTTTCTAAAGCTCTTCATCTGTGCTAGTAATACTACATTCAACCTTGAGAGGTTGATAGATTTATTCTAACATTTAATTTGATACCAAATGTTCATGTATTGAGCTCCTCTCTATCAGAAATAATACATCATTATTTTAAAATAAAGTGTTACAATGTTAGGCTAAGGAGCCCATTGACTACAATGGGGCAACATGAATTGGACTGTGTTTCCCGCACCAGGGCTTATAAAACATAGTTTATAAAGTCCCTGCTTATACTTACACTTCAACAAGCCCTAGTGGCATCTAGGGCAGACCTTAGGGGTGACCTACGTGCACAAATGGGGTAGTTTGAGACTTTGGAAATAGTTTTAATTCCAAATTCGAAACTGTGGTTAATTTTAACTTAAAAGCAGCCAGCAAGGCAGGCTTGCCTTTACAATGACACTGGACACTACAGTAGTGCATCTATGGGTGCACTAATTATACTGGAGTCCCTAAACCTACATGCCCTACTATGTACCAGGGACTTATAGGGGGCAAAAAGTGAGGGGGCTTCTGCAATCAGACCAGTTTCCCCACATCCACTGCATTAACCAAAATATATTGGGGCAGATCGAGTGCTGGGATGTGAGGCAGTGTGCTCCCACCCTCTCTCTCACTCTCTCACTCTATCTATCTATCTATTTATCTATCTATCTATCTATCTATCTATCTATCTATCTATCTATCTGTCTGTCTACCTATCTATCTACGTATCTATATTCACTTAAAACACCAAAGTTTACAGGAACGTTACAGTTAGGTTCTGAATTTATTCACACAAACCATAGAAATTCAGCAGTTATAGTTAGAGTTCTTTCAAGTAACTAAAACTTGTGGACTAAGGCAACTATATCTCGCACTCGGGCCATGCACTGATTTTTCACCAATAGTTTTCATCAGTATTGTTCATTGATATTTTTATTGATGTTATAAAAGTTGTCATGAGTGATGTAATATCTGAGGTAATTAGCAGTGCATGGCGAGGGCACAAGTTATAGTTACCTAAGGCTGCAAGTTATAGTTACTTGAAATAACTAATTTTCTAAGGTTTTGTGTGAGTAAAACCAGATCCTAATTATAATGGCCCTGTAATCTTTGTTTTTTTAAGTGAATTTCTACGTTTTTTATAATAATATTTCCTAACTATATCATCCCTGTAAAGTTTGTTTTTTTCAGTGAATTTATAATTTTTTTAACATAAAATAATTTTCATTACTATATGTTAATCCAACCACTGCGGCCAAGAACTGTGCCAAACTCCCAGTAACAACCCAAACCCATGCTGCGCACAGCCTTTGGCAATGTGGAGTGGAGTTGTCCATAGGGCCTGTCTCTCTGGGTGTGAGAATAAGTGTGAGTGGGTGTCTCTGAGTGTGAGAGTGGCTGTGAGAGTGTCTATGTGGGTGTGAGAGTGTCTGATTTTGCTCCAATAGATGAAAGATGCATTCACCTCCACAAAGGATTTCAGATCATTTTTCAACATGAAATCGTGAAATAAACACCCTTGCTTTGTTTTCACCAAGCCCAGGAGTTAGGATAATTTGTTATTTCCAGAAGTGGGGCTTCAACTGGGACACCTACCATGTGTATATGTGTAAGTGCTTTCTGCTGAGGTTTAATTTCTGTGAAATCATGGCCAGAACGTCTGCTCACCTGCTCCAGTATCCAACAAGTGTTCACAGTTCGCACAAAATGTCTACTTAACAGGAGCACTTTCTAATGTCTACTTAATAATTGTTACCTTGTTGGATAAATGTGCAGTGTGGGGGGGCCATGCGGCCTCCCTTCTCCAGTTAATTTCGGCCCCGTGGGCACCATCCCCCGGGGCCCACTACAATTCTATTGGGGTGCTGTGCAGCCCCCTTCCCTGGGCTGATCTCGGCCTCAGGACTCCATTCCTCGGGCCCCCACCTTCAATAAATAGAGGAGGAGGCTGGGTAGCCTCCTTCCCTCAGGTTGATTTCAGCTTCAGACACCCCATTGGCCATGCCCTGGCCTTTTACATTTTTTTTAGATTTTTGGGGAGGGGTGTCACAAGGCCACTCTGGCCAAATATGGCCCCAGAGACCCCATCCCCTTGGCTCAGCCTTTAGATATTTATTTTTTTGGAGGGAGGGAGGCCACGCAGCCCCCAGCCCCAGCCGATTCTGGCCTCAGGGACCACATCCCCTGGGGCACAGTCATCACTCCTGTGTGCCCCGCAGGGCACCCAGTGTGCAATGGGACCTCGTGGGGAGGCTGAAAGACCCTCTTGTCCCAGACAATGCCCACCCTCATGCAGGAGCTGGCACTGCTGTCACAAACAGAGAACTGCTAAATATGCAATTGTTTCCTCTATTTATTTGCCCCCTCTCACTTGCTGGAACTGGAGTGTTTGCGCTGGCTTGGCAAGAGCTGTCAAAGCTCCCGCCCAGTCAAAGCAAAGAGCTATGTCCTAGGGTTGAACACCTTGGACATAGCAGGTGCCAGCCCTGAGGGGTGGCAGTCCCCAAGGCTATCAGTGGCCCCCCTCCAATATTGTATTTCCCCATAACGGACCCCCGTCATTCTTTTATTTTAGTTTGGGGGAGGTGGCGGTACCTGGGGCTGTGGGGGGGCTGTGCAGCCACCCCTTAATTTACATGAATAGTGCCAGGGAGGTGGCTGTCCCTAAGGCTGCAGGGGAGGTCATTGCCCCCATATTAATTCATTCTTTAGGCCTGGGAGGTGGCAGCCTCTGGGGCTGCAGGGGGCAACATGTGCCCCCACGCATGCATTATTCATTTGGCCCTTGAGTGGTGGCGGTCCCTGTGGCTGTGGGGGGTCATTATTACTTTAGGTCCTATGAACAATTGTTTTTAAATGGGTACTTTTGCCCAAGGTGTTCCCTCCAGAACCACAGCACCAGAGCTAAAGGGTCAGAGTGTCCCTACCCTTGCCCCTTTTCTAATTTTTTATCTTTTTTTGGGGACTCGGTTGAAGTTACGTGCAAAGATGGCTGGCAACACTTCCTGGATGAAGTGTTGGCAGCCAGTCAGACCTCAGCACGAGATTGGAAGGGTACGCAGAGCTTTGCAATCCTCTAGATACAAATTTGTTTTTCTTTATATTTCAAAAACTACTGAACAGGTTTAAACTAAATGACAAAAAGGGCTCTTTCTGGATCAAGAGCTAGCTTTAAGACAAATTTGGTTCAATTCCGTTCCGTGGTTCAGCCTCTATTCCTGTTCAAAATCCCTATAGAAAGTATATATATATTTCTCTCTGGGAAGAGTTCCATGAAAAAGTTCTGTTAAAAAATGACTTTACCTCTATGAATAAGAGAACCAATTAGCTTTTTCATAATTATAAACATAGCACAAATGAAGTAGAGTGTAGAGCAGGCTTCTCCAACCAGTAGCTTGGGAGCTACTGGGAGCTTTCCATCTACTTATAGGTAGATCTCCTGTGTACAGCTCAGACTACTAAATTCGAAGCTTTTGCTTGGTTGAATGAATATATGAAAACCAAAAGTGAAAAGTGTGTATTTGAGATGAACATTTGTGTCTTTATTGAACCTAAAATGTCCAAAACATATTTAAAGGTGCCATTGAATGCTAAATCTTGCAGCACTGAGAGACCTGTTACTAATATTACCTTGGTGCCCCTGCAGGTGTAGCTGTTCTGTATTACGATTTTAGAGTTATTCCAAAATGATAAAGCCTTTTTTACCTTACTGCTGGTAATCCTGTACTGAGATGATCACAGCAAGTAATTGTACATAAGGTGGTCGTAACGTAATCTTGTCTGATGTGTACAACATTGGCAATATTAGTAGCTTGGGATAATTTTCAGTGAATACAAGTAGCTCTTGCTTTTGACAAGGTTGGAGACTTCTGGTGTAGAGCATGGCACCCGAGTCCCACTCCCTACTGAACACCGGCATGTGAGTTTCTCGTTATGTAACCAACCCCACTCCAAGGTGAGGTTTAGCAGTAATTTCACAGATACCAGCCGCACAAAATCAAGGAGTGAACTGTGCCGCTAATTAGCAGGATCTGTTTTACCACTTTTTTTTTTTAAAGATTACTAGAACAGATTTCTTGCAGAAAGATAGCATTACAGCCTTTTTTTATGACTCCATTCATAACCTGCATAAGTAATGGAAGTCATTTCTATATTTCTGATTCAAGCAGTTACCTGGGATTTAATTTGGTACACGTGTCAAATTGGATTTTGTGAGCTAAGAAATGCACTCAATTCATCCGCGTAAAAAGGACCCAATTGTTCCTTGTGAATGGGAGTGACAACAACCGCCTAAGTACCGCACTCCGGCCCGTATTTATACTTTTTTTAGCGCCGCATTTGCGCCGCTTTTTGACGCAAAACGGCGCAAACCTACAAAATACAATGGTATTTTGCAAGTTTGCGCCGTTTTTGCGTCAAAAAACGACGCAAATGCGGCGCAAAAAAGGTATAAATACGGGCCACAATGGCATTTTGCAAGTTTGCGCCGTTTTTGCGTCAAAAAACGACGCAAATGCGGCGCAAAAAAAGTATAAATACGGGCCTCCATGTGGTCACCATTAACAAGAGGAGTCTGTATTTTCGGAGTCTGGTGCGGCAAACATCTGGCTATCTTCATTAATGCAAGCCTCGTATTTTATAGTGGACACTATTTTCGCGAACACTTTGCTACACACTGGTACCTTAGCAAGTCTGCCCAAGAGCATTTCTGTTAAAATATTATTATGCAATATATTTACATTCTCCCTGGTGCTAGATGTTAATATAACCCGAAAGCATCAGACATAAATCTGTGGTGTATTGAATCGTCGGAGCTATTTTAGAGATAGCAAGTTACGTCTGAGTTCAGATCAGAGACCTCCGATGGGGTAATAGAGATGCCGCTAGATAGTAGTTGCAAGCAGTGCTTAATTCGCAACAAATAAGTGATGGTCCCCAAAGTTAGGGAGTCATGCCTTGTCGGGACTTTTCTTCCTCAAATTGTCATCAACAGCTGAAGCACTCTCAAGAGCTGGAGCACTTGACCTCTGTTGCAAACTGGCAGTTATTGACTCAGTGTGCACACTGTCTGGCAAATGTGAAAAAGTCTTTCTTTTATCCACCATGATTTGAAGAAACAGAAGAAGGGATGCCAATGCACTGAATGGTCTCTGCTATGGACTAGGGATTAATAATCTGATCTCCCTTGCTTCTCTGCTGCCTGCCCAGGGCTGGCACACTGTAGAAGGTGCCAGTCCTGGTCGAGTGAAAGACGTCCTGGTAGGGCCCACAGGCAACCACGACATAAATTAAGAACTGGTTCATAGTTTGACATACTAATTACAAGGTTGTGTTTATTCTCTGAACATACTATTGTATACAAATTTATGAAAAACATTATTTTGTATTGATATTGTAATGTTATATAAATGTGTTACTGATAATTGACATGCACGGTTAGCAATCTAGCATTATAGATTGTTCAACTTCACCGATGTGAGAAGAGTCTACGTAGATCTTCTAGTTGGAAAGCTAGGGCTAGGCATCAGCCAGGCGGCGTGTTTTTCAGTCAAATTCGCTTTATATATAGCTTCATCATTAAAAACTCCACACGATACTAGGCGGTGTGTTAATGGTTCAGCTTTCTCCCTTTGGAAGGACTGCGTTAACTCACCCAAGTCAGAAGCACAGACCCACAATCCGATTACATGTCAATCAGAAATTTCATTTTTCACTTCAGTGTTGCATATTCAATGTTATGTTGCGTTGCTGTTAATCAAGCCACAAAGGTTTCTTGTGTTATACAATGATACACATTAAAATGATGAAAAGTCTGTATCTAACATGTAGATATTTATTGCTGAAAATAGAGTGATCACTAGTGCTGTTCCAAAAAGTAGTTTGCATGAGAGCAAGTAACGATTTGCGCACACTGTAAAAGTTGAGATTCACAAAAAGCAGATATGCAGTATTGACGGCAGGAGTTTCAAGGTTTTGCAATATTTACAAATGGGGATTTCTTATCAAAGTTGTTCCCTCAGTTGCAGAGCATCCACGTTGTACAATCATGAGGTGCATTTTTTCCGTTCGTCAGACTTGTTTTAAGTTGTGCTTTAAATGGGCCGGTACTGTCCGGTACGAAGTACCAGCACTTTTTTTTTATTTTGAGAGGAAGTGTACCTACACTCCTCAAGAAAAACGTAATACTTTTAATTGGAGAGTAGCGGCACTTCTCAGAAACAAGCAGGTACTCTGGTACAGAGTACCTGCACTTCTATTTTTCCATTTCAAACACTAGTTTCAAGTGAAATAGTCTGTAGTACCCCCTGCTAATTTTGATCCCATATGCAACATCTTTATGTCTAGTGCAAGTCACTTTACACATCTGAATAAAACTGGTGGATTTAATCTACTTACCCTCATCAAAATGATAGAAATAAATGAGCACGCAGTCGTAACTATCCTGGGCATGAGCCAGACAGAACCCCTCCTCTTTATGACAACTCCAATCCTCGCAGGATCAGCGATCTACCCTTCACAAAAGGCCTCTGCAGCGGCTTTGACGCTTGCGGATTAGCCCTTAAATGTCTAATTACTTGGCATTCATTAGGGGGCATTGTTGAACTGCCAAATATGCTGCTTCCGTTATTGACTTTTACGAATTGTATTTAGTATGCGCTGATATCTTCTGACGCCCGCAATGCGCATTGGTGCTTCACAAATGTGTGCAATATAAATCTCACAGAAATATGGCATGGTGCAACATTTAGTTTAACAATGATGCTAATATTCTGTGAATGCATCCGATTAATGAGTTATTATTGAGATTTTTGCTACACAACACATACTATATTCGTCTGTCTATACCAACGGACAGCAAAGCTATGTTTTCTATTTCATTTTGGACTATTTTAAGAGTATTTGACTTGCATTCCATGTTACTGGCACAATTACAAATGTAGAGGCCAACAGACTCCTTATTGACACCCAGGCTCTAAAAAATAAATAATTTTGAAGCAAAATAAAGTGTCGCTTAAGTTTTGTATAATGGTCTCAAGGAACGTTGTAGGCTTTTTATGGACAGCAACAGCATGTTTACAGGTCTTTACCATCAAGTGCTTTCAAACACTATGAAGGCCCTCTCTAAAGCCGTTTGCACAGTGTGAAACATTTCTAAGTGCTCTCCTTGCTCCGCAATGCGGTCATTGCCAGCCATTTTCCCTACATCTTCCATTCTGAAGTGTGCCAAAATAATACGTGTTTGCACAGACTTTTACTGTTAGAACATCTCTCATCAGTGAGGGCTGCTCAATGTCAAGTGGTGGGGAAGGGCTGTGGGGAAAAAAAAGAAAACACTGATGAAATAACTAAAATAGATATAAAATGGTACTTACAGGCCGCTGCATTTCTCCTCTGCCCCTGTCCCGACCCCAGGCAGTCCATAGGCTGGTTCACACCATTCAGGCTCCCAGATGCCAATTCAGACGCTGCTCTCCTGCTGGGAATACAATTGCCCAGCATGAGAGAAGCCCTAGGGTTGGTCTGAGTGGCCTTGTTTGATGCTTAGACAGTGCGTGGGAGACTGTCTCTGTTCTACACTTGGCTGTGCAACACAGCTGGGGTTGGAGAAATGCTAAGTGCACATGTGAGTTTGGCCATCCTAAGACAGCCAGCTAAACTGACATATGCACTTACAATGACCACCACTCCTCATCCCTGAAGCTAAATATGACCCCGCCCTACGACTAGGCTGTCATTGTGAAAAATAAAAATGATAATAAAAAAGTTTTATTATCGTTTTGATTTTTCACCTTTGCCTCTGCTAGCTATCAACAGTGGGGTGACGCTCCCTGTCATAAAGGAGGAGCTGCCGCTGCTCTTAGGTGCCCCCATGCATGATCAAACAACTTAGCATCTTTTCCAGTGAAATATATTTTGCAGGTTAGCGCTGCTCCAGAAACGAGGTCATGAGCAACACCAGTTCAAAATATTTATTTGTAAGGCAGGTTAGGAGTAACTCTTCTTTCACTGATAACATTTTCATTTGGTTCCCTGACAGTAAAATACCAGTAAAACATATACTTCATGATGTGCATCAATTGCCCACTTGTGATCAAAGGTATATTTGGATAATTATCAGTGTGGGGACTGGGAAAAAAGTTTACTCAGGCAACATCAAAATTGAAGGCTAATGTGTGGCAAGACAAAGGGGGTGGAGTCACAAGGGCCAAAGTAATAAAAAGCAGTCTGACTGCCAACATATACATTTGTTTTTTAACCGGTTCTGTGCCTTGGACGAGGTGATCTCGTCCTTGGTGCTGGTTCCTCGGTGCCTTGGAAGAGATAACCTCGTCCTGCACCCGGCCCATGGGGGGAGCCACTTGAGCTCCCCCTGTGGATCCCCCACCCACACCCCTCGGTTGTGGATGGAAGGGGAATCCCTTCCCCTTTCACCCCCAACCCCCCCTCGGCAATTTGATGACGTCAGCACGCTCATAGCACCACAACGTCATCAAGTATTGCAGAGGACGCGCTGGAAGCCATTTGCTTTCAGCACGTCGAGGGAAAGGAACTCCAAAAGGCGAGTCCTTCCCTTTTTGGGGGTTTTGGGGGGGAAAACAGACACGGGGGAAGGAAAGGGTTTTTCCTTCCCCTCTGTGCCTGTTTTCAGTGGATTCCTGGTCCACGATTGCGGGCGGGGCCCGCGTTCGTGGACCAGGAATCCCCACTAGACACCAGGGATTCTTTGGCTGATTATTTTTGGGAGCGACCCCTTGGGCAAGGGTTGCTCCCATGTGGGGCTATTTTTTTTCATATTTTGGCCCCCGTAGGGGCAGATCAGCCGTTTTTTTGGCCGATCTGCCCCCAGGGGGGGTCAAATCCCCTCTAGACACCAGGGATTCTTTGGCTGATTTATTTTTGGGAGAGACCCCTTGGGGAAGGGTCGCTCCCATGGGGGGGCTATTTTCTTTTCATATTTTGCCCCCCCAGGGGCAGATCAGCCATTTTTTCGTCTGATATGCCCCGGGCGGGGGGGGGGGGTCTAAAGCCACTAGACACCAGGGATTTAGTTTGAACTAGCACAGAGCTGTTGGCCATTTCTGCCCCCTTGGGAGCAGATTCGCCTATTTTTTCGGCCCATCTTCCCCCAAGGGGGGCAGAATCCCTTAGGCACCAGGGATCTTGTGTGTGTGTGTTTTGTGTGGGTGGGGGGGTGGCCCCTTTTGCAAGTGTCGCTCCCCAAAGGGGGGCACATTACTGATGACCATTTCTGCTCCCGTTGGGGGCAGACCGGGCTATTTATTTAGGCCTATCTGCCCCCACGAGGGCAGAAGCCACCAAGACATGAGGGGGATTTTTTTTTTGCTCCCCTTAGTTTGTTTTGTGCTGGGGACACCCCTATTCGCCCCCTTTGGCAAGGGTCGCCCCCCCAAACAGGGTACAGAGCTGTTGGCCATTTCTGCCCGCTTGGGGGCAGATCAGCCTATTTGTTTTAGGCCCATCTGCCCACAAGGGGGGGGGGGGCAGAAGCCACTTAGGCATCAGAGACAGTTTCTAAGTTCTTGGTGGCAGGGTGTTTGTCAACTGGTGAAGTATTTGCATTTGTGATTATAACAGTTTATTTCTTCTTTTTGTTCTAGTTCAAATCTTTTGCTTGCTTTGCTGTGGATCCTTGCGGTTTTGGCAGTAGTTGTCCTGCGGTTTGCATAGTTGCATGTTTTAGGTAAGGGAAATCAATGTACTCCAAAGTATTGTTGACTTGCATGAATGACATGTTCGTAGGTGGTGTACTAAATGTAGTATTGCGTGTGAAATTGTCCTTAGATTTGGGCACAATGATATTTGTGTTGTCATATTTCTAATTTGCTTTTTTATTTTTTATTTTTAGTGGGATATCATTGGTGATTGCTGAGTCTGTGCTGAGTAGTTGCTGTTGAGTAGGCACGTGAGTGGTATAGTTTTTTTAGTACATAACTCTTTGTGACAAAGCTACACTTTGTTTATTACTTATTTTAGTGCTGGTGGTTGTTGGCAATCCATTTGTTAGTGAGGATCATGGCTAGCCGCAGAGTGACCGCTCAGCAGTTTGTTGGCATGCTTTTTGAGTCGTCTTCAGACCATGATTACGAGACTGACTCTGCATCTGAGGAAGAGGAGGAAGTGAGAGATTCTCGCAGTGAGTTTTCTGTCTGAGAGGATTCTTCTGATGAGGAAGCCACTCTTAGTGCAGACGAAGGGCCTGTTTTAGAGGAGGACATTGATGTGCCAAGAGAGCAGCAGCCTGGGGCTGAAGGGTTTCCCATTAGAAGACATGACACCTGGATTGCCCCAAACATGGAGCAGCCACAGTTACCTGCATTTACTGGGCTCCCAGAGTATAGAGTCAATACGGAAAACGTTTTGCCTGTCAATTTCTGATGTGTATGAGGAGCAATATTTGAGGGACAACGCTTCCAGACTTAGGCCTTAGTCTAGAGCTACTCAGTGGGTTCCCACATATCTTGAAGAGATGAAAAAGTTTTTAGGCTTTACTTTTTTGATGGGGTTGATATTAAAGCCGTCACTGGCTTCTTATTGGTCTACTAGTCCCTTGATGGCAACGGCTGTATTTCCTGCAACTATGACTCGTAATCGCTATCTGCTTCTCCTTTGTATGCAGCATTTTGTAGTCAATGCTTTAGCCTTGCCACGAGATCACCCTGATTGTGACCGTCTTTTTAAGATTAGACCTGTCCTTGATCATTTTTTTTTTCAGAGGTCTATGTTCCAGGCAAAGAGATAAGTGTGGACCAGTCTTTGGTCCTTTTCAAGGGGCGTTTAGTTTTTAAGCAGTACATTCCTAGTAAGAGGGTACGGTATGGGATTAAATTGTATATGCTGTCAGAAAGCAGTACAGGATACGTGTATAATTTCCGGGTCTACACTGGTAGGGATTCCAGTATTGACCCTCCTGGTTGTCCGCCCACTTTTGGAGTTAGCGAACAAATTGTGTGGGAACTTGGTAGACGACTGTTTAACAAAGGTCACCATTTGTACGCAGATCATTTCTACACTGGAGAGCAGTTGTTCAAGGAGTTGTTTATAGTGGATACTATTGCTTGTGGCACAATCCGTTCTAACTGGAAAGGCTATCCAAGGGAGCGTGTCTGTAAAAAACTTGAGAGGGGACAGTGCAGTGCCTTGCGGAATAATGAGCTGCTAGCTCTGAAATGTTCAGACAGGAGGGATGTGTACATGCTATCTACCATCCATGATGAGAGTTCTTCCCCTGTGACAGTTTGTGGCCAGGTTGCGGAAGCGCGCAAACCTCTCTGCATTTTGGACTACAATAGGCACATGGGTGGTGTTGATAGAGTAGATCGTATGTTGGAACCTTACACTGCTCTACGTAAGTCTTACATGTGGTATAAAAAGTTGGCCCTACATTTATTCCATCTGGCAACTTTTAATGCCTTTATTGTGTTCAAGGATTGTTTACCTGAATCAAGGATGACATTTGTTAAATTTCAGTAGTCGGTGATAGAGAGCCTTATTGTGGTGGAACAGGCAAGGGTTCCTAGATTAGCAGTGGCAGAGGATGTGGCTAGCTTGAAAGATTGCCACTTTCCAGATCACATTCCTCCCACTCCCAAGAAAGACTTACCCACTAAGAAATGTAGAGTCTGTGCCCGAAGAGGTATCCGGAGGGAGTGCCGAATGTACTGCCCTGATTGCCCTTCAAAGCCTGGGCTGTGTGTGCCTGCCTGTTTCAGAAATTACCACACCAAGAAAACTTTTGAGGAAATACCTTGAGCGTAAACTGCCTATTTTATGTTTTCGAAAGTTCAGTTTCGCGGTTGGCATTAGTGTCATGTATTTAGTTAGAGCTGTTGTGTTTGTAGTTTTGTACTTATTTTATAATTAGTTAGTGGTTTCTTTGTTGTTTATAAAAGGGAAAAAAGTGATGGTGGTTTGTGTGGGGTGGCGCTTGGCTGGCAGTGTGTGTGGGTGGCACTTGGCTGGCGGTGTGCTTGTGGTGGCGCTAGGCTGGCAGTGTGCGTGGGGTGGCGCTTGGCTGCCAGTGTGCATGGGGTGGAGCTTGGCTGGCAGTGTGCGTGGGGTGGCGCTTGGCTGGCAGTGTGCGTGGGGTGGCACTTGGCTGGCGGTGTGCTTGGGGTGGTGCTTGGCTGGCGGTGTGTGTGGGGTGGTGTTTGGCTGGCAGTGTGCAGGGGGTGGTGCTTGGCTGGCAGTGTGCGTGGGGTGGCGCTTGGCTGGCAGTGCCAGACAAACGTCAGTCCACACACTCCCATCAGCTAGTGTGACTGCTGTATCAGGTATGTGGGCGTATGTAAGTGATGGGCCCTTGAGTGGAGCTGTCTGTCGATGCAAGTGTTGTAATGTGCTGGGCCCGTGGCTAGCGGCGTGAATGGTCTTGTGCATGTCATGTATGAAAGGTGTGTGAATGGACTGTAAAATGGTTGGTGCCTTGATGCGGCTTTACAGCTCACGAGCTGTGAGTCATTGGTTCATTTTTTTGGCCTTTCAGTTATTAACAGTGCATTTCACTTTTGTGAAATCTCTTGTTAATAAAATTTGATCTACTGAACCATCACTCACCCGCGTGCCAAATCCAACCAGTATGTGTGGTACAAATGACAAAACCTGCTCCTCTGTAATCAGGCGCCGCAGCACACTTGTGACGCGCTAGGTGTCTCAGGTGGGACCCCGATGATGAAGCATGCCACCAACTTGGTTGGTGCGTGAGGGGTCTTTTTACATAACCTAAGTGTGTTTCTTTTCACAATTTTAGTGTTTGGAACTTCTCGGACGTACCTGGACACATCAAAATAATATATTGCAAAACTACCTGTGTTTGGGGGTTAGGGAGCACCTATGTTTTTGGTCGTGGGTGCGGCCTTCATCTAGGGAACCCTACCAAACCCAGACATTTTTTAAAACTAGACACCCCAAGGAGTCCAGTGAGGTCTGGCTTGCATGGATCCCCCAACATTTTCTTACCCAGAATCCTCTGCAAACCTCAAAATTTGCTTAAAAAAGCATATTTTCCTGACTTTTCTTAGTAGGATCACCGCTCCAGCACACAATTCCTACTCCCCAGCATTCCCCTCAGTCTCCCAAGTAAAATTACACCTCACTTGTGCGGGTCCCCAAAGCAGAGTCAGCCTAAAGATGTATTAAAGAAGAATATGGGCGTCATTCTGACCCTGGTGGTCTTGGACCGCCAGGGCGCAGAATGACGGAAGCACCGCCAACAGGCTGGCGGTGCTTCAAAGCCCATTCTGACCGCGGCGGTAAAGCCGCGGTCGGAAAACCGGGGCCGGCGGATTCCTGCCGTTTTTGCCCCTGCTGGGCGAATCCGCAGGGCAGCGCTGCCCTGGGGATTCTGACCCCCTTACCGCCAGCCTGTTTCTGGTGGTTTTCACCGCAAGGAAGAGGCTGGCGGTAAGGGGTCCCCTGGGTCCCCTGGGGGCCCCTGCACTGCCCATGCCACTGGCATGGGCAGTGCAGGGGTCCCCTAACAGGGCCCCGGCCAGCTTTTCACTGTCTGCGTAGCAGACAGTGAAAAGCGCGGCGGGTGCAACTGCACCCGTCGCACGGCCGCAACACCGCCGGCTCCATTCGGAGCCGGCTTCTGTGTTGCGGCCTCATTCCCACTGGGCCGGCGGGCGCTAACTTGGTTAGCACCCGCCTGCCCAGCGGGAATGTTGGAATGCCGGCAGCGGTCTTTTGGCCGCATGGCGGCCGATTGGCGGTGCCCGCCAAAGTTGGAATGACCGCCTATGTCTTTATCAACTCGCTGTGCTATCTCTACAAGTTTTTGGCCTTATTCTGTTGCAGGTACCTGGCCCACCCACACAAGTGAGGCATCATTTTATCGGGAGACTAAGGAGTCACCCCGTCCTGGATTCCTGGAAATTTGTGGCTCCTCTCAGATTCCAGAACTCTCTGTCACCGAAATGTGAGGAAAAAGTGTTTTTTTAGCCACATTTTGAGGTTTTCAAAGGATTCTGGGTAACAGAACCTGGTGAGAGCCCCACAAGTCACCCCATCTTGGATTCCCCTAGGTCTCTAGTTTTAAAAAATGCACAGGTTTGGTAGGTTTCCCTAGGTGCTGGCTGAGCTAGAGGCCAAAATCCACAGGTAGGCACTTTGCAAAAAACACCTCTGTTTTCTGTGGAAAAATGTGATGTGTCCACGTTGTGTTTTGGGGCATTTCCTGTTGCGGGCACTAGGCCTCCCCACACAAGTGAGGTACCATTTTTATCGGGAGACTGGGGGGCATATAGAATAGCAAAACAAGTGTTATTGCCCCTTGTCTTTCTCTACATTTTTTCCTTCCAAATATAAGACAGTGTGTAATAAAGAAGTCTATTTGAGAAATGCCCTGTAATTCACATGCTAGTATGGGCACCCCAGAATTCAGAGGTGTGCAAATAACCACTGCTCCTTAACACCTTATCTTGTGCCCATTTTGGAAATACAAAGGTTTTCTTGATACCTATTTTTTAATCTTTATGTTTTAGCAAATGAATTGCTGTATATCCGGTATAGAATGAAAACCCACTGCAAGGTGCAGCTCATTTATTGGCTCTGGGTGCCTAGGGTTCTTGATGAAGCTACAAGCCCTATATATCCCCGCAACCAGAATAGTCCAGCGGATGTAACAGTATATTGCTTTCAAAAATCTGATATTGCAGGAAAAAGTTACAGAGTAAAACGTAGAGAAAAATGGCTGTTTTTTACCTCAATTTCAATATTTCTTTATTTCAGTTGTTATTTTCTGCAGGAAACCCTTGTAGGATCTACACAAATTACACATTACCCAGAATTTTGTCTACTTTTCAGAAATGTTTAGGTTTCTGGGATCCAGCATTGGTTTCACACCCATTTCTTTCACTGACTGGAAGGAGGCTGAAAGCACACAAAATGGGGTGTGTCCCAGTAAAATGCCAAAATTGTGTTGAAAAATTGGGTTTCCTGATTCAAGTCTGCCTGTTCCTGAAAGCTGGGAAGCTGGTGACTTTAGCACGGCAAACCCTTTGTTGATGCCATTTTCAGGGAAAAAAACACATGCCTTCTTCTGCAGCCCATTTTTCCCATTTAAAAACAACAAATCACTGTATTTTGGCTAATTTCTTGGCCTCCTTCAGGGGAACCCACAAAGTCTGGATACCTCTATAATCCCTAGGATGTTGGAAAAAAAAGGATGCAAATTTGGTGTGGGTAGCTTATGTGGACAAAAAGTTATGAGGGCATAAGCAAGAACTATTCCAAATAGGCAAAAAAGGCCTGGCACAGGAGGGGGAAAAGGCCTGGCAGAGAAGGGGTTAAAAGCTGCATGTGTCTTTTTTTTTACATGCCTCCTTGCTCCTTATTGTTGTTTGACTATGTGGCTGGCAGCCATTTTCTACATGCAGCCAGTGTTCCGTTGCCATGGACTTGCATATGTTCTTTGTTTGTGACAGTAAACCTGTTCTAGCATATTTGGTTGCAAAGGCTGCATTTTAAAATATATTAAGACACCTGATGGAGAGAGCGTTGTGTGCCCAGTAAATCTCAATGACAGTGATGGTAAGATAACTGTGTTTGTGAATTCACTTGCTTGGGAAATCCATGTTTTGGCTAGTCACAGTTTTGACTCATAAATATGCACTAGAGGGCTAACTTGTCACCAGAAAAGCACCTGTTACTTGCAGATAATAGATTGCTTTCTTATGTAGATATGTAAGTGGGTACAGCTTTGGACACAGAGATCCTTCTAATACTGGCAGTTTATAAATTGCAATTCTTCTATTTAAGCACTGTGAGCTATGAGCCAGCATCAAGGACCTGCATTCAAAATGAAAGGCATGGATTTAAAACCTTATTGTTTCTTTCTCAATCTGTTGTTATTATAAGTCTGCATGACAGGTGTGTTTGGTAGTAATTAAGTCTTATTAGTACAGACAACCCAAAGCACTATTTTCTACCGGCCATGCATTCTTAACATATATTTCCTTACTATTGAAGGAGCTGTTTGATAAATGAAATAAGATGAAAACAACAAAAATCCAATATGTAGAACCAGAGTTATGTATTTTTAAAGTCTGAATAAAAATAGCACCAAAAGGAACAAAGCACCAACTGCCGTTATCTGGTCAAAAGTTAAAGCCGACTGCATGGGAGCATGTTTCGGATACAGGGACAAGGTTCAGACTGTTTGAATGTTTACCTTGTGAATTAAAAACTTTTATGAACAAAAAGTGGACAGGTTGTGGGATGGGCAACCTGCATGCTTAGTTTGAAGTAGGTTTAAAGACTGTGAGTTACTGAGGAACGGAATCCCAATGCTGTTATGGACAAAGGCGGGAAAGCTCTAACCGGGCAAAGTCTGAACTTCATACCCTGGAAGGCCTCAACATTGATTGGATGCTGCTTAGAGTCAGCCCCAATGAAGGCCTCCAAATTCAGACTTAGAAATTTTTCTGGAAGTCATACCTTCAGCAAAGCAAACCAGCAAGCTGAGGCCGAACAGCTATTCGAAGACAATGGCTGCAACTTGGCTGCAGTTCTCCGAGAGAGTTGGCAAAAGTTTGTATGTCCCAGTTCCTGCTGTTTAGGTAGAAGAGAACTGAACTCTAACACCACCCAAGGGTATAGGACCTTGGGGGTACCATTTGAGGGTTAGGACTGTATCTAGCAGAGGCCAGCATCAGGTTTCAGGAAGGGCCTCAGTGGTGCTGGTCAGCTGGGTCTAGCTTAAACAGAAAGTCAGCCAATTGACTCTTGAAGTCACCTCTAGGGTCCTGGGTTCAAGGCAACCAGATCCAGTCTTCCTTCAGGTACTTCAGGTGGCAGGACCATCCTACTGATTCTTCACAGGTCCAAGGGTGTCCTGAGGAGAGGTATGTGGGTCCACTTTTATGCCCAGGGCCAACCTGTTGAAGGGGTGAGCTTAATCTGCCAATGACAAGGTAGGCATTCTTTGAAGCTCAGGAAGGGGCTGAGCACACACCCCCAGGCCATCCTCTTAAGGAATGTGTCCCATCTCCAATCCTAGGGCCTTTTGGCCACTGTCTGGGAGTAATAGCCAGTTTACAACAGGGGAGCCATCAGGGATCTGGTGACAGCTGGACACTAGCAAGAAGGCCTTTTTGGTTTTAGGCAGAAAAAAGACAACTTTCTAATAGAGTAATTTCCAAAATAGTAATATATAATCCAAATTTACCAAGATTATGCCACAGTGAATCGTTTCATAGAGAAATTATAATGCAAAATGTACCTTTTGTGCATGCGTAGAACCCAAAACTACCAATTGGAATGTGAATGGCAGTACTGGTAATGTGAATAATCAACAAACTTTTCAGATAGATTCTTTTACCCGAGCCGACAGTTAGTTAATATATGAGCACAAAACTGCAAATAAGAGTGCCAGCAACAGTATTTTGAATGCGAGAGACCCAAAATCAACTCAAAATTGCAAAAATGAGTTTGGATTTTACCTGAGTGGATCGTTGAAGTGATTCTTTTGAGTGCAAGATGCATTTCAAGTAATTATGCATAATTTTGTGCACTTCTGTGGTGATTTTATGTAATTATTCTGTGATTATAACATTTCCACACACCCCTAATAAAAAGTGTTATGTTACAGACTGAATCCTTGAACCCAAGCTTCAGTTAGAATGTCAGCGCCTATGACATCAGATAGCGCTCAACATTGAATACTGCTGCACAGGACAAATGACATGTACAGTGATGTGTAAATAACTCAAGTTTTTTATCTCCTGCATGTAAGACATGCAGAGGGATGTGACAGATATGCATTATGATGTGCAATTTGCCAAATGTGCAACATTTGTTTCTAGTTTAAATGCTGGTGCACTGCATTTCATAACATTTTAGGACTAGTTGGTGTGAATTGTCAGCCTTTTATCTAAGGTAGGTAGATAGCCTACGCTGGATTACTTAATCCTACACTACTATGTTTTATTCACAGTGCTAAATTTGTAAAAGAATAAGCAGCATAGTCGAAAGCCTTGCTCAACAGCAGGCAGCCAGCCCTATTGAATGTGACAGGTGCAGAAAGCAGACTGCCAAGTGGTGGTGGGGTCCCAGAGGGACTCCCTCAGGGCTAAAAAGCATTTTCCTAAAAACAAATGTTGCCACAATTTCACAAAATTCATTAACTCACAGCAAAATTAAAAAAAACAAAAAACAAGTGTGGGATCTCACGCTTGTTTCTGGGAAGCCCCCTGACGGGCCTGGTCCTGAGGCATTTACATTTTAATGTGGGGGCTGTCTGGCCCTCCCACAGCCCAGGGACCACCACCTCCCCAGGGTTTCAAAGAATTGTAAATGGGGCCCCTTCCCCCCGACAGCCCCAGGGACCACCACCTCCTTGGCATTGCTCAAATTGTATGCAGAGGGACAACGCGATCCCCCTACACTTCAGGGACCACCACCTTCCTGGGACATTGCTCTGATTGTGTGTTGGGGGCATGCAGCCCTCTTCAGCATGGGACCACCAACTCCCCAGATCCTCTTAAATTGTATTCTGGGAGCCATACTGCCCTCCTGCAGCCCCAGGGACTACCCCCTCCGCGGGGCATCTTAAATTGTATGTGGGGAGGGCCACATGGCCCCCCTGCAGCCCCAAGGACCACAACCTCCATGGGGCATACCTGTAATGATGAGCAGGGGCCATCTGCCCCCAGTAACCCCAGGGACCACCACTCCCCAAGGCAAATGTTGAAAGGTGAAAGAGGGATCCGTTTTGGATACATACAGTCCTGGGAATCACCACCTCCCAGGGCTATTTTAGTTGGAGGGTGGCCGCCTTGCCTCTCTTGAGGAGCTACTGATAGTCCTGGGGACTGCCACCCCCCAGGGCCAGCTCCTGCTATGTCCCAGGATGACCAGCCCAGGCCATAGTTGTTTGCTGTGGCTTGGCTGCATCTTTGACAACTGCAACCAAGCCACAGCAAACACTCTGCTCGCAGTGATAGATAACTGCCAAACAGCTCTCCCTCGCTGCAAGCAGAGGTTTCCTCTGCCTCCTGGCCCATGGAGATGCAGGCAGGGAGAGAGAGAGGAAACATCACTTTCACAGGGAGGGAGCTGCTTTAGCAGCTCTTTCTCTCTCTAACAGCAATGCTGGCTCCCACCGGAAGTGGGGAGCCAGGTGGGACTGTAGGGGCCTCCCGCAGACCTCAACATTGTGACTGGGTACCCTGAGGGGGTGCAGGTCACATGGCCAAACCCTGGGTGATGGGGTCCCCATGCTCAGGATTGGTCTGGGGAGGGGGACCACATGGCCCCCATACCCCCCAAAAAAAATTTAGGCCAGCCCCTCAGGATTGGATCTTTGGGTCAAGATCGACCTGGGGGTAGGGGTGCATGGCCCCCCTCACACCCAAAAAATACAAATTAGGCCACACACTGGGGGATGGAGTCCCCAGGTCGAGATCGGCCTGGTGCTCACCCCACCAAAAAACAGATAATTAGGCCACACCCAGGAGATGGAGTCACCTGGGCCAAGATCAGCCTGGGGTGGGGGCTGTTCCACTTTTCTGAAATATGGCCCTAAGGGGAATATTGAAAAGCCCCTAGTGCCATTTTAATGCCACATATCCATCATGTTTTGATGCTCATGTGGCGTTAGAATGCCAAAAACGCAACACCATAATTACAAAGTGCTGCATTGCATGCATTGCACCATTTTGTAATCCTTTGCACTACATTATGCCTGTGCCAGGCATAATGTATACAAAGGGAACCTTCCCCCGTTGGGCTCTGCTTATATTCACACCTGTGCATGCTAACAAAACATAGAAATTCATCTAAAAATCCCAATGGTTACTGGGATGTTATAATTAGGTTCTGAATTTACTCACACAAAACCTTAGAAATTCAGTAGTTATAGTTAGAGTTATTTCAAGTTACTATAACTCGCGCCCTAAAGTAACCATAACTCATGCCTTTGCCATGGCCAGCTAATATCTCCACATTTTATATCACTGATGACACCTTCTTTGGCATCTTTGATATTGTCACTGCAACATTTGCAATAAAATTATTGATCAGAACACTAAGCGATGTGTCAAATCCTGACTCGCAAGTGATGCATTGTTTTTCTCTCCAGCAGTAGAGCGATGCGTCGATTTCCAGATGGACAACCTCTGGTCCACGCAGATTCACTGTGGTTTTGACACCCAGCAATGATGCACGCAAAACCTGGCACATGGTGGTGTAGAGTTAATCTGCGTAGGAGATGCAGTGATTTTGGCAGTTGCACATGGGTGTTGCATCCATTTCCCAGCCGTGATGCAGGTGGTACATCAATTTTTCAGCCGTGAAGCGGGGGTGCGTCGATTCCACCAGCTTCACCTTTTAAGGACCCATGGACTGGATTGAGCATCACTAGGCAGGGCAGCAGTCTCAACAAGAGAGTCCAGGTGCTCACAGAGGAAGCCTTTGATGGCCCTGAGATTTCATAAAAGGGGTGAAGCTCAGTCTAAGCCCTTGGAGACACTTCACAAACAGGAAACCACAGTAAAGTCCATTCTTTGTCCTCTCAAAGTCAGAAGCGGCAACTACAGGCCATACCAGCACAGCACAATGACAGGCAAAGGGGTAGTATGCCTCGTCCAGCTCGTCAGCTCATCTCCTTGGTTGAGGTTCCTCTTGACCCAGAAGTAAACAAAATGTCTGGGATTTTGGGTCCACTGTTTATACCCATTTCTGCCTTTAAAGTAGGCAAACTTCATAAGAAAGTCTCTGTTGTTCACAAGATCCTGCCTTGCCCAGGGTTGGCCCCAGACACACACCAGTGGGTTGGAGACTGCATTGTGCCAAGACAGGCACTGCTGTTTTCAGGTGTAAGTGTCGGCTCCTCCCCCCCCCCCATTTTAGCCCAGTAGACTCATCAGGATAGGCAATCTACACCCAGCTCCCTTTATGTCACTGTTTAGAGGGCATTCACAAACAGCCCAACTGTCAGTCTGACCCAGATGGGATTCCACAAGCAGGCAGAGGCACAGAATGGTTAAGAAAGAAAATGCCCACTTTCTAAAAGTGGCATTTTTCAAACTGACAATCAAAAAAACAACTTTACCGAAATATGTATTTTTAAATTGTGAGTTCGGAGACTCCAAACTCCACATCACTATCTGCTTCCAATGGGAAATTTCACTTAAAATATATTTAAAGGCAGACCCCATGTTAAACTATGTGAGCAATGGGCCTTGCAATAGTGAAAAACAATTTTGGCAGTGCTTCACTACCAGGATATGTAAAACACATCAGCATATGTCTTACCTTTAACATACACTGCACCCTGCCCATGAGGCTAACTAGGCCCTACTTTAGGGTGGGCTATGTGTAAAAAAAGGGAATGCTTGGGCCTTGCAAGTGGATACGCTTGCCAGTTTGAATTGGCAGTGCAGGACTGCACACACAGACACTGAAGTGGCAGGTTTGAGACATGTGTACAGGGCTACCCATGAGGGTGGTGCAATTAGTGCTGCAGGCCCATTAGTAGCTTTTGATTTACAGTCCCTGGCCACCTCCATTGCACTTTACTAGGGACATATCAGTGAAGCAATATGCCAATCAGGGAAAAGCCAATTATAAGTACAGTTACACAGAGAGCACTTGCACTTTAGCACTGGTCACCAGTGGTAAAGTGCCAAGAGTACAAAACCAGCAAAAACAAAGTCCGGCACACAGTCTAAAACACAGGAAGTAGAGATAAAAAGACAGGGGAAACCACACCAAGGAGGCCAGGTCTAACATTTAAAATTTCTCTACCTATAACCACTGAATTTCTAAGGTTAATTTCAGAACCTATCAATAACGCACCTGTAACCTTTGTTTTTTCCAGTGAATATATATATATATATATATATATATATATATATATACATATATATATATATATATATATATATATATATATATATATATATATATATATATACAAAGGTTACAAGGACATTGTAGTTAGGTTCTGAATTTACTCACACAAAACCTTAGAAATTCAGCAGTTATAGTTAGAGAAATTTCAAGTGTTATATATATATTCACTGGAAAATAACAAAGGTTACAGAGACGTTATAGATAGCAAATATATAATTTAAAAAAACATAGAAATTCACTGAAAAAAACACTGAAAAAAACAAAGGTTAAGGGGACCTTATAGTTAGGCTCACATTTTAAATGTTCAAAACCATGGAAATTCACCTGTTATAGTTATTGTTATGCCAAGTAATTATAACTCATGTCCTAAGGTAACCATAACTTGTGCCCCTCCATGCACAGTTTTTTGTCAAAAATGTTACTGTAAATACTACATTGATATTATCATTGTATCATTGATGTTATCAAAGATGTCATAAGGGCCATTATTCCTAGGTTAATTAGCAGTGCATGGTGAGGGTGCAAGCTATAGTTATTATAGTTTCTATGATTTCTTTTTTTACCGTAAAGTAATTTTCAGTACTATATGTTAATCAAACCACTTCTGCACACAGCTCTCACCTGTGCGTGGCGGTGCTTGGCCCTGTGGCAACCGCCTATAACACCCAACTCCAAGCTGCGCATGGCATTAGGCTGTGCGCAGCAAGACTTGGCCTCAGGGCCTGGCTTGTGGCCAGGCCCAAGCAGGCTGATGCCTATATCCACCCAACCTCATGCTGTGCATAGCCTTCAGCCGTGTGCAGCGAGGGTGTGGGTCTGCGTGAGTCGGTGAGTGGGTGCATGAGTGTCTGAGTGGGTCTGTGAGTGGGTGCGTGAGTGTCTGAGTAAGACTGTGACTGGGTGTGTGGGTCTGTGAGTGGGTGTGCAATGTCTTAGTGGGTCTGTGAGTGGGTACATAAGGGTCTAGGTAAGTATAACTCATGCCCTCGCCATGCACTGCTAATATTCTCAGATATTACAAGACTCATGGCATCTTTTAAAACAGCATTGATATTGTGACTGTAACAATTACAGTAAAATTATTGATAAGACAACTGTGCATGGCAGGGACACACATTATAGTTATCTTAGGGCATGAGTTATAGTTACTTGAAATAACTCTAACTATAATAGCTGAATTTTTAAGGTTTGTTATGTTTACAATGTGAGCCTAATAATAACGTCCCTGTGACCTGAGATTTTGTAATTAAATATATATATATATATATATATATATATATATATATGCACATATACATATATATATATATGTATAAAGATATATATATCTCGCTCAATCCCCTGCCTCAGTGTGGCAGGCAATGGATATCTTAATCTAAATAATTAATTTAGGCAAGAAAACCAGCCATGGCCACATAACATCTTGCAAAGGGGAAGTTTTTATTGCAAAAAGGTACCAAAAACCCAACGCGTCTCGGAAACCAGAATCTCCTTGTGTGACAACGCCTTTATTCATACCTGGATTACTTAGATGAAGAGGGTCCAGTTGTGAGAGACTATATTGATGATATATATAATATAATTTACATGTATTACCTAGTGGTGATTTCCACTAGGTAGTTTAGTTAGGATGTAGTTTTTTATAGAAAAAGTGTTTTTTTTTACTTGTCTATATCTTTAGGGGCCGTTGACACATTTTCAAGGGTTCCCAAAACGCTTTTTTTCCATTCATTTTTCCATAGGGATTTTGAACAGTGATAGCGCCAAAACTATTGGATGAAAATAGATCAAATTTGACAGAAAGGTAGGTCCTGGTCCAGAAAGCAACCTTTTTGTGATTTGGTGTGAATCCGTTTAGTGAATTTCTTGTAATTACCTGGAAAACAATATTGGCATAGGACACAGATCATCAATGGATACTCCACGGATTTGGAGGAAAAGCAAGGTCCTGATTGACTGGCCGCAAGCTGACAGAAAAGTTGTAGCGACCATTTTGTTTCTTGCAGTGCCTAGAGAGTAGAAAAAAAGCAGTGTAAAGACATTACCCCATATTACACATGGAAAGGTTCTTTAGGAAACCCTAATGGGCATAAAATTGACACCTCCCTGGGGTTTACACTAGGGGTGTGTGGGCAGCTCTGCTCCTCTGGTGGAGCTAGCAAAGTTTTTGAAACTCAGCGCTCCTCTTGGAGCACAGAGTTAGTCCTAAAACTTTGCTAGCCCCGCCAGCGGAGCAGAGCTCACCCGGTGCACACTCCAGCCCAGTTATGGACTGCACAGCACAAGCACAGACAGTCTGCGCTTGCGATGTGCAGCCCATTCCTGGAATGTAGGGCACACCAGAGACCGGGGCAGAGGCCAGAGCTTTGCAGGCTCATCGCCATCGGACAAGGAGGAGAGGAGGACCCCCTGGAAGACCCACGTAAGTTCTTGTCTCTTTCTTTTGTTATTGTTTGTGCTCACTGGGCCCAAACAAGGAATGAAATGGCAGCTTTTGCTGCCCACGGCCCTGCCCTGAATTTATTTCAGGGCCGTAGGCAGTGAGAACTGCAATTTCAAGCCACTTGTGCAGTGGCCTGCCCCATGTGCACTGCACAGGCCGGTGCACAAGAGGCTTGAAACAGCAGTTCTCACTGGCTGCGGCCCTCCTGATGGCACCCAATCATGGAAGCTCTAAGCAGGGTCGAGCCTGGTTAACCAGGCCGACCCTGCTTAGCACGTCCGAGATCTGGCACATTCAGGAAGACTCTGTGGGTCACTGAAATCCACCTCTGTGGAATTCTACGGAGTTGTCATTCAACTCCACGGAATTCTGCAGAGTTGGACTCCTGGCCCCACAGCAGTCCTGGGGACCACCACCTCCCAGGGGCTTTTCGCAAATGTTATATATCCCCGTGACTGAGATAAAAGAATAAAGCAAGTCTGTTTAGGACCCCAAAGCCCCAAGGACCACCACATCCTTGTTGGTTGTATGAGTTGGAGAGGGTCTGCGCAGGCCCCCTCATGGTACCAATGATGGCCCTGTGGTCTGCCACCCCCTCAGGGCCGAATCCTGCTATATCTGGGGTGCTCATCCCCGGCACATAGCTGTTTGCAGTAACGTGCCTTGAGCTTTGACAGCTCCCTCCAAGTCAGAGCAATTCCATCACTTTCTGCAAGTGAGTACTGTCGAAAAATTGTCACTGGCAGAAAGTGACGTTTTCATCTATTTCCCTGCACACAAATGTGCATGCAGGGAAACAGATGAAAACATTCTCCCACAAGCAGGGAGTTGGTATTTAAAGCAGCTCCGTGTTTGTGGGAGCAATGCCGGCTCCTGCAGGACATGGGGAGCAGGCTAGGACTGCGGGGCCTTGAGGTTCCCCCTGTGGCCCTGTCACTCTCTTGCTCACTTTCATTCCATAAAGGGATGGTAAAGAAAGAGAAAGATTGTCATTGCAATGGTCTCTCCATGCAATGACTTCACATAGACAGACTAGCAAGATGTTTGGTACGAATGTTATAGTTATGCTTGGATGTAGAGAAGAACAGAGTCACTTCTGGCCTAATGGTCAAGATCTTGTGCTGTCACTCAGTAGGCAGAAAGTTTAAATCATAGCATCCCTTGGCAGTGTGTTTGTTTATTTGCTTGTGTTTTGACTGTTAAACCTTCCAAGTGATGGAACATTCACATTTCTTTCCAATCACATGCATGGGTTGACTGTCATAGGTATGTCTCAAAACTTCACAGTAAGGAATCACCTTTGACCTAAAGGTTGAGGTCACAGACCCACACACTGAAGGTTGAGGGGTCTTCTGCAGGTGTGTCTGTGGTCATTTTCCTTCTTTAATTTCTTTTAAACTTCAAAAGTTTAAGGTTCAAACTGAAAGTTGATCTCACTCTTTTTATTTGGCATATACTTTTCATCACTCATCAAAGTAAAAAAAACTCTCTATCCCTCTCAGTCTCTTCCTCTTGCTCTCTCAATTACTTTCTTTCCATCTCTATCTCCCACTCAGACCCTTACGCACCCCCTCACAGACCCACTCCGACACTCACACCCCCAATCACACACCCACTCAGACCCTCATGTGTCCACTCACAGACCCACACAGACCCTCACACAACCACTCACATTCCCACTTAGACACTCATGCACCCACGCAAAGGCTCACACACCCACTCACAGGCCCACTGAAACCCTCACTCACCCACTCAAAGACCCACACGGACTCTGACACACCCACTCACAGACCCATTAATATATTGATGCACACACTATCACACCCAGATAAACTTTCATAGCCACTCTCAAACCCAGATACACCCTCTCACACCTATTCTCACACCCAGAGAGACAGGCTGTTTCCAAACCCACCAATCACAGCAGAGGGACCTGCACAGTGCCGGATTAGGTGGTTATAGGGAGTTGGCCACATGGCCTGGCCACCGGCCTGGCCTTGCAGCCAACCCCCGTTGTGAATTGCTTTCGGCCGTTCATGGCAATGGTTGGATTAACGTATAATAATGAAAATTACTTTATGTTACAAAACATAAACATTCATTGAAAACAACAAAGGTTACAGCATTGTAACAGTTAGGAAAAAGAATTTATAAACATATAAATCCACTGAAAAAAACCAAGGGTACAGAAATGTTACACATTTCACATGTACAAAACCAGTGAAATTCAGCAGTTATAGTTACCTCAGTGAAGCATTTCTAGAGCCCCTATAATGCACTGCTAATGAACTCACATATTACATCGCTCATAACGTGGTCAGTGACATCACTGATGAAACCTACAGACGTGGAAAATGGAAGAAGGGGCCATGCAGCCCTCCTCCCCGTATTGAATTTGGCTTTGACGTCCCTATCCCCTGGGGCTCAGCCTTAATTCATTATGCACCCCCTCCCCAAGCTGATCTCAGTCCCAGGGACCCCATTCCCCGGGCCCTGGCCTTCATGAAATGGAAGATGGGCATACATGCCAAACTTCCTGAATCTGGTGGGAGACTACCGATTTTCAAGGCAAGTCTACTGTCTCCCAATTCCTGCATGCAAAAACACTATTCCTCTACAGGCTGCAGGTGACAGGGTTTTGTGTAACTCAGAGTATGCACTTCCAGTAACCTGCTCCAGCAGGCCAGTGCACAGCATTACGCTTTCTCTGCCTGCCATAGCACTTTCTCCTTGCTCCTGACAGGTAAGGAAAAAAGTACATTTGTGTATGTAATATCCTATCCTGCAGTACAAGACTTGCAAATCCCATACCTAACAGTAACCTGATTCAGGCCCCAATAGGTGTCAATCTCCCACTTTTCTCTTCTAAAATGTTGCCCTGTATGTAAGGGCAAGCCACCTCCCTGGAAATATTTGCCTTTGAGGACCCCATCCCTAAGGCCCAGCCCACTGTCCTGGGTGCAAAAGCAGTTGTTTCCTGTTTCTTTGCCCACATTAAACATTTTTGTCAGATTCAAGAATCTACCATGACTTTGGGCAAAAATTAAAAACACTAATGCTTTTTTGCTCTGGTGGGGTCCCTCTACGACCCAAACACCAGAGAAAAAGGGTCAGGGTGTCCCTACCCTGCTTCCTTTTCTCTTTTTGTTTTTTTACCATTTTTCTGCAACTCGGCTGAAGTTGAGTCCTAGGATGCCTGCCAACACTTCCTAGTTGAAGTGTTGGCAGCCAATCAGATCTCAGCATGAGATCAGGCACATTCGCGAAGCCCTCATGCCTCTAGATATCGATATTTATTTTTCTTTTAATATCTCAAAAATTACAGAATGTATATACACTAAACAACAAAAAGACTTCTTTACTGACCAAATGCTACCTTTCTATCAAAATTGGTGTAATTCCAGCCAGCAGTTTGGGCTGTAGTCGTGTTCAAAATCCCTATGTGAATTGTAATGGAAAATACGCTGTTTTTGCCCACTTCTTTATCTCTGTCCCTGCTTGACGGATCACCTGAAACTTTCCATGTACAACAAGAAAATTTTATAAAGCTTTGTCAAATAGCAACAAAGATATCAGCAATTCAAAACATGTTTTTTCTACAGAAGCATGGTTCTAACTATACCTACCTACTGGTGACCACCAGTAGTCAAGAGCAATATATATAACCATAGAAATTCACTGAAAAAACCTAAGGTTACAGAGACGTTATAGTCAGGCTCACTTTTTAACTATAAAAAACCATATAAATTCACCTTAACTTTAAGTAACTTTAACTCGAGCCCTAGGTTAACTATAAATCACCCCCGCCATGCACAGTTTTTTCCTAAAATGTTTTACCTCAAATATTACATTGATATTGTCAATGATGTTATCAAATACGTCATGAGTGCTGTAATTTATGAGGTAATTAGCATAGCATGAGGAGGGTGCGAGTTCTAGTTAACTTAGGGCATGGGTTGTAGTTACTTAAGAATAAATCAATTACATTTTGTTGTGTTTTGTGTTTGTTAGTTTGTGTTATACTCTTGTTTTGAGCTGATTTTTTTGCTGTGTTTTTTTATTAGTTTAGGAAGGACAATTGTTGAGTTTTCATATGTTGTCATTTTAAGATAAACATGTTATGTGTTTATTATTGCTTTTTTTGTTGCTGCATTGTTTCATTTTCTTGTGATTGTCTAAAATGTCATTGTGTTTGCAATATGTTGTTCTTTTTGTATTGAATGATAGTCTTGTATTTTGTTGGGTTTGTACACTGTACTGCTGAAGTGTTGTCAGTTTGTTGTTACTATTGTATTTTTATTTTATTGTGCTTTGTTATGACTCTTTCAATGCACTTTTTTTGCTATGGTTTGTGGAAATGTTGCATTCTTTTGTTATTGCATTCTATTCAGTTATGTTGTCCATTGGAAGACTTCAACAAATGTTTCTAAGCCTCCAGACAAAAGCATTATATTTCAAAACAGAAGAGCAGAGCAACAATGTAACACTATCAAAGGCTGTGACATACCACTGCTTCATTGTGTTTGCAATATGTTGTTCTTTTTGTATTGAATGATAGTCTTGTATTTTGTTGGGTTTGTACACTGTACTGCTGAAGTGTTGTCAGTTTGTTGTTACTATTGTATTTTTATTTTATTGTGCTTTGTTATGACTCTTTCAATGCACTTTTTTTGCTATGGTTTGTGGAAATGTTCCATTCTTTTGTTATTGCATTCTATTCAGTTATGTTGTCCATTGGAAGACTTCAACAAATGTTTCTAAGCCTCCAGACAAAAGCATTATATTTCGAAACAGAAGAGCAGAGCAACAATGTAAAACTATCAAAGGCTGTAACATACCACTGCTTCAGATTTGCAACTATTTAATACATCATTCAGTCTCAACACATAACACAACCCATGCTAGATATTGCTGTAAGAAATGTGAGTTTTAGTTGTGAGGGTGAGACCCCACCTCAAGTAATAGTCAGCCCTTGTCAGGGTGAACTACTAAAGTCCCTAAATAAACATGAGCTTAACATTCTGGTAGCTTGGCACAAAGTATTCAGGCCTAAATTAGACATAAGGTATATATATATATATATATATATATATATATATATATATATATATATATATATGTATATTTATACAGTACTCAAAAAATAATAAAGTAAAAACACAACACAAGTAAATTTCTAAACCAATTTAGGAAAATAGAGTACATTCTAATAATCGAAATGACAGGAAAACAACAAAAATAAAAAAAGTAGAATTGGTCTTTTGGTGAGCGAGCTCGAAGTGAAAGAAATTTGAATTAAAGGTCTAGAGAAGGACCCTCACTGGCCTGATACTTTTTGAGGTACAATTGAATTCAAAACTTCCTTGGTGGAGCAAGGCTGCAGGTTGTAACCGAAGAGGGCCTGACAAGATGGACACCATCTTCGCAAATGGATTGGGTTTCCTGCTGTGCAGAAAAACATAGTGTGAGCAACCTGAATATACATTGATTGAATCAGCTTGGCAGGGGGGTCAGGTAGGTCAAAAGTTTCAGGAAACTTTAGGAGGACCGACTTTGATAACAGCCAAGGGTCCAGGACCTTGGGGGCAGCACTTGGGTTTGAGACTCACTCCAGCAGAGGCCAGCAGCAGTATACAGGGTGTATTCTGTTGGAACTGGTCAGCTGGCAAGTTGAAGGCATTGCCTCAGTAAGCTTGTTGTGTAGATTTAGCTCACAAAGGAGGTCAGCCAACTGGCCCTTGGAATCACTTCTGGATACCTCAGTTCAAGGCAAGCATGTCCAGTCTCCCATCCAGATTCAAACAGCAGAGCACTCCTACTTTTGACTGTCACAGGTCTGGGGGTGTTCTGAAAGAGGTACTGGGGACACTTTTATGCTCAAGCTAACCTGTGAGTGGGGGAAAGTACTGGCCACTCCCTAACTAATGGAGTATACATTCTCAGTTGACCTTCCCCACTTGTGCAGCAATTCCTGTGTGCTTTACTGTAAACTATCCCATAGTGTCCTTCTCCATCTAAATCTAAAATGGCAGAAACTCCCTGCTCTGGCAAAAGCTCTCCTTGCCCACCGAGGTGTGGCTATGATAACGGGGAAATCCTCCCTTGTGGTCACTCCAGGTCAGTTCTAGGGCTAGTCCACCCTAACAAAGGGTTTGGAGCCAGGCTGACTAGGACAGCAGGAAGGAGGCATGCCCAGGTTTGAGCTATATTTGAAGCTCAGGAAGCAGGTGGGCATAACCCCAAGGTTATCCCACTCAATGAAGAAAAGCACCTCTCCATACCCAAGCTTTTTTTCTGCTCTCTTGGATAAATCTATATTTCACCAAAGGGGAACCGTTCATCATTCAGGTGTGTTAGACCTGTCAGCCATAGGGTGGTCTTCCCCAAAATGTTTTGCCTGCTAACCTCCTTTTATCTGGATTTTTGCTCGGTTGGCTTTAAGACTCTCTACACTTTACCACTACTAAGCAGTGCTAAGGTGCATGTGTTCAGTCCCCTAAACATGGTTTGATCGGCATATACCTGATTTGGCAGATATTAGTTACATATTTACATGTAAATCCCTTGTTCAGTGGTACACCATATACCCAGGGCCTGCAGATTAAATGCTACCAGTGGGTCTACAGCACTTATTGTACCACCCACTTAAGAGGAACCTTAAATCCTATTCCATACCTACCATTACAGCTTGAAGGCAGTGCCCCACTGCCATGTTGATTTGGCAGTTAAAACCCCTTACATAAAAGTCACACCAAAGGTAGGCCCTAAGTTGCCCAAAGGGCAGGGTACTGTGCATTTAAAAGGTAGAACATGTACTTTTTAGTTTTACATGTCCTAGTAGTGAAAAACTCCCAAATGTGTTTTCTCACTACTGAGAGACCTACCCCTCTCATACAGTAACAATGAGGATTCCTTATTAAAATTAATAAGTTATAATTCCTGAACCAGATGTAGTAGATATGCCATGTTTGGCACCCATGAACTTGTAATAATAAACACTCTAATGGTAAAGTCTAGTTCATAATCACACGTCTGAAAAAGCCACTTCCAAAAAGTAGGCTTTTCCTGCCTTTAGCTCTCTGTAACTGACAGTTGGGACTTTGTGAATTCACCCCAGTCACACAATAGGGTGATTAGCAGAGCCTGAATGGACCATTGACTGACTTTATTGGGGGGCAAGCTAAGCACAGCCCCACTTGCAACTGAACAGGCTGAGCCCTACCACCACACCTGTATTGTCAGTGCAGCCAGCTAGGAGCCAGGTCAGGGAGGGCAGGACATTCCTGGAGCTTCATAGAACCCTTCTGGAAACTTCTCCCAACTTACTGGAGCAGGGCATCAGGGTATACAAAAGGGCACTATAATTCCTGCAGCTTGGTTAACTACTGGACCTGTGGAAGGACTCCCAGGGGACTGCTTGTTGCCGTGCCCTGCTGTGCACTCTGACAGACTGCTGCTGTACCAGGAAGAACTGATTTGCTGCCTGGGCACTGCTTGTGACTTTCAGAGACTGGCTCTGCTGCAGAGCCCTGCATCACTACCTACACCCAGGACTCCAAAAGTGACTCCTGTTTTGAGCCACAGGGACATAATAGGCTCCCACAATCCTGACCGTGCACCTGGACCCAGCCTGAGTGAGTCTTGCACCCCAAAAGGTCTCCTTCCACTCCTGGACCCTTGGTTGTTGCGCTAACTGTGCCCATGTGGCCATTTTCTAAAACTAATGACTTGCTATTTTGAACCTTAAACTTTAAAAATTTAGAACTCTGGTTCTACTGATTGGATTTTCATAGTTTTTGTGTCAAATAATTTATTAAAATGTTCTCTATTGTTCTAAATTGGTTTGGGATTTTTATTTTATTGTGTTTTCACTATGTTCCTGTCTGTGCACTGCATAAATACTTTAACACATTGCCTCTAAATTTAGCCTGACTGTTTTTTGTGCCTACCGACCCAGGGTTAATCAGAGGTTTATTTAGGGACTTTTTGTGATTCACCCTGCAAGGGATTGTGACTGTTGCTTGACCAGGGTTCACATCCCAGTCATCCAACAACCCAATTTCTCACATTGGTGACATTGGACACTGGCAAAAAGGCACGTTTGGCTTCGGCAGGAAAATGAAAACTTTCTAAAAGAGTCATTTTCAAAACAGTAAAATAAAATTTGACTTTGCGATTAAGCTGGATTTTGAATTGCTGGTAATATAAGTCCTTGAACCAAAAGTAAGCATTATAAGTTGTTATAATAGAACCCAATGTTTCCCTGTGAGAGAGCCAGTATTGCTACAGTGACAAATGACTTAGGAGGTTTTCTATTTCAAGGATGTAGCATTTTAAATCTACATGTCCTACTTTTTAAAAGCCATGTATCTTGCCCTATGGGCATTTATAGCCACAATAGGTGTAACTTATAAATAATAAAAATGAAGGTTTAGGCTTGGTAAAATATGTTTTTCCAGGTCAAAATGGTTGATTAAAACTGCACACCTGCCGTGCTACAGTGCAATAATAGCATTTCATTTACAGGACCTGGGTACGTTGCAATACTTGTGATTTACAAGTAAATTAAATGTGCTAATTATTTCTGGGCCAATTTAACAGGTATAAAAGGAAAAGCACAAGCACCTTACCACTGGTTAGCAGGAGTAAAGTGCACAGAGTCCTATGGCCAACAAAAATTGATTTGGCTTCAGAAGGCCACACTGTCTTGCAAAAAAGTTCATTTTCAGCAGTCCTACTCTATTATTTCTAGAGTCTGCTCTTTTAAATGTAAGACAAATGTGTCTCATTTCACGTTTGCTGTCTGTTTTATCTCTGTCGATAAAATGACTTGACAGAAATGCATGGCACAGGGCACAGATGACACAGATTATTTAAACAAACGACTTTTGTAGAGGTGTGGTGGACATTAAAGAGTAAGCCATTATGCATGTAGTGCAATTTAAACCATTTTCCTGAAAGTTTAAGCTTTTCTTGGTGTGTTTCTTCGTTTCTTTCTTTCCATTAATCGCAGCATGTTACATTTTGGTAAGTCGGAAAGTTTGATGGGAAAAGCTATGTTCATTTAGACAAAAAGAATGTGAAAGTTAGAGTCCAAACGGATGAGTGAGCGTCCCTTGATATCCATGGATCATGGCCCCTGAGCTATGAGGAATATTTCATTTTATCGACGTTTCGATTACATGACATCTTTACCTACCTGGCAGAGTTGATGTAATTACGAACAAATACGTATTAAAAGGCTCTGTTTCAGCACTGTCCCGCCATTGCTTTGTTTTCGTATCATTCACATGTGTGATCAGGATGCAGGGCAGCACAAATAAGCCTAGCAGTTTTTTATTGGATGTATAATTCCCATTTTGGATCTTCTCACAGGAAGCCCCTTCGATGATTCGACTACCAGTCATTATGAGTGACAACGTTACACTACTGTATATCTGGGTCCACATCCGAAATGGGTGAGCTTTTACAGTCAAAGGACTCTTCTGTATCCATCACCACAGCCCACCGGGAAGGTATTTGTGTGTGATGTAAGGTATGATGCTGGGGATTTCAGTGTGCTCCCGCACAGACAGCATCCGTCAAAAACCTATTTAAACGCACACCTCTGGTTCCATATGGATCAATAGGCTTAATCTCAAATGTTTACAAAAATCTTTTCTGAAGGTGCAAGAGGGTTTGCCTTACTGGGCACCTAATCAATGTGCGAAAGAAGGATGCGCAGGCGCGTTTCTTGGCAGTATGATGAGGGTGGTTGGGGTTGTTGAGCTTCAAATTTTCCAACAATCATACTGGGGCATCTTGTTAAAACACATTTTATGAGAAGCAGGACATGACGGGGCGATTAAGCGGCAGTAGAAGGAAAGAGAATTGCGGATTGTTAAAGGAGTACTTAAAAAGCAAACTTTTTCCAACTAATCAACATTTTTAAGGCTTTCAAAATACGGACAGGAGAGTGCCTGTATTTTCTTCACTGTTGGCACTAAAAATCCTAGGTGAAATCCGACCTACACTTCACATTACCGACTAAAAGCACTTGTACCCAACTAGAGAACACACTTTTAGGTGAGTGTAACATTCCAAACACCCCCTCTAGAGATACGCCCCTGATGCATACACTATTCCTTCAGTATAGATTAATGTACTTTGGCCAATATATACAAGCAAGCTGCGCCACCAGTACATCACTTTTTGTCTACTGCTGACCCATATCTACAAGACCTTGCAAAGCCACTCTGCGGGCCTTTTAACGGCCTTGTATATATAGAGCAAGGCAAACCTGGGAATGCTTCAAAGAGTGACACAACAGGGAGAAAAATGTCAATTCTCACATTTGTTTTCTCTTTCTGTGTACTGCATTCTTCTACATGGAAGGAGGAATACGCCTCCATTGATTTTGTACAGCAAGGTGTCCATTCCTGCACAAAAATAATCATACCCACAATGCAGGCAGCCTTGCACCATTTTTGTAAACAACTCTTTTTAAAAATATTTTTATTTTGTTTATATGTGAATAACAAGAAAGGGCACCAACTTGCACTCACAATGATGATACAACCACAGAGGGAAATCAGCATCATGTCCTCAGCATAATCATACATCATATAACATTAGATTCACAGTAAAGCCTGCAGAAATACAGAAGGACACCACAGCATGAACATCAGGCTTATACCTGTGCAGGCACGGTCTCTCTATCAACAAGGTCTAAAACTTAGGGCCTGATTATTAGTTTGGTGGTAACATCATGCCATGGAAATGGCATAGTTCTTCCTGACCGCCAAGTTGGTGGTCCGCCCACCCAATTATGAGTTAAGCGGGCACATATACAAAACACACCAATGAACCGCCATCACCACCTGTCCAATCACAATTCACCCTGCCGCCGAAGTGACTGTGGTGGCCAAACCTCCACACCTGAGCTTGCAGAAAACAAAGGCTAAAAGGCAGAAACTCAACTCCACTCACCTGCACACATCCTCAGCCGTAATGGAGCCCATCATACACATCCTGCCATTGATGGTGCTGCTTGATGACCGCCAAAACCCACATCAACATGGACGTAACCAATGATAACTCCTCATCTCACCCGTTTCCATTTACTTTCCAGCTAACAGATGCACAACAGGAGCACTAGAAGGTTCAGGAGGGCCCTGGGACATAGCTATTTTAAGGTCCCTGTCTGGAACAGCTAACAATGTTTGCTCCCAAGTCACCCCTCTGAGGCCCTCTTTGGACAGCTCAGAGACACTGCACAAGTACACTCCTTCAAAATTTAAATCTGTGCTCCAAACATTGACAGGGATAGTGTTATGTGCTCAGCAACACAATGTCAGGTCCATACTAACATCACAGCATTCCCTCCAACTTCTCACAGGCTAGGTCCAGTATTGATAGACAAGAAACTTAAGTAGGGATGTTGCATGAAACTGAAACACACCTTTAAGGCTACATCACTGCAATAGCCTCTCACACATTAGGCACATCCCATTTTTAAAATTATATCCTAAGCAATGCACCTAAGTAGTAATGCAAGCCCACCATGGAAACACCCTGTGCAGAACAAGGTCTTCTCAATCAGGTGTCCCCTGAAAGCCTTGGTCCCTGGGCCATAGTCCACTTTTCCCATGCCCCAAAATGTCTCTGTGCATAGGTCCCCTGCCGTAAAGTATAGCATGAACAAGCAATAACATCACCAAGTACTATGAATGTGTCTCCAATGGGGAAGTGCTTGATAGTTGAATAAGCAATTCTGTAACTACATTCCTCACACACAACTAAAGTAGGTGCAAGCTACACAGAAAACAATGGACACATGGCACAAAAAAAGACAAAAAGCCATGTCAACCAACCACCCTCCAGGTGTGGATAAATAAATTACTAACCTGCAAACAGTCAACACATATCCAACATACATCATAGGAGAAGTGCAAGACAAATGAGGTTGACGATGCAGAAGACTAGCTGAACCCTTTACCATTTGAAATGTCTGACACCATTTGGAGACATTCCACGTCTACATCCATGCAACAGTGCCCTCTAACCTATTTAAGCCCTGTACTGGTCACACAACTATAATATGCAAACCTGGGCACATTGATGAACATGAAGAGTGAAAATAACACACCTGCAGTCCCACATCCCAATTTTACAAAACACAGAGATTAGGTGGGGCAAGTGCTCAGTCCAAAGATGGATACCTGCCCAGAAATGCCTAGCACCAACACATACAATTACAGTATGTGCATGTCCTTAACAAAGCACACCATGAATGTATGTGGAGTATAACCTGCCACACTTTGTCGGCACAATGACATTAGGTCACAGTCAAACTGATGTAACATTAGTACGTTCCTAAAAGTTGCTATGGAAAAGTAAAACAAGGACTAAAGTGTTCCAGCAAAAAACTGAATTTAATTTTTGAAGAAGAAAAAAAGTGCTTGTAAGGCAAAGGCCAATGGCCAGTCCTAACACAACTGCAGTGTGCACAGTGCTGTGCCTCCAAACGTGCCTCATCAGACACTGCCATGGTAACCTCCTTACAAAGGGGCATCTATTGGGCAGGGCAGGCACCTCAAAGATCTCATTTTGGAGGGAGTCACTTGGCTTTGGGAGGAGTGGACTTGGTATGGGAAGTGGTAGGCAGGGAAGAGGAAGGGGTGGATCTACATTTAGAAGTGAGGTCTGTGAAGTGGAAGGGGTGAACAAATGCCTTGAAGGGGCAGATGGGTAGATACTTGGGGTGGGTTGGGAGGTGGATTAGGTGGTCTTGGGTGTGGGAGGGGAATGAAACCTTTTGGGAGTAGGGATTTGAGGTTTGGGAGAGTTCAGGGCCTGGGGAAGAAATGGTTCTCAATAGATAACTTAGGCATGGGTTTGGGAAGGGGTGGGCTCTTGGAGGGATAGAGAGTGACTGATTCTGATGTGCTTGGCTGTGGTGTAGGCACAGGTGCATGTGTGTCTGGTGAATATGCTGCAAGTATAGGTGTATATCCTAAACATGGCATGTGTTGGGTGCTTGCTTGTATGCGTCTGTGTTTCTTTGGTGTGCATGAAGTAAATGATGTATCAGTGGTGGTTGCTGCTGTGGAAGTGGTGCATGAGTTTGTTGTGGATGTTAATGTGATGGTGACTGCAGGTGCAGATGGGTGGGTGGATGTGATGGGGTACATGTGGGCGTGGTGTTGCCTATACTGGTTGTGAATGTGGTAATAGGGGTATGTTGTGTGCATATGTGTGTAGTGTCATAGATGCTGTGTGCGGGTGTGATGGGGGAGTGGTGTGAGTAAGTGGATGTGGTTGTGGTGCAAGCAATGGAATCTGTGGTGGTGGTGGTGTGTGTAGTGTCTGCGTGATTGAATGCATGCCTGTTTTTTCTGTTTTTTAGCCTCTGTGTAGATGTGCTGCTTGGGTCTGTATGGGTGTGTGAGTGTAAATGTGTTCATTTTGCTTTGGACAGGTGGGGGAATAAGATATTGGAAGGGGCAAGGAGAGGGGTAAGAGAGGGACAATAGGTTGGGGGATGAGAGGCTACACAGAGGGAGGAGGCAAGGGCCTAAAAGATTTCTGTAGGCCAGACATTGCACTATGAATTCCTTCCAGGTAGGGCACCATGTGCTGCAGCTGCAGCTGGCTGTCTTGCCCCTGGATGGCATTCAGAATGGCAGTCTAACCCATAGATATAGTCTTCAGGAGTTCAATGGCCTCTTCTCTCTATGCATCAGAGGGCACAGCGGCAGGGGGTGAGGTGCCTAGAGGAAAGGAGATACCTCCCCTCCTAGGGGAGCCAAGCCAACTGGATGGGGAGCAACAGGAAGGGTGCTGATGGAACTAGGGGTGGCAGACATGGATGAAGATGGTAGAGGTCCTGTGGGGTCTGCCACCACTCAGGGGTGTCCACTGGAGGAGGACTCAGAAGATGATGAGCTCGAACTAGCATCCTCGTGGCACTCCCCGCACCCTCTCAGCCACTGGGTCCCTTGGTGTCCTTAGACTCATAGCCAGAACCACTGTGGCCAATGCTTTCCCAGCAACATTGTCACTCTCATTCGCTTGCCCTGGATGAATCTGAAATGATACATTAAAAATGGTTGATTGCAGCTACAGTAACACACCAGACTATCAGATTCAACCACAAAAGATTACAAAAGGGTAGAGACTACTTCAGCTGCATGGCTCACTACGCATGCTGGAGTAGCAGAAAATAGTTGATCCCAGTGATGTCATAACCCCCGAAAAACCTATACCACAGATTCACTTATGAACACTCCCCCCTCATGTATACAGTCAGACAGTTGTTCCACTTTGTTTACTTTGGGCCTTGAAGCATAGTATCCTGAACTGAAGGCACAAGATATTATAGCTAAGAATAGGACATCTCTATAGTGTCCACACAAAACACAGATTTTCTGTAATGCTGATTTCCCTGAAATAACATCATGATGTGATGATGAGCAAGTCGCTCAGCAAGGTAGCTGCAATACGCATAGTGGCAGTAATCATGTCACATGCAAAGGCTCATTTCACACTGATTACATTTTTCTGGTGATACTTCATCATATATCCAATTTCAAGATAGTACAATAAAGGCTGTACTGAAATAGCTCGACTACCTATCAGATGAAGCATAGAAAAGTAGGCTGGAGAGAATCATGGCCTATATAATGGGAGATATCTACTACAAATGCACACATCATAATGGTGCATATGGCAGAATATCCAGTCAAGCTTGCTACTGGTGACAACATAATTCTCAGATTGCATTCCTAGAAGCCCATATACCTGTGATATTTGTTGAATGCCAGAGAATATCAATGATATAAAGAGGTAGAAAGACTTTAGTCTTGATGGGATGGCACAACATTGCACCATTTGGTATATGGAAAACCAATGGCCCTGTAAAACTGAATTCAGGCACTCACAAATGATTTCAACATTGTCACATATCACTCCCGGATGCATATCACCAGTCAGTGAATGTACCTTAAAACAGTATTGCAGATGTAACAACAACAGGGAAAGGTACACTGGGTAACATGTAGGCAATAATGCTGATGCCGCCAGTGAGGTTTTCAAATTCATGTCACTGTAAAATCAAAAATTACTAATGGGAAGTAAAGTTCAGTCACTGCAGCACTTTATGCTTTGTCACGGGTAATATGGTCCCCATCACATGATACACAGTAGTGAGGGAGCATCACTTTTGACACATTTAAGACAAGTAGCCTGTCTGGTACAAACTTCTTCCAGAACATCAAACAACATGAGGTGATCATGGCCTTAATCAGCCATGTGTCTGGTCTAAACAGACAATTGGCAGTGCACTGGACTCTGCTTGCCTCTTGGTCATTAACACATTAGCCATATAACATCATTATGTACCTACTACCAGACCTACACAATCCAGAATGCCTCATGTGCATTGGACATGTCACAACTACAATGTTTTTGGGCAAATGGCTACCTGAAAAAAAAATATGATTTGTAAGGTAACATGGACAACTCTGTCTAGGACTCACGCCTTTGCATCTGCTATTGGGCCTTTAACTGCCCATCAAGCTCAGGATAGGCTATCACCAGAATTGGGCCACTAAGGTGGTCAGCTGCTGGTCTACTTCCATCCCCGCTGGGAGGACTTCCCCAGCTAGAACTCAATGATATTCCTGGTCCAGCACTTCAGGTCCTCCCACCACTTTCTGCAATGGATGCTGTGCTGACGATAGATGCCCAGGGTCCGCACCTTAGTGGCCCAATTAGCCGGCTCCCATGTTGCAGCACACATCCTCGCTGGGCCGGCGGGCGGAAACTCTGTATCCGCCAGCCGGCCCAGCAGGGATGTCAGAATGGGCACGGCGGGAGTGCGGCCGCATTGGCGGCCGCACGGCGGTTACAACTTGGCGGGCAGCGGTTGCCACCCGCCAAGGTTGTAATGAGGCCCTATATCTGTTTCATTGTACAGACACATTTACAACCTGGTCCATTGACTTGATGCATGCGGTCCATAAACCATGGAAGCATGGTACAGACTACATCCTAAGATCTGGACATTCATGACAGCCCTTACATTATGACTAGTGAAAACTTTGTCTATGCTGATGTGTGGACATGTGGACAACCTAATGAAGCATCATACTACATCTGTTTGAGTATGAGTATTATGTATCAACATTCCATTGCTGTCTTTGGTGTGGATGGATGTTAATACATTCTTGATACATATATCAAACCACTTCTAACCCAAGAAAAATCTGCACTGTAAATGTTTAACATGTGCAATAGGCATGTTCAATGCAATCATTACTTCTGGAAAATGGAATCCACACCTGTAGGTTTAGGGGGTCTGTCATGATGAAATGTGACACATTACCAATGTGGGTCAGTTGAATGAGCTATCAGGTCAAAGGGGTTATGTCAGTCACCACTCCAAATGTATTCCCTGTAAAAACAATAATGCTATTAATGTATTTTCAGACTCTTTCAGTGCTCATTCAAGATTTCAGAGATCTACTTGGAAAATAGTCTTGGTATCAGTGGTAATGCCACACAACACCTGCCCTAGACTGGCCTATGGTGATGACTGGGCACAGCTCAATTTCTGGCCTTGCACAAAGAGCATACTACTCCCACCTGAACACCACATTTCAAAATATCGTTTTGCAACTTGAGGTAATTCCATATGTGTGCACAAGGCTGTATGGAGCTCTGAACGTGTCTGTGAGCTATTGGCATTCGTAGACAACATATTTTTTTGAGACATGATCTACACTGAGTGAAAGAAGGGAACTTACACCTACCTAACATAATTCTCAACAGTTTAGTCCCGGATACATTCCCATCTCATGCCACAAGAGCCAGACATGTATTTACAGATGTAGCATGCTCTGAATTCTAAATTAGTTACAGGTACCCTGAAAACTACTCAAGCATGTATGTCTACATACACCACAAATAGAATATAGGGCTTAACATACTTCACACATCCCACTGATGGTGCCCAATCCATGACATTATTATCCTATGTTGGTTACACAATATTTTACACAAGTAATCAGACTGTACAATTGGACTCAGAGGTACAATGTTACCTGTGGGGCGGAACAATATGGAGTGAGACATTGAAATATATGCATGTGAGAGAGTTACTTGTTCCACTGGTGAGCCATAGAGCTGGCCATGCAGGGAAAGGACCTTAGTTGCCAGCAGCTCCAGTTCCTCTGCTTAGAAGGCAGAGTCCCTCCCACCTACTTAGCCTGCCATAATTGCTCCCAGAGGTGACAAACAGCAGCTAAAATGGAGGAGGTTTTCATAGCAGCAGTGTCAGGATGCAATTGAGGTTATTTCTATACTGCGGCATACATGTACGTGAGGTACGTGGTTGTCAGCCTATACGGACAGAGCCATTGGCCCTCAACCCCCTCAGTCTCCAGCATTAGCATATGGCCGGTGGCGTCAGATGCACAATGTCCAATATGCGAGGTCAGGCAGCCATCATTTTAGTGGTTAAAAATACTGTAATGGAGATTGCTAACTGTGTCACTACCAGTACCAATGATGGGTCACATCTCTTAACATAGGAATGACCATTGACAAATATTTTTATTATACTTTTCATCTGCCTTCTGCGTTAGTGGGCTTTTAGGTTTGATCAGTGTTGTGCACTGTACATCGTAGCTCATGGTATTTTTGTTAAATACCAAATTTTGAAAAGATGTGTAAAGGTGCAAATAATACATCATTAGTGTATAATTTACACCCCATTGGCAAGCTACATGTCAAGGCAACACCGTGAATTTGAGATGGATAATGCACAATCTAGATGGAAATCTCTATTTTGAATTATGAAGCAGTTATGTGCTGTCACATGTGGCCAACGTTAATATACTGTTTACAGTTCTTACATAGGTACCCTGGGAGAGGGAGAAGACACCACCCTCCTGTGTACTGTTCATTTCAGACCGTCACACAATGGAAAAAAGGGACATCAACTGCAAGTTTCTATTGAATTGGCAAACCATACTGGACATATGCCATCAGTTTGAGCCTGATCTCCTGCACCAAAACACCAATCCCACGTGTGTAACAACAATAGTGAAAGGGATGACAGTATTGCATTTCCTGGCAAAAGGGTCATTCCAATACATAGTGGCAATATGTGGTGGTATGTCACAACCAATGTTCTGTTGTTTTCTAAGAGATGTGCTTTCAGAAATGATGAGACACCTGGCCAGCTACATCCAGTTCCCCAGGTATGGGGATTTAGTCAACTAAAGGCTGGATTATTTGGAGTTGCTAGGATACCACATATTGTGGGAGCCATTGATGACACACATATTGCCTACGTACCACAACATAACTAGTAACAAGTTCAGCACAACAGGAAGAACTTCCATTCTATCAACGTCCAAGTTGTCTGCTTGGCTGATCTGTACATTTCTAACATCTGTGCCCTATTCCCAGGATCTGCCCATGATTCTTTTGTCATGTGGAACAGCAACATACCGCAGCTGATGTCACAACTCGAACCAAAGAGAGCCTGGCTTTTTTGTAAGTATTATCTGAGCTAACCTTGTAGGGTTGATGGCAAGTGGTATAAACAGGGACTTTGTAACTTATTTTTCCATCTAGGACTGTCTTCCTTCTTGGACACTCAGCCTATCACAACCAGCCATGGCTCTTGGCCCCTCTAAGGACTCCTACAATGCCAGGGGAAGACCCTTCAATTAGGGCCATGAAAGGACAAGGCAGCCAGTGGAACTGGCTTTTGGACTCCTGAAGGCTAGATTCCACTGTTGGAACAAAACTGGAGGAGCCCGCCTCTACTCACCCAAGAAGGTATGTTAGATCACCGTGGCCTGCTGCATGCTCCACAACATAGCTCTGTGACAAAACATACCTTATATTGGAGCAGATGTAGCCCCTAAAGTGCCACCATGTGAGGATCCTGAAACACCAAATGTTGATGATAGTGATGAGGAGGAAAGAGCTGACTTTCTGCTAGATCTCATCAGCAACTTCTTCTTATGAGGGTAAGCACTTTGGCAATATGTGAGGACTTGTACTGTAACAACAACCCTTGCTGTGATGATGAGAGGAGTAAGTTAATGTAAAATATCATTTAAGGCAAGCTCTGGTTAATCCAGGTAGAAGATGTTTGTTGAACAAAGTTATGACACATGGTGATTATGTTTGTGTTGCTTTGTTGTGCTCTGATATTTTGTCATGGATTGTACACTCCAGTCGTTGATAATATGAATTGTTTCATATACAATTTGTCTACAATTAATAACTAATTAATAACTAATTTTCATTTCTTATCTGTTGGAAAATGGGTTATTGGTAAGGGCAGGTAAGTACCTACACTTTGCAATAGGCCACTAACCTCCACTTAGGTCCAGTTAGGTCTCAGTAAATTAAACCTAGCTCAACCCTTGGTAGCTTGGCAAAGAGTGACAAGGCCTAACTTAGGAGACAAAGCGTAAAGCATTCAAATATCATGAAACAGTAATTAAATAAAACACAGGAGACAGTTTAAAAATCCAAAATCAATTTATTAAAATGGATTATATGTTTATCTTTAAAATGACACCAAAACAAATAAAATCGGATGAAGGGGAACCGGAGACATGATTTTTAAAGAATTAATTCTTTCTAGCGCATAGAAGCAACAAGTGCTCAAATGGTTAAAAAAGGTCACACTGGAAAGGAACAAAGTCCAGAGTTCTGGCCACCCACAAGGTAACACTGTCACACTTACTTTCAGAAGTGTTTGATTCAGGAAAGTGGTCCACAGCCCCAGCCAAGGGTTCAGAGGCTCTGGTGTGCCTCTTGGGGTCTGGGACTACAACTCCCACAATGCACCTCTTCAAATTATGGAGTTGCACCAAACGTGTCCAACCTTCTGGATCTTCTTCCAGAGGTCCTTTTTGTGTCCTTGGGGTGTCCACAACTTGATCCAAGGTTCCAGAAGCTCTGAGTTGCTCCTTGGGAGTTGGGACTACAATGCCCAGAATTCACTGCGTTAGAATCCTCAAATGGCCACTGGATGCTGGTCAGGTGGGCTCTGCTTGCAGGACTTGATACAGGGGACTCTGGGCAGCTCCTTTGTACCTGTAGCAAGCAGGGAGTCCCTTCTTGAAACAGGAGAAGAAAGGTAAAGTCCTTTTAGTGGTGACGCCCAAGTGTGCAGCTGGTGCAGTCCTCCAGAGTGCAGTGTCCAGGTGCAGGTCAGGGGTCCAGCAGGGCAGTCCTTCTTCTCCTGTAGTTCTTCCTTGTTGGAATCTGATAGGGATCTGAGGTGTGGGTGCAGGTCTGCCAGTTTTATCCTTGCTCCTGGGTGAGAAAAAGGGGGGTCCAGGTTCTCCAATCAGGGGAAGGGTCCTTCCCCCTATGATGACCACTTCCTGGTAAGTGTGGCAAAAATCAATCCCAGGGAGCAACATTCCTCAAAAATCCATTATGGCTGAAACTGATTTTTGGAGGTTACATCTGGCTGAGCCCACCCACTGGTGTGGCTAAAAATCCTAAACACACCCCTCTCCTGCCCTCTCCTAATCTAATCAAGGGGGCACCTAATTGTCTGGGTTTGCAGGATGTGAGGGTGTTGATGGGTTTCTCCAAATGTCCTTTTCTGCCTTTGAAGACCAGTTTGGCAGGCCTCTCCCTTCCTGCTTCCTCTTCTGCTGATGGGGAGATCTCCTCCCCCAGCTTCATCTCTTTGTGTGGAGCCAGGCCACTTCACACCTCATCAAGGCAGCCTGGCCAGGCTGCCAGAGGCTGGCAAATCAGAGCACAGCAGCACAAACACTGCAGGGCTGAAGTTGGCAACTTTTCAGGTAAAGTTTAAAACTCTTTACCTGAACAAGTAATATTGAAGTTGTGTCAATTATTAGAACAATTAATTTGATACCAAACGCCTGGTATCAGTTACTTAAGGGGACTTTAAAAATTAAAATAAAGTCTCCCCATTCTAGCCTATGGAGGGCATTCACTACAATGAGGGAAAAATGAATTTGCCTGTTTTCCCTCACCAGGGCTTATAAAACTACTTTTATAAGGTCCCTGCTTATAGTTACATGGCACCCAGGGTCACATAGGGCACACCTTAGGGGTGACTTATATGTAAAAATAAGGTAGTTTAAGACTTTGGAAGTACTTTTAATTCCAAAGTCGAATTTGCATGTAACATTTAATTTAAAAGCAGCCAGCAAGGCAGGCCTGCCTTTAAAATGACACTGGGCACCTCAGCAGTGCACCCTATGCTGGGGTCCCTAAACCTACATGCCCTACCATATACTAGAGACTTATAGGTAGGTTGACTTAGCCAATTATAATTAGCCTAATCTGCATACTGATTTTACACAGAGCACAGGCCCTGGGACTGGTTAGCAGTACCCAGGGTACCATCAGAGTCAGGAAAACACCAGCAAAAAGTGGAAAATGGGGGTAAAAAGTTAGGGGGCCTCTGCAATCAGCTCTGTTCTCTCAAACAAGCCCCCCAGCCCACACACCCAGGAGACTCAGCCCAACTCTGGGAGAGTCTTCCTGGCTTGTCAGGTGAGGAAGACAGTGAAGAGAACAGGTGCCCATTGCAGGGCCTACTCTGCCTTACATCCTTCTGCCATGGTCACTCCCTCTGGGTAATGAATTCATCCCAACAGTGGAAGGACCCATCTCAAACTGAAATTTCCCTGTAGGGGGGTCTTCCTCCTCTCTCTCTGCCAACTTGGGTAGTGAGGTGCCCACCTCCCCTACACCTAACTTTGCTAGGGCAACACCTAGCTTATCCAAAGAGGTCACCCAACACTTGAGAAACCCCACCATGACCAAAAGGGTCAGTGGGCCTACTTTGATTTTGGCCCTTGGGTCTGCCTCCCAGGTCAAGTGCAGTGCTGCCAGGAAGGCTAGCACCCAGCTGAGGCTACTTACTGCTGTCAGTACCCAGAACCACATCCTAAGCTCTCCACTGACAGGTGGCTGAGCTGCTTTAGGGGGAACTGTGGGATCCTGGCACCCCTCTTGCTCTCTAGAGTGGGGGGCTACCACCTCCTGTGGCAGACACCCTCCTTCCACTCTCCCTTCTGTCAGTGCAGGGGCAACACCCTGCATCTGGACAGCTGCCTGACTACTCAGGACTTCCTTGGGGTCAGGTGAGGTCTCACCAGTGCCAACTCTGTCCCCCCCCCCCTACTGGGGAAGAAGGCCTTTGGCTCCCTGGAACTCTCTTTAAGAGTGGCCCACCCTTCCTTTTCTTTTTTCCTTTTTTGGGGTCCCCTGTCTCCTAACTGTAGGGACTGACTCCCCAGGACTTTGGGTTGGGAGGGCGCCCTGGGCGACCGCCCCATCTGGGACCAGACTCACCTCTGGGAGGTCATTGCCCAGTTTACAATCAAGGGGGAGGTCAGCACTGACTCCCATCCTAAACCAGCCAAGGATACCCTCCCTCTCTAGGGGCACTATGGCTACAGGTTTGGAGGTGACCTCCCCTGTGGCTATCCTGACTTTCCTGGTCTCTCCTGGGACGTACATGTCTGGGGTCACTAACCCATAACTCACTATAGTATGACTGGCACAGGTGTCTCTCAGGCCAGTGGTAGGGATCCCATTTGCCTGAATGGGGTGATAGGACTTCATCATGTGAGGAGTCCTCCTCCATGGCTACACTAGACAGCCCAGTGCTAACCACCTTCTTTGGACAGGCTGCATCTCCTCTGAAGTGACCTGTCTGCTGACAGTCAAATCAAGCCTTACTGTCCGAGAGCTTTTTTAACCCTGGGTCTCCCTGTCTCTGCTTGTCATGGTGGGAGTGGGATTTACTCTCCTCCTACTTAGGGTTCTGGGGTACAGAGGGAGTCTCTGGGGTGGGCATACCACCTCCCTCCTTAGGTTTTTGGGGACCTGACCCCCCCTTCTTGGAGCCTCCCCCCAGGGACTTGACAACCACCCTGGTTCTCAACCACTCATCAGCTGCCTCCCCCAGCTCTCTAGGGTTGGTCAGCTTAGAGTCTACTAGATGCTGGTGCTAACGCGTCCCTTTATGACTAATTTACTCTCCCTGGGACTCGTTTTAGGCCAATGAATCTTTTGACCCTGATTGAAGACACCTTAGGACGAGATATCTAATCAGCATGCCAATCAATATGTCAATAACGTCATCAATATTTACCATAATAAGACAATTCAAATTAGTCAAAGACATTAATAAAACTCAGAAACCACCATGACCTTGCAGTCATAAATAACCACACCAGTTTTGTACTATTATATGAAGTTTATTCCCTATTGATTACAATTCTACTAGTAAGTTTATTAGTCTCAAAACCAAGAAACACATTAGCATAGTCACAATATGGCAAATCTGATAAGATTTCATCAAGGCAAGAATCACGAATATTAGAATATAGCACGACGTCAACATAGGTCATCCTTGGCAGAGAATCATTATCACATTATTCAACAAAACATAGATTCAGTCATTTGTCTATTTGCGTCAGTTTAGTAAACCCCTCATCTATCCTCAAATTAGCATTGGCATGTTGGGCTTTATGCAAAACAATTTAGCAACACCAATTTAGAAAACATCTTACTAGGGTCTCTGTCAAAAGAAGCAGTAGGTACCTAGAAAGGAAAAGCAAACAGACACTTACAATTTCATTGTCATATAGTTACCCTCCGTATTGGGTCAGCATACAGGTTCGGTCTTCGTCCTCAGGACATCAGTTGATTCGCTATCAGCCAGGAATTCAGCAGTCAGGTAAAGGGCACTTCCCTCATAAGGAGGTAAAGTGTAAATGGACAATATAAGGGCAAGGATGATTTGAAGAACCAAACAGCAAAGTCTCTATGCCGAGTAACAAAGTGTCTGGGTCATAGCAAATCACAATAGCATCTCCCTAACTAACTTATCCCTTTTCTGTTGTATAGTCCCCTAAAATTTAATTGGTTGGTGTTGGCACCCCACTATCTCCCTCCAATAGGGTTTCAATGACTTCATTAAAATTGTCACCCCATAACAGTTCTCACGTAGTTTATTGGTCCTTATAATTGACGTCTTCAACGGGTAGAATGTCCGGTATGATTTTACACTCTCGTGGTCCTCTTTGCATCTTCAGTCAGTGGTTCCATTGTCTGTACCGGTTCAGGCAACCTTGTACCTGCAAGTAGTCTACACTGTTGCATTCAGCAAGAATGTTTAACTACGCAAGTCGAATTTCATGAGAACGGATCTACTACAGTTACATTCATCTTCTACCTTTTGGAAAAATACGAGTTCATGTCCTTCAGCAAGTCAGCACACTGCACGTTAGAAAAATACATTTAATATGAAACCGGGCAGCTAGGCCTCAACTCATGCTAACTAAGGCCTAATGATTTATTAGCAGAACTTTAACATATAACCTTTTATTATTAGTGCAAATCATACTCTAACATAACATTTCATCATTATTAATCAGTTCCATTAGTCATTGTATATATTGGCGGCCATTCCCCATGCGGCATTATTATACATTAGTTCATAAACATTACATGTTAATTTCTAAGTATATAAGCTGCGCTCTCTCTTTCCTCCTCTGATGACACTTGTCATCACACAAAACATTTCCTTTCACAACCTTTCATTTTTCTTAATATACGCATTTCAACCTCTTCCCCCCTGTGTGATTTTTCCCAAATTTCTTGGAACATTTTCTCCTTTTCCTTTTCTTCTTTTCTTTTATTGCGTTTTTCCAAATCTCTTTTAACTCTTTTACAAATTTTGCATGATAACCATAGTCAGAATAAACAAGTCAGGACAATCAATATACCCCCTAATATTTTTGCAAGAACCCCGTTCCAAATACTACTAAACTAATTCCCTACTTTAGTAATTCCTTTCCCAACCTTTTCCCAAATTCCAGGTTCCTTCAGCTCCTTCAAATCTACACTATCTCTTGTTAGGTTAGTAAGCATACCTCTAATCTTTTTACTATTATCAGGAATGAATGCACAACAATGGCGCTCATTAAACATTTTACAGACTCCTCCACTCTTCGCTAAAAGAATGTCTAAAGCAAGACGGTTTTGAAGAGTTATAGCTCTTTCCGCAGCAAGTTCAGTATACATCAGGAGTATAGCCCCTGTGAAGTTTGTCAGCATGTTACCTACAATAGTAGACAACTTTCGAATCTTTATGGAGTTTAAGATAACCCCTACTGAAGGAATTATGGCTCCAAATATGTCACCAACGACAGCAGCCGCTGTCTCTCTCTTTTGTCTAGTATGTTGTAATTCAGACATTTTAGGAATTTGCTTTAAGTCATCAATCTGGTAGATTTTGGGAAAAACTATTCCCAAATAACATGTCCCATACCATCCCTTTGGAAGACGGTAATAAGCATTAAGTCCACATATATAATAGATCCCAGGGATCGCTGGATCCTGTCCATTTAACATGAACGTCCATTTACTCTGAAACAAAAACACATGCCTGCACTCACTCATTCCCACAAATAAAGTGTCATGCTCAGATTTCGGCCTATATATACAACCCACAAATAAAGTGTCATGCTCAGATTTCGGCCAATATATACAAAGCCTTCCTACGTGTAATGCATCTATAGCTAACTTGCCCTGTGTCTTTATTGCAGTGTAAGCATAATCATTTGCAAGTGTGCGTTTTTCTAATCCCTTTTCTTGCCTTTCCCTTAATGCTTTCCGTCTATCATCAGTGTGATCTAAGAAGCTCTTTTCTACAGGTGTTAGTAGGCAGGTTAGATTATTGCAGTGCGCATAAACTGTCCCAAATATCAGTGTCGGCTCAAAGAAACCCCTAACTAATTTTATGCTGTGTTCTTTAGCTAATTTATTTAGAAACTCAATCACAGGCACGAAGGAAAACACTACATCTAAGTAGAATTGAAGTATTGAACATGTTCTTGACCATAGAATCTTGTTAACAGCAAACTATAGCTTATCCCGTAGGCAAGTGGCAGACTATGATAAGTAACCCCTTCTTGTACTGATGAAGGAATCTTTGTGCACACATAGCAATTATTCGCATCCATTGTGTCAACATACTCATTCAGCAAGCAATAGAAGACATTAGTAGATAGTTCCCCTTTTGAATGAGTTCCCTCATGCAAGTATCTTGCATCCTGCTCAAACTTCTCCCATGGTGTTAGTGTAGCAGTCCCAGGATTTGAAGCATTGTTAGTCACTTTCTTATCCACCAACGGCATTCCCACAATCACAGCTACTATCACTACTGCACACATAACTCCCACATCAACAACTAGACATGCTTATGTCCTACCCCTATGACTATTATCTCTGGTGTAACTCATGATCTGTAAAGAATCAGATAGCAGAATAATACAAAGCAAACAATCAACTTGAGGATGATATAAAAGCTCTTTTTTTTTCTTTTTTTCTCTGCAAAGTCTCTCTCTTTTTCTGCGAGTATTTACAGCGTTTCACTCACTCCAGGACCCCTTTGTCAAATCAGGTTAGCAGCTTGTCATAATCGGTTTTTCAGAGTAAATTGAGGTTAACAGTGTCACATCCGGTAATTTATCAGTCTCTTTTCTCAGCTTTTCAGCTTTCAATTTCAATTTCAATTTAACATAGTCTCTTTCTAAAGTTTAATTCAGGTGCTGTAGTATTGACCTGGAACCTCTCGATCAAAACAGAACACCAAGAATTCTTGTTGCCATTCAGCTGATGTGGCATACGCCCATTCAGGACCCGTGTATCTTCTGTTTGCAACTCTCTTTCTTTTCAGTTTGCGATCACTTTGCAACTCTCCTTCACTAAGATCTTCTTTCCTGGTTGTGTCAACTTCTTCCTCTATTGTTTCATTAGGGATCACTTTCTCCTGCAGCTTGTGGCTCCGGCCAATAATCTCCTTTAAGTGTTTTCTTTCTGCTTGGCCTTTCAGGACATTGAACAGCGCCCTCCTCTTGTGCTATGGTGTTTTCTCTTGATGGCTCTGAAAGTGGCTCAGGAGGAGTCAGAACACCTCGACTTCCTTCTGCCTCACTCCCTTCACCTTCAGTGTCAGTTATTGGCTCAATTTCAAACCTGTATCTGTCTGCTTCTGAGAGAACCTCTCTTTGTGTCGGTTCCCCTGATGCCGCAGCAGAGATAGGCTCACTGTCACTCCTCTGGATCTCGTTTACGATTTGAGTGATTAAGCCGTCCTCAGCGGGCTCTCCTTCAGTCTCAGTTCCCCTTTGAATACTCTCCAGCCCTGAGACTTCCTTCTCTGCAGCTGTTGTTTTGGACACTTGAAGTTCATCGTCAGTTGGACACGTCACCTTCTTTGTGGGACTGGCATGTATCCAATTTGGAAGGCCTGCACATTTCACAGCAGTAGTAGTTGTCAGTATTACTTGATACGGCCCCTTCCAAAGTGGCTCCAAACACGACTTCCTCACGTGTTTCTTGACAACCACCCAGTCACCGGCTTTCAGGGTGTGACCTGGATCACTTATCGGTGGCAATGTGGGAGCCTCCACCTGGTGAGAAAAAGAGCGGACCACGTCAGCCAGACCCTTGAAGTAGTCCAACACCATATCATCCGTGATATTCACAAGAGCGTTTGCAGGCACTGCGGGCAATCGCATAGCTCGGCCCATGAGAAATTCATGAGGAGACAGTCCTGTTTTCTTGTCAGGTGTGTTTCTCATTGACATCAACACTAAGGGCAATGCATCTGGCCACTTCAAATTGGTAGCTGCCCACATTTTTGTCATTCTCGACTTCAAGGTACCATTCATCTGCTCCACTAGCCCTGATGCTTCAGGGTGATAGCTACAATGCAACTTCTGCTCAATGTTTAATGCCGCACACAAGAGCTTAATCACCTCATTGTGGAAGTGTTTGCCCCTATCTGACTCTAAAGAGATCGGAAACCCGAAACGTGGTATTAACTCCCTAAGCAGTAGTTTTGCTACTGTGAGACTGTCCTTCCTACATGTAGGGTAAGCTTCAATCCAGTGGCTAAAAAAGCACACAATCACCAACACGTATCTCAACCCTCCACACACAGGCATCTCAATAAAATCCATCTGCATTCTGCTAAATGGACTCCCTGCTCTCCCAACATGGCTCATATTCACGAGAGTCCCTTTTCCTGCATTAATCTGCTGACAGATGATGCACCTGTGACAGATAACCTCTGCAGCTTGTCTGAATTTTGTATTGAACCAATCGATTTTGAACAACCTGATCATTGCGTCTCTCCCAACATATGCTTGACCATGGTAAAACCTCGCAAACTGTGACAAACGACTGTTTGGCAAAACCATTTTCCCCTCTTCTGAAACCCATAAGTCATCAGATCCCTGTACGCATTGCATTCTCTGCCAGGAACGTTTCTCCTCTTTGCTAGCACGTCCCTGCAGTGATTTTAGCTCATCTAATGTGTCAACCACCCTTAATGAAAAGTTTAAGCATGTTTCATTTTCAGTTTCACGTAACAATTCCCACTGATCTCGAAACAATATACAGTTCAATGCACAAAACCTTGCGACTTGATCTACATATCCATTTCCCATTGACACAAAGGTGGTCATTACAACCCTGGCGGACGGTGTTAAAGCGGCGGTAAGACCGCAAACAGGCCTGCGGAAAAAAAAAGGGAATTATGACCGTGGCGGAAACCGCCAACAAAGACAGCCACTTTAACACTCCGACCGCCACGGCGGTACAGACAAGCAGCGCAGCAGTCACCGCCAACAGACAGGCGGGAGACAAAGTACCGCCCACAGTATTACAACAGGCCAATCCGCCACCTTTTCTGGGGCGGATTCACTGTGGATGAAAACACAGCGGAAACAGCCATTTCAATGGGAAAACACTGCCCTTAACACACTCCACGAGGAAGGAGGGCACCATGGAGCCGGAACTCCAAATACTCCCTGCGATAGTCTTCCAGCTCCTCTACGATCATCAGCAATGCCGGCGCCGAAGACAACGGTGAGCACTGCACCTACGACACAGGGGAGGGGGGAAGCAAAAGTCAGGGACACACACACACAACACCCCCACCCCGAGCTTCGCACACTACAACACACACACCAATGCATTTCCAAACATCACAGTAACAACCCCCAACCCCCTTCGGAAGAATGCTAAGACAAAAGGAAATGAGTTCAACCATTGTAATGTATCAAAATACAGTAAGCTAATATATACAGATATATAAACACATTAAAAAAATTATACATCACGATTAGTAGTGCAGGTATGCACCATTCAATGTCTGTGGACCACTGGGTCCAAAATGCATGGGTGCGGCCCACATCAGATACCTGACCAGAAACGGAGAGAACACTGCTGGGGCATCAGATAGAAATACAACAGGCACCTCAGGGGGAAGGGAAGCGGGGGCACCTCAGCTGGATGACAGCAGCACGGCAGATCCACGACGGAGCTCCATGCCCATTGATGTATCCTGGGGAGTGCAAAGCTACAGTCTCACAAGTCTTTTCTGTGGGTGGTTTACCCACTGTACCATCCTGGGGAGTGCAAAGCCACAGTCTCACAAGTCTTTTCAGTGGGTGGTTTGCCCACTGTACCATCCTGGGGAGTGCAAAGCCACAGTCTCACAAGTCTTTTCAGTGGGTGGTTTGCCCACTGTACCATCCTGGGGAGTGCAAAGCCACAGTCTCACAAGTCTATTCAGTGGGTGGTTTGCCCACTGTACCATCCTGAGGAGTGCAAAGCCACAGTCTCACAAGTGGATAACAGTCTCCACTGGTTCTGGAGAGGGACTGGTGCCCAGAGTGCTTCATCCTGTTAAGGACTGAGGTAGTGGATGCTGTTCTCCACTGGTTCTGGAGGGGGACTGGTGCCCAGAGTGCTTCATCCTGTTAAGGACTGAGGTAGTGGATGCTGTTCTCCACTGGTTATGGAGGGGTCTGGTGCCTAGAGTGCTTCATCCTGTTAAGGACTGAGGTAGTGGATGCTGTTCAACACTGGTTCTGGAGGGGGACTGGTGCCCAGAGTGCATCACTCTCCCCGTGACGGTCCCAGTTCCGTCACTGCCCCTGCTGCACATGGGCTACTGGTGCTTGATTTTGGGGTGCTTGCCCTGTTCAGCAGTGCTTGACTTTGCAGTTTCTGACCTGTTCAGCGGTGCTTGCCATGGTGGTCTTTGCCCTGCTCGGCGGTGCTTGCCCTGGCGGTCTTTGCCAACTGCACCGTCGAAGTGAGTGGCACGCATCCCTACCCTTGCCATGTGGCACATGCATTCACAGTCCTTCATGGTCGCATAACTCTGCCCCCTTCCTTCTTACATCCAGCCCTCTCCACCCAGGCATAGCCCATTCAACTTGCACCCTATGTACTCACCTGTTGGTCTGAAGGACCGTAGAGTAGCGTGTACTGGGGGAGGACCCCGTCCACGAGCTTCTCCAACTCCTGTGCAGTGAAGGCAGGGGCCCTTTTCCCAGACGCACGTGTCATTGTCTCACCCAGACCGAGGTCACAGCAGCACTTGAAGTATAGGTCCTCTCCTGTCGAAGATCAGGTATCGAGTGATTGAAAAGATAGAAAATGGCAGTCACGTCTGCAGCGGTGACGTCCGCGGCGGTGCGTATCATCACTGCCGGCGCACTTCGTCATTGGCTCCTGGGACCCATAGGGTCCAATGTTAACCAATGCAGCATTGCGCAGCGGTCTTCGACCGCCTACTGCGACGGTGTACAACGACAGCGCAGTTAACTCACATCCCATTGTCCCACTTTAGAGGTCAGGCAGCCGCCATTTCAGGGGCCCACATGGCTTCATTTTCAACTGCGTCACACATACCTAGGCCTGGACTCAACACACATACAGACAACTTTTTGGATTTTATTTTGTGTTCTGTGTAGCTGTGGGTACATACCTCTGAGTTGCTTGACTCTGTGGTCGCTGTTGTCCATCCTAGGAACCGTCCGCTGGGACATGTGAGGAGATGGCGGAATCCTCCGGTGTACCGACCGCTGGTGGACCTGTTGACAATGGAGGAGCGACATTTAATCATCACCTACAGGTTTGACCGTGCCACAATCCAGGAACTGTGTACCCAGTTGGAGCCAGACCTTATGTCAGCAATCCGCCATCCCACAGGAATCCCCCCTCAAGTGTAGGTGCTATCAGTACTCAATTTCCTAGCAAGTGGGTCATTTCAAACAACAGTGGCCATGGCATCAGGGATGTCCCAGCCTATGTTTTCCAACGTGTTGTCCAGAGTGTTGTCTGCCCTGCTGAAACACATGAGGAGCTACATCGTTTTCCCTCAGGTGGAGGATTTGGCTAGTGTTAAAGGTGACTTCTATGCCCTTGGACATATCCCTAACATCATAGGTGCCATTGATGGGACCCATGGAGCTCTGGTCCCCCCCCCCACAGGAGTGAACAGGTGTACAGGAACCGGAAGAGTTATCATTCCATGAATGTACAGATGGTATGTTTGGCAGACCAGTACATCTCGCAGGTAAATGCTATGTTCCCTGGCTCAGTGCATGACGCCTACATCCTGCGGAATAGCAGCATCCCTTATGTGATGGGTCAACTCCAGAGGAGCCAGGTTTGGCTATTAGGGGACTCTGGTTACCCCAACCTGTCATGGCTATTGACCCCAGTGAGGAATCCCAGGACCAGGGCAGAGGAACACTACAATGAGGCCCATGGGCGGACTAGGAGGGTGATCGAACGCACCTTCGGCCTCCTGAAGGCCAGGTTCAGGTGCCTCCATATGACAGGTGGTTCCCTATTCTACTCACCAAGGAAGGTGTGCCAGATCATCATCACCTGCTTCATGCTTCACAATCTTGCTTTGCGACTCCAGGTGCCTTTTCTGCAGGAGGATGGTCCAGATGACGGTGTTGTGGCAGCTGTGGAGCCTGTGGACAGTGATGAGGAGGAAGCAGAGGAAGAAGACATTGACAACAGGGACTCAGTCATACAGCAATATTTCCAATGACACACAGGTGAGAACACTTTCTTGACTACTACATTTACTTTCACACTTCTACCTTTATCCTGTCTGTCAATTTCAAGCAGTATTTGGTAACTGAGTTGTACATTTCCATTTCGGTTTCACAGGTGTGGTTACCAACGTGTGTCATCTGCTTGCATCCTTCATGGACTTGTGATGTGTGACATAGGTATGATGACATTACATTTTCGAACGGATTTTGTCATTGTCATAGCTAATACACATTTTCAAAATCACAGACTGACTCCAGATGTTTTTGTGCTTCAAGGGTGTTTATTGAAGTGCTAATTATTGGAGGGGGTGGCCGAATGGTGATGGGTGATGGTGGAGGAATGTCCATGGCAGAGTCCAGTCTATTAGTCTCACAGGTGCATTGCCCATATGGGCATAGGAAGTGGAGCTGAGGCAGTTCCAATATGGACAGGGTTACAAAGTGGGACAGTGGGATGACAATCAGGGTGGTCTCATTTCTTGGCGGGGTCTTGCCATTATGCTCTGTCCTGTTCCTGGATCTCAGGGACCACTTGCGGGGTGGTTCTCCGTCTGCTGGGGGTGGGGTGCTGGTGTGGTGGTCCTGTGGCGGGGCGTCCTGTCCACTAGCGCCGGCGGAGGTGGTGGGCAGTTCATCGTCCAGGCTGTTTCAGGGGCCCCTTGGAGTGCCATGGTGTCCCTCATGGTGTTCTGTATGTCCTTCAGCACCCCTATGATGGTGCCCAGGGCAGAGCTGATGGTTCTGAGTTCCTCCCTGAACCCCAAATACTTTTCCTCCTGCTGGCGCTGGGTCTCCTGAAACTTGGCCAGGACTGTAGCCATCGTCTCCTGGGAGTGGTGGTATGCTCCCATGATGGAGGAGAGGGCCTCGTGGAGAGTGGGTTCCCTTGGCCTGTCTGCCCCCTGTCGCACAGCAGCCCTCCCAGTTCCCCTGTGTTCCTGTGCCTCCGTCCCCTGGACCGTGTGCCCACTACCACTGTCCCCAGGTCCCTGTTGTTGTTGGGGTGGTGAGTTATCTAGGGTTCCCTGTAGTGGTGGACACACAGCTGATTGACGTGTCCTGGGGATGGAGGTATGGGCCCGCTGGGTGGGTACTGTACTGGTGTTTCCAGAGGGTGGAAGGTCAGTGTTGGGCTGTGCCTGTGCGAGGGGAACCGACTGTCCCGAGGCCCACGATGGTCTGGGCTGCTCATCTGGATCCAGTTGGCCAGAGCTGCTGTCATCACTGTGGGCCTCTTCTATGGGTGGGGTAGAGATGTCTGGACTCTCCTGTCTGTTGATGTTAGGTAGTGGTCCTGCAGGGGTGTAAAAGCATGATTATTGCATCTGTGTGTGTCATGGTGTGCAATGGTTGGGTGACCGTGTACCCCAGTGCTAGCATTCCTGTGTGGGGGCTTGTGTGATGCTGGTTAGGGGGCGTTATTGGTATGTGCAGTGGCCATGCTTTAGTGATGGGTGTCCATGCTTTGGTGTGTCATGCAGGGCTTGGTGTTGGGATGGGTGGTTTGTGTTATTAGTACATTAGTGAGGAGTTGGAGTGATAGGGGAGGGGGTGAGGGTGGGGGTGTGTTATAGCATGCAGGTAGGGTGGGGGATATGATAGTTAAGATTTGACTTACCAGTGTCCATTCCTCCACCACTCCTCCGAGGCCCTCTGGATGCATAATGGTCAAGATCTGCTCCTCCCATGTTGTTAGTTGTGGGGGAGGAGGTGTGGGTCGCTTTCCGGAGACTCCTAAAGACTTGGCTGTTCGAGCAGCGATAACCCCCCCTTTCCCCCCTAGCGCCTTGAGACCCGCACGGGTGAGTAGCGCGCTTTATAAATGTTAATGATTTGATTTGATTTGATTTGATTTGATTTGATTTGGGTCCGCCGCCAGTCCGCTGAACCGCGGTGTTGTGCCTGGAGACCACGGAACGCACCTTCCCCCGTAGGTCGTTCTACCTCTTCCTGATGTCCTCCCGATTTCTTGGGTGCTGTCCCACTGCGTTGACCCTTTCAACTATTCTTCGCCATAGCTCCATCTTCCTTGCAATGGAGGTGTGCTGCACCTGGGATCCAAATAGCTGTGGCTCTACCCGTACTATTTCCTCCACCATGACCCTGAGCTCCTCCTCCGAAAACTTGGGGTGTCTTTGCCGTGCCATGGGGTGGTGTAGGTGATGTGTGGGGTGGTGTATGTGGTGATGAGTGTGGTGATGCGTAGTGGTGTGTGGTGTTTTGTGCGTGGATGTTGTGTGGGTGATGGTGTTGTGTGCCTCTGTGTGGTGGTATTGTCTATGCTGTGCTCTCTCTCTCACCTTCGTCTATAATTTTTGGTCCTAGGGGTTTGTGGGTGATGTGGGTGTGTGTTTTATATTGTAATGGGTGTGTGGGCGTGGTGTTTGTATGTGTATCAGGTGTGTGTATTTGGAATTGTCCAATGTGGCGGTGTTTTGGAGATGTGTGTGTATTTTGAGCGCGGCGGTGTGTACCGCCAATGGAATACCACGGTTGAAAGACCGCCACGTGGATTCGTGGGTCGTAATAGCATGGGCGTGTTTCTGTTGGCGTGACGGAGGAGGTTTTGTTTTTGCCAGTTTATCACTGCCCTTTGGTGTGGCGGACTTGTGTGGGTGTCTGAATTTCGGCGGATTCCGATATGTGGGTCATAATAGCTGTGGTGGAATTCCACGGCCACAGCGGTGTATCGGCGGTCTTCTGCACAGCGGTAAGCGGCTTTTACCGCCAATGTTGTAATGACCCCCAAAGACTTGTGACTTAACATGAACATTGCATTTCACCACGGCAATTTCAAGAGGTAACTGAATTGCGTGCAACAAATCCTTAATCTTTTCACCATTTTTCACTGGAGAACCAGAAGAGGTCATGAAACCCCTCTGTGACTATAACTGGCCAAAATCATGTCAATCCCGAGTCCATATCTGCTGTCAGTATAGATAGTGACTTTCAGGTTTTCAGCTGCGTGGCGTGCCCTAGTAAGAGCAATTAATTCAGCCACTTGAGCAGAGTACACTCTTTTGAGCCAGGAAGCTTCTAAGATCCCAGTGATTGTACACACGGCATACCCAGCTCTCAGTACTCCTACTGCATTTCTCAAGCATGAACCATCAACAAAGATAATGTAATCATTTTCTTCAAGTTTGGTATCTTTAATATCAGGCCTTGGTTTGGTGCACAGATCTGTTACCTCAAGACAATCATGTTCTACCTCCTCGGCATCATAAATGTCTGCATTATCAATAGGAAGTAAAGTAGTCGGGTTCAAAACAGTACATCTTTTAAGGGATACATTAGGTGACCCCAATATAATTGTTTAGTATTTTGTTAACCTCACATTTGTCATGTGCTGCGTCTTGGCTCGGGTTAACAAGATTTCAACTGAATGGGGGACCATTACTGTTAAAGGATGTCCCATCACTATTCCTTCACACTGGGTGAGGCTTAGACCAACTGCTGCAACTGCACGCAAACATCCCGGTAAGGCTGATGCGACTGGGTCCAAAGTAGATGAAAAATATGCTACTGGGTGGTTTGTACCTCCATGGGCCTGTGTCAGGACAGACAAAGAACAAAGAACAAAGAACAAGCATAACATTCATGACAAAACAGTACAAAAGGCTTTGTGTGATCAGGCATACCTAAAGCTGGTGCCCTGCACATATTTTCCCTCATTTCCATGAATGCCTTCATCTCTTTCTCGGACATGGTTATGGCACCCGGGCCATACTGAACTTCTTTGACATTCAGTCTTACCAAGGGTTTAGAGATAATCGAGAAGTTGGGGATCCACTGACAACAGTAGCCCACCATTCCCAAAAACATTCTAACGTCTGTTGTTGGGGGATTCATCTGCAGTATGACTGTCACTCTCTCTTTGGATATTTTTCTCGACCCTTTTTCATTCAGGTGACCTAAGTGTTTTGCCTCTTTCTGACAGTATTGCAGCTTCTTTGGGGACACTTTGTGGGTCATTCCGACCCCGACGGGTGGCGGGCGCCGCCTGCCGGGCGGAGACCGCCAGAAGACCGCACCGCGGTCAAATGACCGCGGCGGTCATTCTGACTTTCCTGCTGGGTGGGCGGGCGACCGCCAAAAGGCCGCCCGCCCGCCCAGCGGGAAAGCCACAGCAACGATGAAGCCGGCTCCGAATGGAGCCGGCGGAGTTGCTGGTGTGCGACGGGTTCAGTGGCACCCGTCGCTATTTTCAGTGTCTGCTAGGCAGACACTGAAAATCATTATGGGGCCCTGTTAGGGGGGCCCTGCACTGCCGATGCCTGTAGCATGGGCAGTGCAGGGGCCCCCAGGGGCCCCACGACACCCGTTCCCGCCATCCTGTTCCTGGCGGTTTTTACCGCCAGGACCAGGATGGCGGGAAGGGGGTCGGAATCCCCATGGCGGTGCTGCGAGCAGCACCGCCATGGAGGATTCTTTGGGGCAGGGGTAAACCGTCGGGAATCCGCTGGTTGCCCTTTTCTGACCGCGGCTTTACCGCCACGGTCAGAATTGCCCATGAAGCACCGCCAGCCTGTTGGCGGTGCCTCCGCGGCACTCTGCCCTAGCGGTTTTCAACTGCCAGGGTCAGAATGACCGTCTTTATGTCCATTCTTTCCCAAATGGTTTAGTAAGGCAATTGTGTCATACCTGCAGTCATCTTTTGTTTTGGACGCAATCAACAAATCATCAATATACTGCACTAGGGTCAAACTGAAAGGCAGTTCCAATGATTCCAAATCCTTCTTCAATATCTTATTGAAGATGGAAGGTGACTCAGAAAACCCTTGAGGAATTCTGCACCAACCGTAAACCTTATCCAGGAATTTGAAACTGAAGAGAAATTGGCTATCCTCATGAAGAGGCACTGAAAAGAATGCTTGAGACAACTGTGAACCACTCTGCATCACACGGAACCTGAAACATGATCACAGCTGGGTTTGACACTATGGGGCAACACCTTACCACAATCTCATTTATTTTCCTCCGGTCTTGAACAATTCAAACTTTCCCACAAGGCTTTTTCAGACCCATTATTGGTGAATTACACGGGCTACTCAGCACTTCTTTCAGAACCCCTTGCTTCACAAAGTCCGCAATTATCTGCTCTACTTGAATGAGGATATCTTGTGCCATATGGTATTGCGGTACCTGGTGAAACACTGCATTTGGCTTCACCTCTACTTTAACTGGTTCTACTCTTTTTATTAATCCCACTTCCTTTCCTGTCAGGTCCCACACTTTCTCTGTCACTGTTCCATGCAACTCAGGTGGTAAGTCAGTCACTGTAAGCATTGGGAATAGGGTTATCAAAGGGTATTCCTCATTTGCGATCTCCGTCTCTAACTCTGGAAACTGACCATTGTCCCCTTCATCATCACTGTTTGTCTGCACCTCAATCCCTTCATTGGAAGAGGTAATCGAACACCTTGTTTTGCACAGTACGGGGGTAATTACGACCCTGGCGGAAGGCGGAGAACCGGCGGTAAGACCGCCAACAGGGTGGCGGTCTTACCTTGTGGAATTATGACCATGGCGGTTACCGCCATGGTCATCCGCCGGTTCTCCGTTCCGCCCGCCGGGCTGGAGACCTGGGTCTCCAGCCCGGCGGCCGTCACTATACCGCCAGCTGTATTTGGACCCGGCTTACCGTCGTGAATTTCCAGCGGTTTGAACCGCCATGAAATCCATGGCGGTAAGCACTATCAGTGCCAGGGAATTCCTTCCCTGGCACTGATAGGGGTCTCTCCCACCCCTCACCCCCACCCCGACTCCATCCCCTACACCCCCCACCACCCCTGCCATCCCCCAAAGGTGGCAGGGCCCCCCCTCCCCACCCCAACCCCCAACATCACATAACTCACACACACCCGACACGCATGCAGGCAACACCAACCCACACACGGACACACACCGACATACATGCCAACATCCACACACACAGTCAGACACGCACACCCACATTCAAACATACACGCACACATACATACAGACATACCCACAGACATACATGCACTCATTCCCAAACACGCATCACTTCCACAAGCATACACGCACTCACACACCCTCTCTGCATACTCAGACGCACACCCCCATGCACGCATACAACACACAACACCCCCCCACCCCCCTCCCCTAACGGATGATCGACTTACCTGGTCCGTCGATCCTCCGGGAGGGGACGCGAGCCATGGGGGCAGCCCCGCCGACACCACACCGCCAACAGAACACCCCATGGCGAATCACAGGACTTGATTCGCTGGGCGGTGTTCTGTTGGCGTGGCGGTGGAGGAGTAGCAATCTCCACTTCCCCGCCTCCCACCAGTATGTCTGTTGGCGGCTCTCCGTCCGTAAAGGGATGGAGAGATGCCAAAGGTCATAATAGGCCGAGCGGCAAACCGCCTGCACTGGCGATCTTCCGCACGGCGGTCCCTCGGCGGTCCTTAAAAAAGACCGCCGAGGTCAAAATGACCCCCAAAGTCTCTTCCCAATAAAGATACAGGACTCGAGTCAAAGACTACAAATTTGTGCAATCCCTGGAAGTTACCTATCTCAACTTGGACCGGATCTGTAATCGGATTTGTCAGGAACTGATTTGCTACTCCTACCACCCTAATGGTACACCCCGAAAGTGGTAATTTTGGAACCTCTGCACTTCTAACTGTAGGGCGTGTAGCACCTGTATCAACTAGGAACAAAACCTTATGACCCATCACCTCCCCCTCTGCATAGGGTCCCCTCTGGTCTACTTCTAGGGGCGCTGCAAGCCTACACTCCTCACTGTCTGAACAATCATCCGACCATTCATCATTTATTCCATCCTCACCACACAATGGGAACTGTTGTACTGTGTTATTTTGACTCATTGTTTGACCTGTGACCTGTTGAGGAAGCATCACCTGTTGCTGTCCCATTGGAGCCAATGGTATCTGCATTTGCTGTCTAGGTACCATAGGAATCTGCTGTTGTGCCTGCTGCATTTGTGCTGGTTGAACACGTGGCATTTGCATGTGTTGCACAGGTTAGAGACCCTGCATCTGCACCATGTTATTCTGAAAATTCTGATTTTGACCCCTCATTTTTGAACCCCTCACATTTTGAAATGTACCAACATCATTGCTTTGTTGAACAACACCATCCTGCACCACCATTGGGCATTCCCGCTTCCAAAGCCCTCCGCACGTGTGACATGGTGACACCTTTTTCATATCCCTGCACATCATTTTGAACCACAACAGTATTTATATGGGGACCACGGTTCACAAAACCTCCTCGTCCTCAGCCTCTTGGTTGTGCCTAAAACATTCCTTTGCACTGCGGTTGCTGCTATATCACCTACTGTATTCCATTTCCCTGCATCCCCGCTTGTGCTGCCTTAATCTGCGTCACCATCACCTTCTGTTTCAACTTTCTCTGTTTCAACTCAATCTCGTCACTACAGTATTTCACATACTGCAACACCTCATCAATTGGCTTCACTTGCCAACAGATTAAATGATTTTTAATCATCTGGCTAATTTCTGGTCTCAGCCCTTCAACAAACCTGAACACAAGATGATTCATGTCTTTCGGCTCAATGACCTCAGTGCCACTATAATGTTTCAATGCTTTCAACAATCTTTCATAGTAAGCATGAATCGACTCTTTGGCCTCCTGGGATGTTCAATCAATTTGTGCCAATCAGTCACTTTCGGCGACACTTTCTGCTTCAAAAACTCAATCACTTTATGATAATACCTCATCACTTCTGCAGATGGTGCTCCAGTAGCCTTCCCCCTTGCCGGCTCCTCTGTCGGCCAATCTACACCCCTCTTGCATTCAAGCCATAAGTCAGCTGGAACTATAATTTCAAACAGGGTATTCAAGTCCTCCCAGAGACATTTTGCAAGCTTCACAAACCTGCCCGTCTGCTGGTACTACTCTATCGGCTTCTCCCTCAACCTGGGGTAGTCATTTGTGAATGATAGAATGTCACCTCTAGACCACGGTACATGGACTAGAACCCCTCCGGCTGTTTCTCTCATTGGTAAAATTTGTATTGTCCCCGTGTCCGGTGTGGCTTTAGCCTGCTTTAGTTACGAACCATCACCTTTCTCTTTATCTCTCTTCTTTGCCCATCTACCTTCCCATTTCTCCAAGGCTCCCCAAATTTGAGCACTCTGCAGTATTTCTTTGAGGTGTGCCTTCATTCCGGTAGACCTCATGTGCTCGAAATCTTTAGGCTTGAAGTCTAATCCGTAGCTTCTTTTCAAATGTTTAGGGCCATATTTATACTTTTTGACGCAAAACTGCGCTAACGCAGTTTTGCGTCAAAAAAATTAGCGCCGGCTAATGCCATTCTGAAGCGCCATGCGGGCGCCGTATTTATTCAATGACGTTAGCCGACGTTAGCCGGCGTTAGCCGGCGGCGCTGCCTGGTGTGCGTGGAAAAAAACGACGTACACCAGGCAGCGCCGGCGTAGGGGGAAAATGGAGAATGGGCGTCCTAAAATGGT